>NC_042623.1:205352478-205671407 GCF_901001135.1 Rhinatrema bivittatum
CAGAGCCACCCAAGGGTAGGGTGTACCCCCTGTCCATGGCAGAGAATAATATGTCCAAATATAACCAGGAAAATCTCCAAAACGGAGATGATGCTCTATCTTGCTCATTCCTCTCCGAGGACATACGTAAAGAGCCACAACACATCATTGACCCAGAGAAGGTCATATTGGCAGCTACCCACACAGTACCTGCAGGAAAGACTATTGTACCCAAGAACCTCAGAAAGAAGTTATTGGCTTGGGCCCACGACTCCAAACTTTCAGGACATCCTGATCAAAGTAGAACCCTGTCTAAGATTCAAACCTATTACTGGTGGCCCACTATGAAGGAAGACACTTTCTCCTACATCGCTTCCTGCGCAAACTGCGCCAGACAAAAGACACCACCGGGCCATCCATGGGGTCTGCTCCAACCCTTGCCAGTGCCAGAAGAACCATGCACACATATTGCCACAGACTTCGTGATAGATTTACCATCATCAGGAGGAAACAACACTATTTGGGTAACCGTAGATCGGTTCTCAAAGATGGCTCATTTTGTGGCTCTCCCAGGCTTACCCACCGCCATGGAGCTCGCCAGGCTATTCATTACACACATCTTCCACCTGCAAGGCTTGCCTAAGCACATAGTCTCCGATCGAGGAGCCCAATTCACAGCTAACTTCTGGAAGGCACTATGTAAGAAGTTCGATATTTCTCTCAACTTCACATCCGCATACCATCCACAATCCAACGGACAAACAGAGAGGATAAACAGGACTCTCAAGCAGTTCATTCGTGCCTAAGTGAACACTCACCAGAATGATTGGAGTGAACTGTTGCCCTGGGCAGAATTTGCCATAAATTCTCATCCAGCAACATCAACTGGATAAACACCATTCAAAGTGGTCTATGGATGACTACCACAGCCACCACTGCCACTTCCATTATCAGTGTCGTCCCCAGCAGCTCAATCTACTGCCAAAGATATCCACCAACTTTGGACTCAGACAAAAGAGATGCTTACCAAAGAAAGACTCTGAGCAAAGAAAGGATACGATGCTCATCACTGCAAGGCTCCAGACTTCAAGCCTGGTGATAAAGTCTGGCTTCCATTAAGCATTTAAGACTTAAGCTTCCTTCAGCTCACTTCACTCCTTGCTTCATTGGACCATTTCCCATTCTCCGATGACTGGGCAATCTCTCTTACAGTCTGAAGCTACCATCTACTTTAACGATCCACAATGCATTCCACGTCTCACTATTGAAGCCATTGATCCTTAGTGAGTTCTCCAACAAGGTACCAGAAGCTTCACATATTGATGCAGAAGAAGACATCGAATACAAAGTAGACACAGTTCTCGATGTGAGAAGATGAGGCAGAGTATGGGAATACCTCCTGTCATGGGAAGGGTATGGCCCTGAAGAAAACTCTTGGACACCAATGTCTAATATCCTGGATAAAGAGATGCTACAGGACTTTCATCACTTGAATCCTCAAAAACCAAGACCTGATAGGAAACAGCGTGGATGCTCTTTGAAGGGGGTACTGTGCATCCGTCGGTCTTCGACGGCTTCACCCCGCTTGCCTCACCTTATTCTTGGCTCCTCCCGCTTACCTGGGCAAGATGGCTACCGCCGCATCTTCCAGCTGACCTCTCTGGCATCCCCAGAACGGCTTTGGTGCAGCCTTCCACCATTGCTCCTCCCAGGTACCTACTAGGGTTCAAATCATACCTTTCCAATAGGCAATACCAGGTAAAAAGTGGGCCCTGTCAATCTAAACCTGTCAACCTGTTACAAGGCATTCCCCAAGGCTCCGCCCTTTCCTCTACCATGTTCAATATATACCTTTTACCCCTCTGCCAACTGCTATCAAGACTCGGCCTCCCACACTTCATATATGCCGACGATGTTCAGATTCTCATTCCTGTAACTGATACCATACCCAATGCCCTAAAAACTTGGGAAACCGCACTTGCAACCATCAGCTCCCTGCTCGCCAACAACTACTTAGCCCTCAATACCTCCAAAACAGAGCTCCTCCTCATCTCACCCCCCCCCCCACATCAACCACTACTCCACCCTCAACCCACCCCCTCCTACCTCCACTTTCACTCAACAAGTGCGAAGCCTTGGTATCGTCCTCGATAACCACCACAATTTGAAGAAATTCATTAACTCAACTTTGAAAGAGGGTTTTTTCAAGCTCCACACACTCAAAAAATTGAAACCCCTGCTCCACATCAACGATTTCCACACAGTACTGCAAGCTACCATCCTTGCCAAGCTTGACTACTGTAATGCCATCCTCATCGGCCACCCAAAAAGCACCCTCCGGCCCCTTCAGATGCTCCAAAACTCAGCAGCACGCATCCTCACCAATGCCCACCGAAATGATCACATCACCCCCGTCCTCAAGCTCCTACACTGGCTGCCAATCAACTCCAGGCTCATTTACAAAACACTAACCCTGATCCACAAAACCACTTACAACCATGACATGTCCTGGTTCAAAGATCAACTCCGAATCCGTACCCATAGCAGACCCACCAGGGCTCAACACCTTGCCACAATGCACACCCCCTCTCCAAAGTTGTCCAAACTTAAATCCACCAGGGGACGTGCCATCTCCCTAGCCGGACCCACCTTCTGGAACAGAATGCCTCCAAGCCTTCGCCTAGAATCTTGTCATAAAAGATTCAAACAGAACCTAAAGACCTGGCTCTTTAAACAGGCATTCACCTAATCCTCCCGCACAATCTCCCTTTTACCACCTTTAATAACCTGATTTTCATGTGCCGCCTGTTACATTCATGTTAACTTCCTTAACTCACTCGCAACAATATGTTCACTGCAATACTCATTCTGATACCTATTCCATTCAGTCACGATGACCTCACTTTAATGTACACTTTGTAAATAGCTTGTTACAATATCTGTTGTGTTACCTGTTGGAATTTCTTTGTTACTTTTATTATTAACCTTCACTCTATTCCTTGTTCTTTGTAAAGCTTGTTGCTATTTTTAAGTTATCTGTGAACCGAGATGATGTTCCCAACGTATCCCGGTATACAAAAACACCCAAATAAATAAATAAATAGGGTGCATGCACTCGTGTAACCCACGTCTTTGTATGACCCTTGGCGCGAACCTCGAGGGCGTTCCCTCATGCTGACGTCATGCCATCCAGATATATTAACTTCATCAATTTGCTAGCTCCCTGAGTTAGCAAGGACTCAAATCCGTTCCTGTCTTCGCTACTCTGCCACTTCCGTGCTGCCGCAGGAAGATCTCTCTCTCTCTCTGCCTTTTGGGATCTGGTGGAGATCTTCAAGCTGTATAATAAAAGATTTATCCTGTGTTTTGTGTGCATGAGTCTAGCCCAGTGCTGTGGCTCCTCACGGGGCTCCTCCCCATGGGCGTGGTCATCTCCACAGCACCCAAGGATCTACAAAACACACATTGGGCAAATATCAAAGAGGTAGATATTGCCAGAAGGCAAGTGTTGATGGATTGGGGGGGGGGGGGGGTGGAAAATGTACGTGGAAGTTAACTAATGAAGTAACGGTAATATTTTTCCATGGATGTTTGTGGAAAGGGTCCGGTTTGGGATTAGGTCATGTTATTGCTGCAAAGGCTTTGTGAAATAGCCAAGTTTTAAGGTTTTTCTTGAAAGATTGAGTTGACGGATCTGTTCTTAGTCCAATAGGGAGTTTGTTCCATAGGGTGGGGCCGGCAAGTGATAGGCTCGTTCCCTTGTTGATAACATGTGTGTTGCTTTCGGGGATGGTGTTTGTAGGAGTCCGGTGTTTGAGGAGCGAAGGTTGGAGTGTGGAGGTGAAGTGGTGTAGTCAGCCAGTTGGGTTTGTCGTTGTGGAGAGTTTTATGTATGATGGATAAAGCCTTGTATTGGATTCTCTGATGGACGGGCAGCAAGTGCAGTTCTTTGAGGATGGGGTGATGTGTTCTGATCTTCTGCTATTTGTGAGGGCTCTAGCAGTGGCATTTTGAAGTAGTTGGATAGGTTTAAGGGTAGATGCTGGGAGACCTAATAGTAGGGAGTTGCAGTAGTCGAGTTTAGAAAACAGAAGGGCCTGAAGGACAGTTTGGAAGTCTTCTGGGTAAAGAAGTGGTTTGAGTTTTCTTAGGATCTGGAGTTTGTGTAATCCATCTCTTACCATGCTGTTAATGTCTTTTTTGAAGTTTATTTGGCTATCTAGGATGATGCCTAGGTTTTTTACTGAGGAGAGTGTCTGTTTTTTTAGTTGATGTGTAATGGGGTCAGTGGCAGGAGGTGGGGTAGGTTTGTTGGATATGTATAGGATTTCTGTTTTGTTGTGATTGAGAGTGAGGGATAGCTGAGAGAGTAGGTGTTTTATCGTAATTAGGTGAGAGTTCCATTGATTTAGGGTTTGTTCCATTGAGACTTTAATTGGGAGTAGAATTTGACATCATTGGCATATACATAGTGAAGCAATCCCATTTAGGAGTTTGTACCAGGGGGGTTATGTAAATGTTGAACAGTGTGGATGAAAGGGAGGAGCCTTGAGGAACATGTGGGGAAGGGGGATCTGCTTGGATTCGGTGTTGTTGATTCTGACTTTGTAGGACCTGTTGGATAGGTATGAGTTGAACCAGTTAAGCATTGCGCCTTGTAGGCCAATTTTTCTTAGTCTGTGTAGTAGGGCTTTGTGATTGATGGTATCGAAAGCCGCGGAGATGTCAAGGAGGATGAGTAAATAAGAGTGATCATAGTCCACTCCTCTGAGGATTGTGTCCGATAGGGAGAGTAGCAGGGTTTCGGTGCTGAGGGATGTTCTGAATCCGTGTTGGGCTGGATATAGTAAGTTGTGTGTTTCCAGGTGTTCAGAGAGTTGACGGTTCACAATTTTTTCGAGGATCTTGGCTATGAAGGGAAGGTTTGAGATTTGCCTGAAGTTTGTTGGATCGGTTTCATTAAGTTGTGGCTTTTTGAGGATGGGCTTGATTATGGCGCATGCTAGCTTATCTGGGAAGATGCCTTGATCAAGTGATAGGTTGACTATGTTTGCAATTGGTTTGGCTATGTGGTTCGGAATTTGCTTAAGGAATTTTATTGGAATTGGGTCAATGGGATGTGCAGCAGGACTGATGTTATGTATGATTGCCTCAATTTCAGTTGCTGTGACGTTTTTGAAATGTGTCCAGTTCTCCTTGTTTGTGGTTGAGTCGGTGGTGACTTCATTGTTTGCACTGGGGTTCTTCGTAATTAGATTTAGTAATTTGTTGTTAAAGAATTGGGCTAACTCGTCGCAGGTGCTTGTCTGATTGGCAGTTCTGGGTGCATTTTGACTTGGGTGGGTGAGGTTATTAACATTTGTAAATAGGGTTCTGGGGTTGGAGTGGTAGTTATGTATCTTCATAGCGTAGAAGGTGCGTTTGGCTTTGTCAATATCGGTCTTGTATATGTAAAGTATGGTTCTGAATCGGTCTTTTAGCTGGGGGATGGGGTTTTGTCTCCAGTTCTTTTCGGCTTGTGTTCAGGATCTGATGCTAGGAGTTAGCAATCTGTTATTTTCTATTATTTATTTAGGAGAGTAGTGGGTGGATCCTTGGGTTGGTGGCAGATGACCATGCCCCCGGGGGAAGATCCCGAGAGGGACCACCGGTCAGGCTCAAAGTTAGGAGACAAACACACACTAGTTCTTTTATTTAGACAGTATACTGAACCACCAGAGATGGCAGTATTGAGCTGGTAAGTCTGGCTGGGCTGTAGTCCCTCAGATACTGGAACAGCGATCCCTGGAGGCTGAGCTGAAGAGAGACTGAGAATATAGTGAGTAGGCAGGAGCTGGAAAGTATAGGCCCTCAAGCGAGTACCTGGTTCCAGGGAAAGCTCAGAGAGAAAGATGGTAACTCACTGATGTAGCTGATATAATTGGTAGTGATGACTTCCAGGCAGAAGAGTATACGAAGCAAGTCTGGGATTAGGGCCCTTGAGGAACGAGTACCGGTTCCAGACTGTCGCCTGCAAAAACAAAGAGAGCGCGAGGCCCCCAAGGAGCGGGTACCTCTGGTAAGTCCAAGGAGGCAGAGTAGCTTAGACAGACAAGAAAGTCTGTTGTCAATCCTTGCTAACTCGATGTGTTAGCAAATTCTGAGACCTTAAATATCCGTCGCGGGTGACGTCATCTTCGGGAGACGCCCCAGAGGTTCGCGCCAATGCCAGTACTTCAATTGGGGCCGCGCTGTGCGTGTGCCCCTAGGCCTCCAGGAAACATGGCAATTGCAGCATCGAGGGGCTGGGAACGCCGGAGGGTCCTCGGCAAATGGACGCCATGGCAGCCACTCTTCCCATGGATGGAGAGGGAGAAGCCAAAGAGGTAAGGAGGGCGGAGAGAGGGCGTCGGGCACCAACGGACACAACAGCTTGTCTCAGTAGGTGTTTGATCTTCTTCAGTTCAGCAGTGTACCATGGTGCTTTTTGTTTGGATGATGGTTTGAGGTGTTTTGAGGTATTTAAAATCATGAGAGGTCTTAAATGAGTAGATGTGAATCGGTTATTTACACTTTCGGATAATAGAAGGACTAAGGGGCATTCCATGAAGTTAACAAGTAGCACATTTAAGACTAATCAGAGAAAATTCTTTTTCACTCAACACTAGAGATGTGCTTTGGGTAAAAATTTTGTGTCGGGCTTCATTTCGGGGCCCCCAGCGGGAATTTTGTTTTTCCCACGGTTCGGGGGTTTTTTTTTTCAGGGGCTCCAATTTTCGGGTTAGTGCACACTAACCTGGCAGAGTGTTATGGTTAATGGTGTTTGGATGGATCCTTGGACACTGTGGCAGCTGACCACACCCATGGGGGGCAGTCCCATGAGGGACCACAGTGTCAGGCTAAACTCCGGACAGACAAACACAGATTTGAATCTTTTATTAAACAGTTTATGGAACCACCAGTGGTGGCAGTAGTGAGTAGTGGTTGTAGAGCTCAGCTGGGTGCGTCTCTCATAGAACGCTGGAACAGCGGATCCTCTGTAGAGTAGTGCTGTAGTGGAAAGAGACAGAGTTATGAGCACACAATAAGATTAGCATTCAGAGTCCCAAGTAGAAATAGGAGAGCTCTGAGACAGGGAGAGCAGGCCCTCGAGGAGAGAGTACCTGATCCCTTATAGCAGAGAGACTCAGTAGCATTGTACTCACTAGCAGTAGCAGAGATTCCACTAGATGAGAGGTCTGACACTGGAGCAGAGAGCAGGCCCTCGAGGAGCGAGTACCTGATTCCTGCGAAGCGGTACTGTGGAGAGAGATGATTTCTGTACTCACTGATGGTGAATGTAAATTAGTTCTTCCAAGTAGAAGGGTAGAGGTAGCAGGCAGTGACACAAGGAACATGGCCCTCGAGGAGCGAGTTCCAGTTTTCTGATAGCACCTGAAAGAACCAGAGAGGCCCCCGAGGAGCGGGTATCCCGTTAGAGACCCCGAAGAATAGTAAGAGTTCCAGGTAGAGCTGGAGTGGCAGAATAGCTTAGGAACGGAGAGCGAATCCCATCCATACGAATCCTGTTGCTAGCTCAACGAGCTAGCAAATACTGTAGGCAGATGTACCCTGAAGTTGTGACGTCAGAAAAGGGGGACACCTGAGGTTCATGCCAACGTGAAGTTAAAGATGAGGGCGGTGTGCGCGCATGCACCCTAGAGGTACCTTGAAGGAGAATGGCAGGAGGCAGCACCAAAGCCGATCAGGGAATGCCAGAGAGAATGGCAAGCAGACGCCATAGCAGCCATCAGTCCAAGTAGAAAGAGGTAGGCGGGGCGAAGCCGTCGAAGACCGACGGATGCAACAGTACCCCCTTCAAAGGACGGCCTCGGTCCTTTTACCAAGATTTGGTTTGTGTGGATGCATCTGATGAAACTGAAGAAGCATCTCTTTGTCCAGAATATTTGCCATCGGCTCCCAAGAATTTTCTTCGGGGCCGTAACCTTCCAAAGACAGAAGGTATTCCAAAGTTTTGCCACATCTTCTTACATCCAGAATAGCTTCAACCTTATATTCAAGGTCCTCTTCTGTGATAATAGAAGTTGGTTCTGGAGACTTGGATGAGAACTTACTGAGAATGAGTGGTTTCAAAAGTGAAACGTGGAATGCATTGTGGATTTTCAATCCAGGTGGTAGCTTCAGACTGTATGTAATGTTGCCAAGACGTCGTAGAATTGGAAATAGACCAACGTAGCCTGGAGCAAATCGAGTAGAAGGTAACTTTAGTCTCAAGTGCTTAGTAGACAGCCAGACTTTGTCACCAGGTAGAAATACAGGTGCTTTAGAATGATGAGCATCGTATGATTTCTTTGCTCGTTCACCCACTTTGATTAGCATGTCTTTAGTCTGAATCCATAATTGATGGATATCATCAGCAGTGGATTGAGCTGCTGGGGACAACACTGAGAGAGTCAGTGGAAGTGGCGGTGGAGGTAGTCGTCCATAAACCACTTTGAATGGTGTGGATCCAGTGGATGACGCTGGATGTGAGTTAATGGCAAATTCTGCCCATGGCAACAGTTCGGCCCAGTTATTCTGACGGCAACTCACATAGGCACAAATAAACTGTTTTAGGGTCTTATTCATCCTCTCAGTTTGCCATTAGATTGGGGACGATAGGCAGATGTATAATCCAGAGAGATGTTAAATAGCTTGCACAAAGCCTTCCAGAATTTTGCCGTGAATTGTGATCCTCTATCAGAGACAATGTGCTTTGGTAGGCCATGTAGGCGAAAGATGTGAACGATGAAGAGCTTAGTGAGCTCCAAGGCTGAGCGCCACGAAATGGGCCATCTTACTGAAATGGTCAACCATCACCCAGATAGTATTCATTCCTCCAGAAAGAGGCAGATCAACTACAAAGTCTATAGCGGTGAGTCCTTGGCTCCTCCGGAACTGGCAGCGGTTGCAGCATACCCCAGGGCTGACCAGAAGTAGGCTTATGTTTGGCACAGTTGGAGCATGATGCTACATAGGAGTACGTGTCCTCCTTGATAGTAGGCCACCAATAGTACTTCTGTAATTTCAGCAGGGTACGGCGTTGACCAGGATCGCCAGCCAGCTTGGAATCATGAGCCCAGTGTAAATGTTTCTTTCTGAGGTTCTTCGGTACAATCGTTTTACCACCAGGCACGGAATGAATAGCCACAAAGATGACTTTCTTCGGGTCAACTATATGCTGAGGTTCTTCCGGAACATCCTCAGAGAGGAAAGAGCGAGACAGGGCATCTGTTCTGGTAATCTTGTCTCTGGGACGGTATTTGAGCACGAAGTCAAAGCGATTAAAAAACAAGGACCATCTGGCTTGTCTGTGGTTAAGACGTTGCGCATGACAGAGATACTGTAGATTCTTATGGTCCGAGAATACGGTAATTTGATGTTGGGCACCTTCAAACCAAGGCCACCATTCCTCGAATGCCATCTTAATAGCCAGGAGCTCTTTATCTCCGATCCCATATTTATTTATTTATTTATTTAAAACATTTTATATACCGGCATTCGTTGTAGACATCATGTCGGTTTACAGTCAACAAGTTAAGTTTGGAAAATTACATTTTAACAGGGAAGTTCAAACTTGGAGAGGGGGTAACGATAGGCAGCTAAGAAAAGACAGGGTAAACAAAACAAGGATCCTCGTGGTGAGGAGATGGATTATAACAAAACATAGTTCCTCAATATGAGAAAAAGGGAGTAGATGTATTGTGGTCTACATTGGCACGGGTTGATGACTTTTTATTCTTGGTAAGCTTGGTTGAACAACCATGTTTTCAATTTCTTTTTGAAGTTGTTCATACAGGGTTCAAGGCGTATGTCAGGCAGTAGTGTGTTCCAGTGGGTGGGACCTGCAATCGAGAGAGCACGGTCACGTGTAGAGGAGAGATGGGCTGTTTTCAAGGAGGGCACAAGTAGGGTGCCAGCTTTTGCCGTTCTGGTGGGTCGACTGGACTTAGGAGTTGTAAAATGGAGGTCTAACCAGTTGGAGTTGTGCGTGTGGATTGCTTTGTGGATTATGGTGAGTGTTTTGTAGATAATGCGTGATGTAATGGGGAGCCAGTGTAAGTCTCTGAGGATGGGGGTGATGTGATCATATTTGCGGGAGTTTGCAATGAGTCTCGCTGCAGCATGTTGTAGCATTTGTAGGGGTTTAATGGTTTAAAGTAATGGTGGCTTGGATAACTGTACGGAAATCATGGGTGTGTAGAAGAGGTCTCAGTTTTTTGAGCACATTACGTTTGAAAAAGCAGGCTTTGAGTATAGAGTTTACGTAGTTCTTCATGCTTAATTGATGGTCAAGGATGACTCCAAGGTCCCTAACAAAGGGTTGTGTAGAGGGGAGGTTGGGTTTAGTAGTGTAAGGCAGAGGAGAGGAGGCGGATGAGTGGGGGGAGATGAGTAGCAGCTCCGTTTTGTTCGTATTGATGGCAAGATGGAGATTAATGAGAAGGGAGTTAATGGCTGTGAGGCATTTCTCCCAGTGTTCGAGGGTGTCAGCAAGAGAGTTCTGTATAGGGATGATGATCTGAACGTCATCAGCGTACAGGTAGAACTTGAGTTTAAGGTCAGAGAGGAGGTGGCATAGGGGAGTGATATAAATGTTGAAGAGGGTGGGAGAAAGTGAGGAGCCTTGGGGGACTCCCTGCTGGAGGGGTTGTGGGGTGGATGTGGCGTTCCCGATTTTAACGTTCTTCTCTACAGGAGAAAAGTGCCACGAGAAAAAGGAGCAGGGATGTAAGACTTTAGAATCTCCAGTTTGGCTCAACAAGGCCCCTACTCCAACATCTGAAGCGTTAACCTCCATGATGAAGGGTCTTTGGCATCCTGGTGACGCAGACATGGCTCAGTGTAAAAGGCAGTCTTTAATTTCTCGAATGTGGAAATGGCCTCCACAGACCACTTTGAAGCATTAGCCCCTTTCAGTGTCATAGCAGTTAAGGGCACTGTCAAAGAAGAATAGTTCTTTATGAAGCTTCTATAGTAGTTTGTAAAACCCCAAAATTGTCAAGGCCTTCAGACTGGTAGGTTGAGACCAATTCTTGATACTAAAAGGGGATGAGCAAGATAATAGAACCCTGACCCCAAGCCTAACTGATAGGAGGCCAGATAAGAGGGAGTGGGGATGTGAGGCACTTCCCTGGTTAGGATTCAGGGGGAGTGAAAATGCTCGGACCAACAGGTCTAAGCTGAGGGGGGTATGTGATGCAGTGTACCTATTTTCCCCTTTAAAATTGTGCACAACCAAGCTAGATGCCTGATCCACCATAATTCCACTAAAGAGAGAGAGCTTTGTGGGCATGGCCCAGTAGGGGAGGAATAAGAGTTGGGACCCAGGTGAGTTAGAGAAGGCCCCTTGTTTGAGCTCCTGTCCCTCTCTGGGAAGTTAGAGTTATTGTTATTTTAGGTTATTTTGTATATTATTTGCTATGTATATAGAATAAATTGAAATCACATGAGAAAAGGCTGGAGTCAGCGTACTTGCTGCTTCAGTCTACAACATATTGTTCAGCCATCCTCACAGATCCCTAAAAGAGGAACACAGGGAAGAACACCTGGTGAAAAAAGGGATACAAAGAAAGAAATCAGGAAAGCAAAAGGTTAAATGGAAGAAAAGTTTGCCAAAGAGGTAAACTGAGGTGACAAAACATTTTTCAGCTTTATATCAGAGAAAGAAGGAAGGTCCAAAGTGGTATAGTGAAATAGAAAGGTGATAAAGAACAGTGTGTGAAGAGAGATGAAGAAATGTCAGAAGTATTAAGGAAATACTTCAGTTTGGTGTTCATTAATGAAGACCCTGGAAAAGGACTGTTGCTGGTAGACAAGATTGTAGATTGGGATGGGCTAGCAAAACTCCATTTACGGAACAAAATGTATGGGAATAGCTAGGCAAAATGAAAGTAGACAAGGCCATGAGGCTAGAAGAGGTACATCCCAGGATACTGTGGGAGCCCAGAAATATGCTTGGGGGTCCGCTGAAGGAGCTTTTCAATAGATCCCTGGAAATGGGAGTGGTGCTGCAGGATTGGAGAAGAGCAGTGGTGGTCCTGCTTGTTCTTAATCTATTATGAAGTGGAACCTTAAGCTGAAGGAAGGAGGTCCAGTACGTGAGATGGAATCCTTCCTTCAGGAGGCAAGACTGAACAACACTGAAACCCCACTAAACTTCACCAACACCAACCCACGTACCTCTTAGGTTGAGCCCTCGGGTGCCGGGGTCTGCTGGACTTAAGTGGGATCGCAGATAGAGGACCGGCTCAGCACAGACAGATGGAGAAATTCAAGGTAGTGAAGATTGATGGATGTCAGCAAAAAATCAAAGGATTTATTAAAAAACAATCAATGGTAGTTTAACAACAAGAAATAGAAACACAAGAAAAAATCTGAAATATTCAGCAAGCCAAAATAATCTCAGGAAAACCCAGAAACTTAGGAGTTACAGGAGACTAAAATAAAGAACCTGGCACTTTGAAAAAAAAAAAAAAAGCGTTGCCAAGACACTAGTGCAGTACAGGGACTATCCTTAGATAGTCCCTGCACTGTGAAGTCGTAGAAAAAGGTCTTGTGATAAAAAGAACACTGGCCTTTAAATTTAAAAGAAAACAAACCACGTGATGGAGACCCGATGTCAGGGGAAAGCAGGAAGATGACTGAGGCCAATTCACTCGCGCCATTGTAATTCTCCCCAAGGGCGACCTACCAAAATTTTCTGCTAAGCACAGACTAGGCATGAATCCACATATGAGTGAACATCTTTACACATATTTGGCCACCAATAAAATTGTTGAATTAAAGCCAGTGTCCGTGCACATCCGGGATGTCCCGCAATGCGAGAATCGTGAGACCATGATAATACCTGGTTTCTAAGTCTTTTGGAAACCACTGTTTTCCCCAGAGGTACAGTCTCGGTGACGGAAAAAAGAATTCAAGCTGGATCAATAATATGTTGTGTAGATTCATCAGGATCATCAGAACAGAAAGAACGGGAGAGAGCATCTGCCCGAAGATTCTTGACTGCTGGTCTATAACGGAGATTGAAATCAAATCATGTAAAGAAAAGAGCCCAACAAGTTTGATGTGGATTAAGATGTTGAGCCTGTTGAAGATGTTCAAGATTTTTGTGGTCCATATATACTGTAATCCGATGTTGGGCTCCTTCTAGTCACTGACGCCATTCTTCGAATGCTAATTTAATTGCTAAAAGTTCTTTGTCACCAATGGTATAATTCCGCTTGGCTGAAGAAAATTTCTTAGAGAAAAAAGAGCATGGATGCAAGGTACCTGAGGGCTCATGTTGACTGAGCACTGCTCCAACTCCATCAGAAGAAGCATCCACCTCCACTACGAAAGGAAGTCTCGGATCTGGGTGTCAAAGACATGGTTTCTGGAGAAAAGCCTCCTTAAGAGTTCTAAAGGCTACTTCGGCTTCAATGGGCCATTGTTTGACGTTAGCTCCTTTGCGTGTTAATGCAGTAAGTGGTGCAGCCAATTTTGAATAATTTTGAATGAAGCTGCGATAATAATTTACAAAATCTTTGGAGAGCCCATAAGCTGTTGGTTTGAGGCCAATCTTGGATACTCTTAAGGTTTTCTGGATCCATACAGAAGCCTTGATTGGATACTATATAACTAGGAAGGGCCTCTTTTTCAAAAATGCATTTTTCTAATTTTGCTTATAAACAATTTTCCCTAAGTTGTTGTAACGCTTTAGTGACATCTTGTCGATGAGATTGTAAATCCTTGGAAAATATCAAAATATCATCCAAATATATTACTACACAAACATAGAGAAGATCTCGAAAAATTTAATTCATTATTTTGAAAAACAGCTGGAGCATTGCAAAGTCCGAATGGTATAACCAGATACTCATAATGGCCATCCCTGGTGTTGAATGCTGTTTTCCATTCATCCCTTCACGTATCCAAACTAAATTATAAGCCCCATGAAGGTCTAGTTTAGTGAAAATTTTAGCTCCTTGTAAGCAATCAAACAACTCCACTATGAGCGGTAATGGATAACGATCTTTTAAGGTGATTGCATTTAGGCCCCGATAGTCAATATATGGTCGAAGTGTACCATCTTGTTTGCTCACAAAGAAGAAACCCGCTCCTGCTGGAGAGGAAGACCATTGAATAAAATCTTTTTGTAGATTTTCCTTGATATATTCTGACAAAGCACAAGTTTCTGGAAGAGACAATGGGTAGACCTGACATCGAGGGGGTGTAGAACCCGGGACCAAATTAATAGCACAGTCATATATTCGATGAGGTGTCAATAATTCTGCAGCCTTTTTAGAGAAGACATTTGCAAACTGGATATAATGTGAAGGTAGGTTGTCAGGAGATAAGATGGGGGAAGAACAAGGTAAAACAATAGAATTCTTCAAATAAGTCTTTTGACAAGCTGAACCCCAATGAGTTAATTGAAGTCCAGTGAAATTGTGGGTTATGTATCTGTAGCCAGGGAATTCTGAGTACCACTGAATGAATAGCCTTCCGAATAACATAAAAAGCTAGACATTCCTGATGTTGTGAATTCGTACAAAATTTTATTGGAATTGTGGTGTGTGTAATCTTCCCTGGAAGAGGATTTCCATGAATAGAAGAAAGAGTCAGGTGTACTGGACAAGAATGATTAGGAATAGCCAAAAGCTCCGCAGATCTTGCATTAAAAAATGTCCTCCAGCACCTGAATCTACTAAGGCTAAGGTGGAGAAATTTCGACATCCAATGGAAAGAGTTACAGGCAAGGTTAATGGGGGAACAGGTGAAGCTAGAACTAGGACCAATCCCCCGGTGAATCCTAGGCCCGGGTGTTTCCCGGTCAGACAGGGCAATGAGCAATTAAATCACTGGATTCTCCACAATACAAGCAGAGTCCAGACCTTTGACGTCGCTGATGTTTTTCTGGAGTTAAATGACCAAACTGCATAGGTTCATCCATTTGTTTGTCTGAAGAAGAAGGTGAAAGTGAGGTTGGAGATTAATTTCGAATATGATTAACTGGTTCACGCCTCCTCAATCTTTGAAGTTCATGGAATCTCTCTTGAAGACGTCGGTCAATTCTGCCTGTTAAGTCAATTAGAGCATCCAGAGATGTCGGAAGTTCACGAGCGGCCAACTTGTCTTTGATTCTGGGAGCTAACCCATCTAAAAAGATAGTCCGAAGGCAATCTTCTCCCCAGTGAGTTCAGTAGCCAGAGTATGAAATTCAACCGTATAATCTGCCAGAGAACGTCCACCTTGTCGTATATGTAGTAGTTCGGAACTGGAAGTCACCAAACGACATGGTTCTTTGAAGACTGTTCGAAAAAAATCCAAAAATCGAGGAAGATCTTGAAGAATGGGATCCATACTTTCCCATAGAGGAGAAGCCCAGGCTCTAGTGCCTTACCTTCGCGTAAAGATAAAATGAAGGTAGTCTTCGTAAGATCATCTGGAAACAGAGAATTATGGATACAAAAATGCATGTTGCACTGGTTAAGAAATCCTCGACATCGCATTGAATCTCCGGCATAGCGAGGAGGAGCAGGTAGCGAAATAGCAGAACGAAAAGATGATAGTGACATTGGAAGACTCAACGTAGAAGGAATTGGAGGTATATTTCCAGGCACCATGGACTGAAAACGAGCACTGAGTCGATCCATAGAAGCCACTAATGACTCCAAACCTCTTTGTTGTTCCAATATCTTCTGAGCTAAGCCCAGAATAGCCTCCGCCGGATCCATGGTCTTGGCAATCTGTTCTTAATCTATTATGAAGTGGACCCTTAAGCTGAAGGAAGGAGGTCCAGTACGTGAGATGGAATCCATCCTTCAGGAGACAAGACTGAACAACACTGAAACCCCACGAAACTTCACCAACACCAACCCATGTTCCCCTTAGGTTGAGCCCTCGGGTGCCTGGGTTGGCTGGAATTACGTGGGATCACAGATAGAGGACCAGCTCAGCACAGACAGATGGAGAAATTCAAGGTAGTCTGTGAAGATCAATGGATATCAGCAAAAATTCAAAGGATTTATTAAAAAACAATCAATGGTAGTTTAACAACAAGAAATAGAAACACAGGAAAAAATTTGAAATATTCAGCAAGCCAAAATTATCTCAGGAAAACCCAGAAACTCAGGAGTTACAGGAGACTTAAATAAAGAACCTGGCACTTTGAAAAAAAAATGTTATCAAGACACTAGTGCAGTACAGGGACTATCTGCACTGCACTGTGAAGTCATAGAAAAACTGCGCGATGGAGACCCGATGTCAGGGGAAAGCAAGAAGATGACTGAGGCCAATTCACTCGCGCTACCACGGTCGTGCGCCCAGCAGCACCCCAATCTCTAATCCATTCCAGAAACAAAGCCCCACTTTTGGCCCGAGAACCGGCGTGCTCCCCTGAGGACCGAATACGCACAAAACATCCGAGAGTCCCACACGCACCGAAAATAAACCGCCGTGAACAGGCCCAACTTGAGCACGCTGGCACGAAAATGGACCCCACCCGAGAGCCGCCGGTAAGTGGGAAAGCAAATGCGCAACATGCTTCACAAGAGTGGTAGAAGAGAGGAGGCTGGAAACTACAAGCCAGTTAACCTCACATCAGCTATGGGGAAAATTAATGGAGATGCTGCTGAAGGAAAGGATGGTGAACTATCTACAAACTGGTGGATTTCTGGACCCAAAGCAGCATGGATTCACCAGGGAAAGATCCTTCTGAAAGGAGATTGGTCATTTCACTGACATGGGACAGTAAAGGGACCAATGCGCAATAACGGGCGGATTTTAAAAGCCCTGATCGCGTAAATCCGCCTGGATTTATGCGAGCAGGGCCTTGCGCGCCGGCGCGCCTATTTTCCATAGGCCGCCGGCGCGCGCAGAACCCCGGGATGCGCGTAGATCCCAGGGTTTTTGGAAGGGGGCGTGTCGGGGCGTGTCAGAGGCGGGGCCGAACGACGCAGTGTTTTTGGGGCGGGACGCGGCGTTTCGGGGGCGGGCCCGGGGGCGTGGTTTCGGGCCGGGCCGTTCCGGGAGCGTGGCTGCGCCCTCCGGAACCGCCCCCGGGTTGGGTCTCGGCGCGCCAGCAGCCCGCTGGCGCGCATGGATTTACGTCTCCCTCCGGGAGGCGTAAATCCATGGATAAAGGTAGGGGGCGGGTTTAGATAGGGCCGGGGGGTGGGTTAGGTAGGGGAAGGGAGGGAATGGTGAGGGGAGGGTGAAAGAGAGTTCCCTCCGAGGCCGCTCCGATTTCGGAGCGGCCTCGGAGGGAACGGAGGCAGGCTGCGCGGCTCGGCGCACGCCGGCTGCCCAAAATCGGCAGCCTTGTGCGCGCCGATCCAGGATTTTAGAGGATACGCGCGGCTATGCGCGTATCTTGTAAAATCCAGCATACTTTTGTTTGCGCCTGCTGCACAAACAAAAGTACGCGATCGCGCTTTTTTTAAAAATCTACCCCTAAGTGAAGGAGTGAATAAATTAATATTAAGTGCCTGACACTTTAATATTTATTTCATACACTCCTTCTGATGCTCATAGGTTCAGAGAATGGATGCTGAATTTATCAGCGTCCATTTTCCTAACCCCTGCATGTGCGCTGGTTAGGAAAATGGGAAGCTGATAAATTCAGCGTCCGTTTTCTTAACCGGCGGACAGCCACCAACAGCGGACCTCTCTCTGGCTTGTGCACTGAATACACAGCGCCCGCTTTCAGCACAGCTTTTTTGCATCGGCGCCCTAAGAATAAAGAGACCATAATGCATAAATAGAAACATGCAGTGAAAAACTAAACTGGAAACCACAACAAGCCAGAGTCTCTGTATTCAGTGCAACAAAGGAAAAAGAGAAATCACCAGTCCTCATAAAATAAAGCAAGAAATATAAAATCAAAAGCAATAAAACCATACTATTAAAAAGAACAAATTATTTCAAAATAGCTGATGAATGGAATACCCAATAATTAAAAACTCATATAAAAATTTTCTAGGCTCTTCATCACACAGGCTCTTAATCACATACTTACATATATGCTGTCTCACACCCAGACGCACAAACACACACATGGAGGCGAGCGCAAATTTTTAAAAAATCTACCCTTTAGGTTCTAACTCCATACAATAACAATTATAATTTATGTTGGGCGCATGAGTTAATTGGTGAAAACCCGGTACACAGAACATCATTCAAGACTGAATACACAAGTGCCTCGATGGTGGCACACTGTTTTAAATATCAGCATTCATTTGATCAATTACGATAGACCTGTATTGCACTATTCATGGGGGGAAGGGGGACAAAATGGCAAATTTAAATTATTGTGAACAATTTTGGATCTTTTCGCTGAAGACAGTGACCTCCATTAAGAATGAATGAGGAACTGGATTGGCTTTCATTGATATGATGTCTCCTTCTTATAATGATTATGATTGGTAGGATCTGGGTCACATGGTTGTTTATTTATTTATTTATTTATTTATTTAATAGCTTTTTAATATACCGACATTCGTAGGACACATCACGCCAGTTTACAAATAATGCAGAGAAGGAGGAATTACAATGAACAGGGAGCAGGGGTCGGAAGCAGGCGAGAAAGGGAATGGGATCGGGAGAGATAGAAGAGAAGAGGGAGAAAAGTGCAGAAATAATGAGAAGATGTGAAACAAAACTGTAACCACAGAAGGAACTTATTTACAACATTTCATTATATTACATCAACTTAGGGGGATAATAAGATAGATTGGGAAGGTAAGGCTCCAAGTTCTACAGCATATTTCTGGGTAGCGTTGGGGGTGTCTAGGTTTGGTTAATGTCAGGGTAGGCCCGTCTGAACAGCCAGGTATTGATGCCTTTTTTGAAGGTGAGCAAGCAAGGTTCAATACGGAGATGGGTGGGAAGTGAATTCCAGAGGGTAGGGCTCGCGATGGTGAAAGCCCTTTCTCTGGTAGTGGTAAGATGAGCGATTTTGAGGGATGGGATGGGGTGTGCAGGGTGCCTGCAAGGGAGGATCTGGCTGGACGATTAGTTGAGCGGAAATGGGGCATTTCCTTGAGCCAGAAGTTGTTTTTATAAAGCACGTTGTGAAGGATGGTAAAGGTTTTATACTGGATGCGGAAAGGGATGGGTAGCTAGTGCAGATCCTTTAGTAGGGGGGCGATGTGCTTTCTTTTACGGGTGTCAGTTAAGATTCTCGCCATGGTGTTCTGTAGGATTTGTAGGGGTTTAATGGTAGAGTATGAGAGGCCTAGGAGCAGGGAGTTGCAGTAATCCAATTTAGAGAGTATGGTAGTCTGCAAGACTAGGCAGAAATCCTGTGTATGGAGCAGTGGCTTAAGCTTTTTAAGAATGTGGAGTTTGTAAAAGCCCCCCTTTAGCAAGGACTTAATATGTGGTTTAAAGTTGAGATGCTGGTTCAGTTCGATTCCCAGGTCTCTCACAGCAGGGGATGGGGAGTGGGTTGAGTTAGGGAGATGGAGGGAGGTGAGAGCTGTGTGTTCATGTTGATTAGATATAATGATTATCTCAGTTTTTGCTGCATTTAGAGCAAGGTGGAGGTTGGATAATAGTGAGTTGATAGAGGCTAGGCAAGAATCCCAGAATTGAAGGGTTTCTATAAGCGTATTTTGGATGGGGATGAGAATTTGCACGTCGTCGGCATATAAAAAGAAGTTCAGGCCTAGGTCAGAGAGGAGGTGGCAGAGGGGCAGTAGATAAATATTGAAGAGGATGGAGGATAAGGAGGATCCCTGGGGAACGCCTTGCATGAGAGGAATATGAGCTGATTCAGATTTGTCGATTTTTACTAGGTATTCTCTGTGGGCGAGGTAAGAGGAGAACCATGATAATGCTGTGTCCGCAATACCTATCTCTGCCATCCGGAAAAGTAGGATTTGATGATTGACCATATCAAAGGCTGCCGAGATATCTAGGATGGCGAGTAGATACGATTTCCCTTGGTCCATGCCATATATATATTTTATGAATACATATTAAGTAAATTTCAAGTGAAACATTACCTATTGAACAAGGATTATGGAGCCAGAGTGTTAACATTAATATTTCAGTTGGATCCTCTGAGGAAGGATCACTTCACTTCACCTCACTTCAAAACGTGGCCATATCAGGATGGAATAATAAGCTAAGTTTTTGATTTTAAGTTAAACAAAGATTTATGTTAAAGTCATATGTTTCAAACAATTGTGGATATAAATTGGTGAGAACTTTTGGAATATTTAAGAACATGGGATTTCTATCAGCAGAATGGTGCATATGGAGTAACATTCAGCGGGATTATTATAAGTTTTTGAGAAGAATTTTTGAAAAAAAAAGAAAGGTTTTTATTGAACTTTTTAAATGCATTAAAATTTAAAAGGAAAAGTTTAGCATTTCATAAAGTAAACATTAATATTTTGGACTGTTAGAAAATCATGGAGGTGGGTAGGCGGCAGTTAATGATTATGAGAATTTAGGCAAGGTGACCTGGATGGTACCATTGATGGTTAACTATCATCTCACATTTTTAAATATTTATTATTATTATTATTATTATTATTATTATTATTATTTAATTTTTATATACTGAAGTTTCATGAGAATATATCACATCGGTTTACATTAGTTAACAAATATTCATTTACAAATATTTGCATTTCCAAAATTAAATGAAGGGAAGTAAATACAAAGTTTCCTTATAAACTAGTAAAACAAATAAAATAGTAAAATAATTAAACAAAATTTAAACAGTTAAAGAAGCAGAGCAGTAAGAGCAGAGATAATATAATTAACTAAATATTTATATTAAAGGGGGAATATAATCCTTAGGTTAAAACTCTTGGAAGGCTTGTTTGAATAGCCATGTTTTAATACCCTTTTTAAATATTTTAATGACAGATTCCATCCTTAGTTCTCAAGGTAAAGAGTTCCACAGATGAGGCCCAGCAATGGAAATAGCCCTATCTCTCACATTATTTAAATGAGTGATTTTAGGAGAAGGGATGGGTAACATCCCTGTACCTGCTGATCTTGTAATTCTTGATGGGATATGAAAATGTAATGTTGAGGTTAACCATTCTATCTTTTCGTTGTAGAGGGTTTTATGAATTAGTGATAGAACTTTATGCTGAGTCCTGTATTTAACAGGCAACCAATGAAGGCCCTTCAATATTGGCGTAATGTGATCAGATCTTCTAGTTCCTGTCAAAAGTCTAGCTGCTGAGTTCTGTAATAATTGTAATGGTCTTGTAATATTCGCTGGTAGGCCCAAAAACACTGAATTAAGGTAATCCAATTTTGACAAAACAAGAGCTTGTAAGACTGTTCTAAAATCTTTTGGAAATAAGAGAGGCTTCAATCTTTTAAGGATATTCAATTTAAAATACCCATCGTTAATGATTTTTTTAATGCATTCTTTCAGTGTGAATTCACAATCAAGGAAGATCCCAAGATCTCGGACCTCCAGGGAAATGGGATAATTTTTGGCAGCTTCCTGAATTTCAAGTTCTTTTGCCTGGGTTAATTTAGGGGAGATATATAAAATTTCAGTCTTTTTTGCATTCAGAGAAAGATTCATTTTGGTTAGTACTTTATCAATGGCAGAATGATAAATATCCCAAAGCTTAAGTGTTAGATCAATTGATTTTTCGATTGGAATTAAAATTTGTACATCGTCTGCATAAATAAAATGTGTAAGACTGAAACCAGACAAAATTCTGCATAAAGGAAGCATGTAAATATTAAAAAGGGTCGCTGACAGAGAAGATCCCTGGGGTACACCATGTTGAAGATCAATTGGTTGAGATTTATGCATTTAAGCATTTAAACAAATAAGATAATCAGTCATTAGAGTATTGAAATTTTCTGGAAGAGGTAGACCTTGTTTGATTAACATTAGTAGTTCAGTCACCTTTTGAGTGGAAGTTATTGAGTGTTGGTGTGTTACATTGGGTGTTGCAAAGGAGGTGGATCCTTGGGCCGAGGTGGGGTTGGCGCTACCCGCAGGGCAAGTCCTACGGGCCCCTACTGTCCGCAGGTGGAGCTGGCTGACTGACAGAGGCTGGCTGGATCTTCGCCAATACCAGCCCTTGTTCCCCGCAGGTTGAGCCCTTGGGTACCGGGGCCGGCTGGACATAGGTGGGCCTCCATCAGAGGTCTTCTCTGGGATGATGAGGAGGTCAACCAGGGGCCAGCAGCAGTAGTAGGAATTGGTAGTCCGATCTGGACGAGGCGGAATCCCGTAGACCCAGGCACCAAGGAGTTCAGGAGGAAGGCAGAGGGCGCCCGAGCAAGAACAGGCCGAAGCCTGAAAAGCCAAGTCCAAAATGAGGATATGCGAAGCGTTGTAGAGCAGGCTGAAGTCAGGGCAGGCAGCAGGCAAGGAAAGTAGCAAGGCAAGCATAGGTCAACACCAGAAGTCAGTTAGGCGGATGGTCAGGCAAGGCAAAGGTCAAACCAGGAGACAAGCAGTGGCTTAGTCAGGCAATGCAGAGGTCAATACCAGGAGACAAGAAGTAGCATGGTCAGGTGATGCAGAGGTCAATACCAGGAGACAAGCAGTAGCGTGGTTAGGCGATGCAGAGGTCAATACCAGGACATAAGCAGTAGCGTGGTCAGCCGAAGCAGTAGTCAAAGCCAGGAGGTTAGTCAATGGAACAAGCAAGGTAGAGATGAACACAGGAACAGAAATGGGTACCAAACTCAGGAACAGGAACACAGACAAGTCAGGAACCAGGAACACAAAGGGTACGCAGGAACAAGCAACTCGGGACACGACCAGCATGGAGACCTGTTGCCAAGGCAAGGAAATGTTGGCTGGGCCCAGCCTTATATACCAAGACTCAGTGACATCATCATCTGGGGCCACGAGTGAGGTTCCCGCCACGGCCCCTTTAAAAGAACAGCTGATGCGGGAGACGGTGACGTCACGAGCCCGAATGGCAGCTTGACTCCGCAGCTCCGGCCTGCCTAGCGCTATCAGAGACAAGAATCGGCCTCCATCCGATCTAAGTCGACCTTAGTATACCTGATCTGACGTCTAAACACTCCTTCGTTATGACAACCAAACGAAAGGGAACAGATTTGCGGAGATTCTCCTACGCGAAGGGAAAAGACAACGAGGGGTCAGCGGCAGAGGCCTCCGAGGCCGAGATGATCTCGCCTGATCCCGAGGAGGGGGATGACTCAAGCACGGAACACCTTACATCAGGCTCCGATCTTCCTACGCGAGATGAATTCCGCCAGTGGTTTCAAGACCTTCGCCGCGATATGAAAGCTAATAAACGAGAGATGATGGACAGAATGGCGGAGATATGGGACGATATGGCAGACATTGGGCGCTGAGTGGACGAGTGTGATATCCGCGTGGAGGGCCACGCTGTGCGGCTTGACAGGCTACAAGAGCAAGAGGCTAACCTTTCCCAAAATTATACTGACCTCACGGCGAAGCTGGAAGACCTGGAAAACAGGAGCCGCAGGTGCAACCTGCGATTCCGCGGCGTCCTGGAGACTGAGCAGTATGCGGACTGTGCGGCGGTGGTACAGTCCCTGGGCAAATTCTTTCTATCGCATGGCAAGGCTGATGATTCACAAGCAGTTATAGAGCTTGAAAGGGCCCATCGCACACTTGGTCCGCGATCAGGAAACCAACCACGTGACATCGTGGCCTGCTTTCTTTGATTCCCCATCAAAGAAGCAATACTGGCAGCGGCGAGAAAGCGGCAAAATTGGGAATGGGAATCACATTCGGTGGCGGTTTTTTCGGACATCTCTTCAGCCACCCTCAAACGCCGACAGGATTTTCAGCCAGTTACTTCGGTGCTGCGGCGGGAGAATCTCCGTTATCGCTGGCTATTCTCGCAAGGGATCGCCATTACCATCGAAGGAGCCACCTCCAAGGCCCAAAGTGTAACTGAAGCGGCAGCCATCTTGAATGAAGCCGGCTTTCCGGTTACAGTACCTCCGCCATTGAAGCCACGTGAGAAACCGGAGCTGAGAAGATGGCAGCGGGTGGACAACGGAGGCAAGCGTCTGCGACGAAATGTCAGTGCCCAACTCGCTACGGCATCGGGGGTTACGAGTGGAACCTGAGGTGCTCATATTGAGGGAAGTCGTGTCTGCTTCCCGGATCTGGCGGTTACTGGGAGCTTTCAGACTGATTCTATATATCATGGATTGCCAATAAGGCTCAGTTTCAATATTATGGCCTGGTTCCAGTTACTGTGAACTCTTTATTTCCTAGGGAACCAGGGGTTGATTCTCATTGTGCCTACTGAGGCACGAACCGGAGTGGTGGAGTGATGCTACAGGGACTTCACTTGTCTACTTTACCTGTGAGGTTTTGTCATGGGTTCATGGCAAACTCGAAAGGAGGGGGGAGGGGGGAGGGGGGAGGGTGAGGGGTGGCCATGGGAAAGAATGATGCGAAGGAGAAGGGGTCCTTTTTTTCATGTTTTTCTGTATCACCTTCATTCTCTACTGTGTGATTATGCTGCTGCTTGCGGAGGGGAGGGCGAGGAGTTGGCGGGGGCTACGGGAGGTTGGAGGGATTTGGGCTGCAACAGAGCGTCCATTTATGTGTCCCTAGTAGTATGATGGCGCTACGGATTCTCTCACTGAATGTCAAGGGGATACCCACCCCACGGAAAAGACATTTGCTCCGGCAGGACATAATAGCAACAGGAGCTAAAATAATTTGCCTGCAAGAAACTCACCTTAAAAAGCGCCACGAGCACTTACTACACTGGCCAATGTTTGCCCATAAAATGTTCTCGGCGGCCCGACCGACGTCTAAATACGCGGGTGTTTGCACCCTATTTTGTCAGGGGCACGATTACATAATACGAAAGGTAGTGGGGGACCCACACGGCCGATATCTGCTCACCTGTTTTGAGCTACAGGGGACCATTTATACATTATTAAATGTATATGCACCCACCCATGGACAGAAGGATTTTTATATGAAAATTTCCGAGGTACTGACCGCAAAGAGTGAGGGGATGCTCATCATAGCGGGAGACTTTAATATGACTATTGACCCTAAGGTGGATAACTCAGGTGGAGCATCAGAAGGCTCTCGCCCACATAGAAAGTGTCTCAAATCTCTCCTATACCAGTGGCAGTTGGTAGACGCCTGGAGACAACAGCACCCCGGTGAGCGTAACTATACCTTCTATTCTTCCCCCCACAAATCTTACTCGCGCATTGACTATTTCCTTGTGGATAAATTGCTCATAGGCAGGGTTGCCCATGCTGACATTCATTCCATTGTATAGTCAGATCATGCTGCCATCCTGCTAACCCTTAGATCTTTAATGGATGGCTCCGGCTTTAAATCTTGGAAATTAAATGACACCCTATTAAGGGACGTCCCATTTTGTGGCTTAATTAAAGAGGCTATCAGGGACTACTTAACAATGAATGATGGGGCGCCCACCTTGGTGTGGGACTGCCTGAAAGCAGTGTTACGGGGCAAATTTATATCTAGAGGGTCCTATGTGAAAAAAATGAAAATGAAAGAAAAATGCGCTATCAGGGGCAAAATTGACTTATTAGCTCAGGAACACAAGCGAACGTTATCTGCTGGCACTTATACCCTGTTACAGCAAGCTAGGGAGGAGTTGACAGCTCTCGTGTCGGGGGAGATGGCTGACAAGCTGCGGATGTTGAACCTAGAGCGGTTTGCTTGGGGGAATAGACCCGGGAAGCTGCTGGCCAGATACTTAAAACGGCAACAACTGCAAAATCAAATCTTAAATATCCAAGCTGCGTCTGGGGAGTTGTTGTCCGCACCCCCTGACATTCGATCTCGGTTCCAAGAATTTTATGGCGCTCTTTATGATGATAGATCTCAAACGCCAATTGATCAGATTCAGAATTATTTAGATAATATATCAATTCCGACCTTAACGCAGGTGGAGCGAGATCGTTTAGACAACGAAATTTCAGCTCTGGAGATCCAATGGGCTATCCGGGATCTTAATGCAAATAAAGCATCTGGCCTCGATGGGTTCACCCCACAATTTTACAAAACATTCTCTGAGGACCTTATTGCCCCATTGCAGACTTTAGTTAATTCTCTGAGGAACGGGGAACAGCTTCGCCCGGGGGTCTAATGAGGCGGGGATTACTATTATTGGAAAACCTGGGAGGGACCCCACTAGTTGCGGGTCTTATCGGCCCATCTCCCTCTTGAACACAGACCTCAAGCTGTTAGCCAAAATATTGGCGAATCGCTTGAATGGTGTCATTGGTAAATTGGTACACCCCGATCAAGCCGGATTCATCCCAGGTCGCATGGCGGCGGACAATATCCGTAAAATAGTGGATCTTATTGATTGGGCTAGGGCCGACTCACAACAGATGGTCTTGTTGTCGGTGGACGCAGAGAAGGCCTTCGATATGGTGAGCTGGGCTTTTTTGTTTACTACCCTCCAAGCTATGAATTTCGGGGACTTCTTTTTGACATGGCTGAGGCAATTATATTCCAATCCCACTGCGAGGGTCAAAGTTAATGGAACGTACTCAGAGGCTTTTGCCATCAAGAGGGGGACGAGACAAGGATGCCCTCTGTCCCCCCTGTTATTTGCTCTGTTCCTTGAGCCACTGGCAATCACGGTCCGAACTAGTTCCCTCATTAAAGGAGTGGTCGTTCGGGATGAGACCTTTAAGATGTCCCTATTTGCGGACGACATCTTGTTTACCCTGAGTGACCCTACTAGTTCCCTCAGGGGTGCGTTGGCAGCATTATCCACCTTTGGGGGGGTATCCGGTTTTAAACTCAACATAGAGAAATCGGAAATACTAAACATTACCCTACCGGCCGCTGATTTGGCGGCATTGCAGACCCAATTCCAATTTCGATGGGCATCCACCAAAATTAAATACCTGGGGGTGTATGTCAGCAAGGATACTAAGGACCTTTATAAGTTGAATTACCCCCCATTGCTTCATAAGATTTTTCAGGACTTAGACAGGTGGTCGGATTTATATCTGTCTTGGTTTGGGAGGATTGCCTCCATCAAAATGAACGTCCTCCCCCGAGTGGGTTACTTGTTCCAGGCACTACCAATACATCTTTCTGACGCTTTGATTGCAAAGTGGCAGTCACGAATTTTTTCATACATTTGGAGAAGGAGACCTCCGAGGATCGCCAGAGCAGTTATGTATAGGCCCAAGCTGCGGGGAGGACTGGGAGTTCCCAACTTGAGGTGGTACTATGTTGCGGCTCAACTCCGAGCCACTTTTGATTGGCATAGGCAGAGGGACCGGAAACAGTGGGCCATAATAGAGCAAAGGTTGGTCGGGGACATGCCACTAGGCTCGATTCTATGGCAGCCTAAACATACCCGCTTGCCCTTACGGCATGTTCCACCTACCACACAGCACACCCTTTCGTTATGGGAGAAATGGAAGGGTACCCTGACAGGTGACAGGCGATATTTCTACAGCACATATTTATACACTAATAATTTGTTTTCCCCGGGGGTCTCCTCTAAAGTCTTTCATGAATGGGAAGCGAAGGGGATTTGTTCTCTAGGGAAGCTTTGGGGTCTGGACGGCATGGTTACCTTCCCTTTGTTACAGTCTACATATGCCTTGCCGCCAGAACAGGTGTTCCAATACATACAATTGAGGCACTTTATTCAATCTGAGCAAGTGGGGAGGGACCTAGCTAAAGGTAAAACGCAATTTGAAGTTTGGTGTGAACACGCTGATACCCTGCGGAGAGCTATGTCTCAAGTGTATAACTATCTAAATGGTGACCCCAAGGTTAAACCCGGTTACATGTTAGCCTGGGAGCGGGATTTGGCACGTACCCTATCGGTGGAGACCTGGGACGCGATTTTCCTGTACACTAAACGGGGAGCCTCACAATACCAAATTGCTGAGAATAGATATAAGATACTCCTCCGCTGGTACTGCATGCCGGAGAAGCTACACAAGTTTAGGGGGACCTATGATCCCAAGTGTTGGAAGGGGTGTGGGGAGATTGGTTCCTTCTACCACATGTGGTGGACATGTCCCATCCTGATAAGCTTTTGGGCCTCGGTTACATACCTTATCAGGGATATTTTGGGAATAGAGGTGGCTCTGTCTCCTGAACATGTCTTGTTGAACGTACCCCTTGCTGTCTCTATCACCCAGGGTAAGCTAATATCCCACATATTGGCTGCTGCAAAATGTGCTGTAGCGAGTGAGTGGAAAATCTCAGGGCCTTTACTTATTGACAAAATATATCCTAGATTACACACGCTTTGCCTGGCACAAGAATATCAGCATCAGAACCGCCGAGGGTTCCGTGACACCAATCTGAATGTATGGCTCCCCTATCACACATGGCAGCTCAAGAACCGAGTTGAAGGACAGAAAGCCTAGATTCATATACTATCTGCTCTAGGAAACCCCGCCCGTTATTTCCTTTGCGATCCACCCGGGGGGGGAGGTGAGGGAGGGTAGGGTGGGAAGGGTTTGGTAAAAGTTGTTATAGTTGAGTTTGTACTAGACGGATGTACTTGATAAGTCGATGTCTTGTAGACGACTTCTGTTTGATGTTTTCCTACATGTAAGCCTCCGTTTTTGTTATGTGCTGGTTTATATCTAATAAAAATTGTCAATATAAAAAAAAAAAAAAAAGAACAGCTGATGCACGCATGCTTGTGTCTAGGGAGGGGCGCTGCGCGAGATGGCGGCATCTTGCTGTGGAGCAGGGACGTCCGCTGCAGAGTTGGGAGCATGAGGAGCAGCCTGGGGTCAGAGGCAACTGCCAGGCAGGCAGGCAACTGCCAGGCAGCAGAGCCAGGTGCTGGAGCAGGCAAACAGAGGTAAGAGGTCCTGGCCATGGGCCTGCTGCAACCAGCACACGCAACAGTACCCCCCCTTACGTCCCCCTCTTGGAGGTCTGGGTTTGCCCGGATGGGCACAATGAAACTGTAGAAAGAGGTTTTTATCCAGAATGTTGTGCGCTGGCTCCCAAGAGTTTTCTTCTGGGCTGTAACCCTCCCAGGAGAGGAGGTACTCCCACCGACAGCACCTGACCTTGTAGGTGGTATCGGACTCAGCGACCAGATGTGATGGTTCAGGTGCCTTAAGGGAAGGCCAGGAGAGAATCACCGGTTTCAACAAGGACACAAGGAACGTGTTATGGATGCTGAGGGTCAGAGGCAACCAGAATTGATAAATTACAGGTCCGATACAACGGGTGACCGGAAAAGGTCCAATATATCTTGCTGCAAATCCTTGGGAAGGCACCTTGAGGCGAATGTATTGTGTACTCAGCCAGACCTTCTGCCCAGGTAGAAACTCAAGAGCTGGGTGACGATGGGTGTCCGTGGACTTCTTGGCCCGAGCTGCTGCCTGATGCAGACGAAGGTTAGTCTGATTCCAAATGGCCTTAAGAGTGTCAGCAGTTATCTGAGCAGCTGGTGAGGGCACAGTCAGTGGGATTGGTAATGGAGGTCATGGCTGCCTGCCATATACAATAGAGAATGGCAATACCCCAGTAGAAGCAGCAATGTGAGAGTTGTAGGAAAACTCCGCCCAGGGAGTAGTTCTGCCCAGTTGTTTTGCCGATCATTGATGTAGGCGCGGAGGAAGGCTTTCAAGGAGTGATTCATACGTTCGGCTTGACTATTGGTCTGCGGGTGGTAAGCTGTGGTGAGGCTGATGTTAATGCCGAACTTGCTGCACAGGGCAAGAAACACGTGGAGAAAAAAGAGACGTGCAAGTTCTGGAGCTGAAGGTAGACAAGGCAGTGGAACAAAATGGGCCATTTTGTAGAAACTATCAATGATGATCCAGATGACTGTTTCCTTTTGATGGAGGTAAATCCACAATAAAATCCATGGAGAGGTGTGTCCACAGCTCCTCTGAGCCAGGAAGAGGTTGGAGAAAGCCCCAGGGTCGACCGACCGGGGGCTTCTGCTGGACACACATATTGCAGGAATCAACATAGGCTTTGGTATCAGAGACGATGGTGGGCCACCAGAAGAAGCGCTGAAGTAGCGCTCGTCCTTGGTAGAATCATGTGCCCAACGAAAAACTCTTTCCCGCAGCTGGTGAGTTACAACAGTCTTTCTGGCTGGTACTGGAATGGTCGCTGGTAAATAGATACGTGCGGGATCGATGATGTGGCTAGGCTCTTTAAGAACATCCTCGGATTCAAAAGAGCGAGACAGGGCATCTGCCCAGTGGTTCTTCTCTGCGGGGCGATACTGGAGTTTGAAGTTGAACCTGGAAAAGAACAATGCCCAGTGAGCCTAGCAAGAGTTGAGGTACAGGGCATGACTCAAGTGTTCTAGCTTTTTATGATCGGTGAAAATTGTAAACTTGTGCTGACACCCTCTAACCAAGGGCACCACTCTTCTAAAGCAAGCTTGACAGCAAGCAGCTCCCGATTGCCGATACTATAGTTCTCTTCTGTGAGGCAGAACTTGCAGGAGAAGAAGGAGCATGGAGTCAAGGTTCCTGATGTCGAGTGCTGGCTCAAAACCACCCCAGCCCTTATAGCAGAGGTGTCTACTTCAACAATGAAAGGTCGGTTTGGGTCCAGGTGTCGCAGACAGGGTCCTGCAAGGAAGGCCTTTTTGAGGCATTGAAATGCAGTCAGAGCCTCAGGGGACTAATTCCGAGTGTCTTGACCCTTGCGGGTCAAAGCAGTGAGGGAAGCTGCCAGTCGAGTATTGGGCAATGAAATGGCGGTAATAATTTTTAAATCCTAGGAAGCATTGTAAAGCTCGTAAACCCACTGGCTAGGGCCAATCTTGAATTCCTTTCAGTTTTTCTGGGTCCATAGAAAACCTGTGAAATGATATATCCAAGGAAGGGTAGACTGGATTGCTCAAAGTGGCATTTCTCTAACTTGGCGAATAGATGGTTCTCATGTAGAAGTTGGAGGACCGTGCGCTAGGGATTTGTTTCGATTTGATTTTTGTTTCACCGGGACCCAAATTTGTTGCATTAGTTTTATAGGGGAGAAAACCAATTCATTGATTAATTTTATTTGTTGTTCATTTTCCCATTAAAGTCAAAGGGGGAAGAATGTGCAGCCTATTTTTGGCTACAGAATTGGGGTTTTCTTATCAATTCTGATGAAACATCTGGGGAGCAAACATCAGAATGAGAAAAGAGCTCCAAGGTACTTAGACTGTGGCAAAGTGACACCAAAGTGGCATGAATAGCCTAAGGCACTGTAAAGGGGCAAAGGGGTACCAGGAGTGGCAAGAGTGCTTTAACAAAGGTGCAAAGCAGCAGCGAGAGTGTCAAAAACACACCACAGCTTCAAAAGAGAGCACCGATAACAGTTGCATGAACCATCAAAGGCAGCACAGACAAAGTGGCATTAACATCCTACAGCACAATGAAGGGGGAACATAGCAAGCAGAAAGAGTGTCAGAAAAAACCATAAGGTGCCAATAAAGGGACAAAGCAGCAGAAAGACTAGCACCAACACACTGAGGAACCATGATAGTGGCAAGAACACCACAAGGAGTAGAATGAGTCATCTGGTGTATGGCAGCAAGGTAGAGTGGCAGAAAGTTGATAGGGGCAAGACAGGCTGGAAGAGCGGAGGTAGTCTGGTCGCTGTGGTTTTGATAGGGGCAAGACAGGCTGGCAGAGCTGAAGTAGTCAGGTCCCTGTGGTTTTGATAGGGGCAAGACAGGCTGGGCTCCCTTTAATGGGTTGGCCCCTAGAGTGTGGTGGTTCCGTTGGCATCTAGTGAATACCCAGAAGCTATTAACTGTACTTATTAGAGATGTGAATTGGAACCGGAATCGGTTCGGATTCCGGTTCCGATTCACATGTGGAGTTTTTTTCATCGGGCCCGATCGTGGTTTTGTTTATCGGCTGCGCCCGAGCCGATAAACAAAAAACCCACCCCGACCCTTTAAAACCAATAAAAATGGCGCCGATGGCCTTTGCCCTTACCATGTGACAGGGTATCCGTGCCATTGGCCGGCCCCTGTCACATGGAGGGAGCACTGGATGGTCGGCGCCATCTTTAAAAATGGCGCGGGCCATCCAGTGCTCCTATTCCTACCTTCTATAATCTTCTAAGCTTGCCAGAGTATAGAAAAAGATGCACATTCATTTTTTATACTTTCTTATATGCAAATATATTTTGTTGTATATTCTGTTTAGAGTCAGTTTCTATATAAATGTTTTCCATTTCAGTGGGTGTCTCTCTCACAGGGAGCGCATGCTGTGGTTGGAACAAGTAGGTAGGAGATTCTGGGAGGTGCCACAGTAGTTCATTGCCATGGTTAATGTAGCGATCCTGAAGATTTCTAGAGGCAGACCAGTGTAATGGAGTTTGGAGGGAGAATCTCTATTCTCTTCTTTCCTCCTAAAGTGGGTTGCAGGAGAGGCCCCACAGTGTTCTTTGCTGTGGGTGCCTTGGAAAGGCCTCTTGCAGGTGTCTTTCTATTTGCCATTCTTCTGGGGCGGCGAGTTTCCGCTTTCCTGAGGGAATATAGTTCATCCCTCTTTGGATTCTAGGATTTCCTAGAATCCAAAGATTCTAGGAAATCGGTCGCCGATTTCCTAGAATCTTTTCGGTCGCCGCGTGGTACAGGAGGATTTCCTCCTGCACCACGCGGCGACCGAAGACCTGCGCGACCGGCGCCGGAGCCCCACCGGGGGAAGGTCAGGTCAGTGCTCGGCCTCCCCACCCGGGGGATCCCAACGCCAGCCGCGCGCGCCAAGGCCCAATCCGGCGGTCACAACGAGGTAAAGCGCTAAGGCCCGCCCAAATAAAAAACTTACCAGCCAACCAGAGAAAGCCCGACAGGGCTTTAAATCACGACTGCAGGCGCCATTACCTCCTTTTCCTCCTGCACCACGCGGCGACCGTAGACCTGCACGACCGGCGCCGGAGCCCCACCGGGGGAAGGTCAGGTCAGTGCTCGGCCTCCCCACCCAGGGGACCCCAACGCCAGCCGCGCGCGCCGAGGCCCAATCCGGCGGACACAACTCAACGAAAATATATAAAAAGACAAACTAAACAATTAAAAAAAGCAGGGAAACACGCTAAGACCCGCCCTAAATTAAAGTAGCCAGCCATCCGGTTAAAGCTCGGCAGAGCTTTAAATCCCACCCAGCTAGGCGTCGCGCGCCGAAGGAGCACGACAAAGGGGCTTGCCCCTTTGTGTGCCCCTTCGTGTGAACCTGAGCACAACAAGAAACCACCTATGCTAAACGACTCGGCCACACAACCCAGCCTACACTTCCGAAGCACGCTACATCAACTTCATCCAACCATTCGTCCAGCGACCTCATTCTCCAGGGCCCATACACATACCAGCCTCCCCAGCATTCATCCAGCCTCTCCAGCATTCACCCAGCCTCTCCAGCATTCATCCAGCCTCTCCAGCATTCACCCAGCCTCCAGCCTCTCCAGCATTCATCCAGCCTCCAGCCTCTCCAGCATTCATCCAGCCTCTCCAGCATTCACCCAGCCTCTCCAGCATTCATCCAGCCTCCATCCAGCCTCTCCAGCATTCATCCAGCCTCTCCAGCATTCATCCAACCTCTCCAACATTCATCCAGCCTCCAGCCTCTCCAGCATTCATCCAGCCTCCAGTCTCTCCAGCATTCATCCAGCCTCTCCAGCATCCAGTCAGCCTCTCCAGCATTCACTCAGCCTCTCCAGCATTCACTCAGCATTCAGTCCAGCATTCAGTCAGCCTCACCAATACTTAGCGCAGCATCTTCAATATTGCAACATTGCTCCCATCCAACTGAACCACAACAATGCACCTCTGCACCATACCCAAAATCTGGCACAATCTCAGAAAGCATACAAAACCTGCAATTCATCACATCGCACGACAACAAAGGCTTTTACCAATAATGATATCACCTATAACACAAATCCTAGGACTCTCTTTATTTACCTTAACTCTATTCAACGCTCAGACTCTTTCCAAAAAAATGGACATCCTTAGTGACTATCTCATAGAAGTCAACCCAGATATCTGTGCAATTACAGAGACATGGCTAAAACACACAGATACTGTACTTACAAATCAGCTGCCCATTCAATCTTATGACTTATTTTCTGTCCCCAGACCCAAAAAAAGAGGTGGGGGACTCCTCCTTGCTGCAAAAAAAGGTCTTAATATAACCTTACAACTTACCAACGCCTCCACCAAACTAGAATTCTCCCTCTTTAAATCGGATCAAATCCAAATAGCTTTAGTCTACGCCCCACCAGGTACCTTAGAACTGGATCCCTCCCCACTGATCGAACTTATAGCCAAACACATAAACACTGACAAACCTGCTATAATCCTCGGAGACTTTAATTTACATGTAGACGCTACTCCACAATCCATCAACTGCCAAACTTTCCTTTCCTTACTCAACCATTTGGGCTTCGCTCAAATTATCAACAGTCCTACCCACAAGGCAGGCCACACTTTGGACCTCATCTTTATTAACGAACCCTTCAACATTCACACCAACCCCTCTTGCTTACCAGTTCCATGGTCAGACCACAGAGTCATCCACACAACCCTTAGGATCAACAACCCACCACCTCAAATCACTACCAAATCCACCATCCAATTCAGGAAACCTTGCTCTCTAGACATACTCAGTGAAAAGATGTCCGAAGCTTTAAATCAACTTGACCTCACAGACGCAACAACTGCTACCACCTCTTGGATCAATATTAACAACACAATTGCAGATAAAATCTGCCCAACTACAACCAAAACCATACAACCTACATTAGACAATAGAAAACCTTGGTTTACAGCCGAACTTAAATCCCTTAAACAATCTCTTAGAAAAAAAAAACAAAGCTGGAGAAAAAACTCAACCACTTCGACACAAACCATCTACAAATCCCACCTCAACACCTACAGGAATACTATCCTTAGAACAAAGAAAGAATTCTACGCAAAAAAAATACACAACTTCATTTTCGACTCAAAGGCTCTTTTTTCTTACGTCTCCTCTTTAACCAAACCATCTCCTCCCACTATCCCAGACCACCAAGCTCTCAACAAAGCAAACGAACTAGCCAACTACTTCAAGACAAAAATCACTAACCTTACCCATTCAATTACATCCAACAGCCCCACCTTAACACACCATCTTACAACAGTGCCGCAACAAAACACAAGCCTGGAATCATTTGAGCTCACTTCTTCACTGGAGATTGAAAATACACTCAAAAAACTCAAACCATCCTCACACCCATCAGACCCATTACCAACAAATCTCCTCATTGCCATACCAAACACCATCTCAAAACCAATAGCAGAAAATATCAACACATCCCTGTCTCAAGGCTTAGTTCCTAATCAGTTAAAATTGGCAATCCTGAAACCATTACTAAAGAAACCAAACGCTTCTCCATCAGACCCAGCTAACTTCCGACCTATCGCAAACTTACCACTCATCGCCAAACTGATGGAAAAAATTGTCAACAAGCAACTGTCAGAATATCTGGAAGATCATAACATTCTATCCCCGGCTCAATATGGCTTCCGAAAACGACTAAACACCGAATCTCTCTTATTATCGCTCACTGATACCATCCTCGTGAACCTCGAGAAAAAACAATCTTACCTGCTGGTTCTACTTGATCTTTCTGCGGCGTTTGATACGGTAAAACATACTACACTTATAGACCAACTAGCTAATATAGGGATCAAAGGCACAGCCCTCAGATGGTTTCACTGCTTCCTAAGCAACAGATTCTACAAAGTAAGGATAAACAACAAAGAATTGCATCCAATCCTTACAGAGCAAGGAGTCCCGCAAGGATCCTCACTTTCTCCCACCCTATTCAATATCTACCTCCTCCCTCTCTGCCACCTACTCTCAAACCTCAAGCTTACCCATTACCTCTATGCAGACGACATTCAAATCCTTCTCCCGATTACAGAATCCCTTCAAAAAACCATCACTTACTGGAACGAATGCCTACAGCCCATTAAGGAATTACTCTCAAGCCTCAACCTAGTATTGAATGCCAATAAAACCGAGATGCTCATTGTCTCTCAAGATCCCCTTACAATCTCTTCTAGCCTCTCTCTACCAAACGCTAATAACATGTTCTCAACTGACGTCAGAGACCTTGGAGCATGGCTTGACAATCATCTTAACCTAAAAAAGTTCGTAAACAATACCACAAAGGACTGCTTTTACAAACTGCAAGTCCTCAAAAAACTTAAACCCCTCCTTTACTTCTCCGACTTCAGGCTAGTACTACAATCCATTATATTATCTAAGCTCGACTATTGCAACTCCCTGCTACTAGGTCTTCCCAACAACACGACCAAACCATTACAGATGGTACAGAATTCTGCTGCCAGAATTCTAACAAGCACTAACAAAAAAGATCACATCACCCCAATCCTTAGTAACCTACATTGGCTTCCCATTAAACAAAGGATACTCTATAAGGTACTCACAATCATCCACAAAGCGACAAACAAAATAGCTCCCATCACGTTAAGCTCTCAACTCCAACCGCACACATCTTCTAGACCAATCAGAAGCGCTTACAAAGGAACACTGCATGCCCAACAAGTAAAATCATCACTGAGCAAAAGAGCACTATCCTTAGCAGGCCCCCACCAGTGGAACATGCTCCCCCCAAATCTAAGACTTGAACCCAATCATCAAGAGTTCAAAAAAAGACTAAAGACTCTTCTTTTCCAACAAGCCTTCCCAGTCTCTCAATCCTACCAAGACGGAAAGCCTTCCCAAATAAGAAGTATCCCCTAATTTAGGTCACCGTACCAAGTCCTACCTTCAGGTCTCTGCAACTGGACTACAATCTTTGAGTTCTAAAAATTCGTCTTATTTTTTATTTATATTTTCCTCTGCAACTGGACTACAATATCTAAGTTCAAAAATTCAAAAACTCATTTTATCTTATTATTTACATCTGGCATGGTTAATATGTCACTATATCCAAGTTAAATAGTTAAATTATACAGATTATATTACATAATTTTATTAATTACAATGTTAATCTATAATATTTATTATCATTATGTTATATTGTCATCCAGTTATATTGTTACATATGTGCCACTGTTCTATGTAAAGCCCCTTATCTCTGTTGGGCAGTTTATTGTTATATGTAAACCGGAGTGATTGGTAGTCTCTATAAGAACCTTGGTATATAAAAATTAAAAATAAATAAATAAATAAATAGGAGGGAAATATCTGTCCTAATATTTTTCCTAGATTTAAGATTTCCTAGAATCATTCTAGGAGTCTGTAAATATTTTTGTGGAAAAGGAAGTTTATTTCAAGCTGCCCAGATGGCATTCTGGTACTCTTGCGGTACTAGATCACAAAGAGGAATAAGGAAGCAGAATGCCCATCTGGAATTACTAGCACAGGAGCAGCTAGGAGAAGAGAAACCATCAAGAGCTTCAAGAAAGCTTTCAGTTACTGGGGCTATCCTAAAGGGATTGGAATCCCTAGAATCCTTTCCAACAGGATTGATTTCCTGTTATTGAAAGCCAGGAAAATCTCATGAGAGTAACTTGGAGATTTGCAATATTGTGAAATTATGGATGCGTCTCCCAGATGATGTGTATTTTGTACAGAGATCACTATTCAGCAAGTTTTGATTCAGTAGACTGTTTATTCTTTGGAAAACCAGGGACTTGGTTTTTTTTTTCAGGGTTCTGGCATTTTTTCCTTTACTTGCTTGATTTGCCCAGGTGTCTTCCTTAAAGAAATCATGCATCCTGCATGTGAGAACCGGCCCCTTTTTTTCCCCAGAAAGAAAGCGCTGGGAACAGCAGTACATGTATCAATGATGATCTTTTCAATACTCCCAATCCTGTTTCCTGAAGGACCTTAAAGATCTTTCCCTGTTCAGGAAAAGAACAGGTGCTGTGACCCTGCGCTTGTTCCTGGTAACCTCAGTGAAGCCTCCCTCTTCCCCCCCCTACTGAGAACACCGGAAGGGGCTACATCTGTATATAATGGAAGCTCTGCATGGATTTATAACTACTAGATTTGTGTATATAGTATGTGGGAAGGTGTGTGTTAATTATCTTTGCAGTAGGTTGTATGCTAGAGATATTGCATGTAGCTAGTAATATATTTTCAGAGCAATTGCTCTAAGTGTATTTGAAGCAGTTCCATGGATAATCACTTTCAACTAAAACAGTTTATTTAAAAAGTTGTCCATTTACTCATCTTAGCACTTTGTAGTGAGAAGGCTTTGGAAATGATACTGATGGGAACAGACAATTTTATTTTTCTCTAAAGCTTTTAAACTGGTTTACTGATCTAACTTTACAGTGTCTGTGAGTATGCTACTCTAACATTCACATTTATGGTACTTGTGCCCCTTTATCCACAATATCTTAAAAACATATTTATAGATGCTTATTCTTCAGAAGTTTTAAAAGTGATTCAACAAAACCGAGTTTCTAAAAAAGGGGACATTCTGCAGCATGCTGAGATCTCCATTAGTTTGAGTATATAAAAACTAAGGCAGAGAAACAAACTGATGTGTTCACCTACGGACATATTGTTCCATTATAATAGCATTGATACTTCAGTTCACTTTGAGGTGCAAGGCATCTAAAATCATTATTAAATAATTCTAAACAGTCCAGTTTATGGAACGAAGGCTTCTGAAGAAGTTCTAAGCTTCAACCGTATTTTAAGTCATTGAAGTCTGATCTGATTGGGAATCCAAATAGGATTCCAAATCATGTGTGCAAGAGCTATGGTTGGGATTGGTAAGTGTTACTTTAGTAATAAGGCATCCCTAACAATCAGGGGAAGGGTAAAACAGTCACTACCTGTCATTGTGCATGCTTGGACCACAATATCTGGATATGGAGCTTGGTCTGATTTGTTGATCAGGCTACAACCCTATTCAGACTGAGAAACAACTTTTCAGATACTTTTCATAGCAGTCTTGTATCCTTCTATCTCAGCTGAGCGCTAGGCAGGAGGAGGTTATTGCTCACAAGCCAGGTTTGGAAAAGACAGTACTCATCCACCAAAACAAGCAGCTAGCCCAAGGCAATAGAATCTGGGGTTTTAATGCTCTCAAATAGTGGGCTGGTGTTTTTAGCTGAACTGGAAGAACAGAAGAAGAATTGCTAGAATAGTAGCAGGAGGAATAGCTGAGCATTATTGTGATGGATGAGAGAATAATTAGTAGATTTATCACTTTTATTTCTATAGCACCTCAACTTTAAGCACCTGTTCCTGCATTATCATTTTAGGATAAATCATCATGGCCTCCAGTGCCTTCTTTTATATGTCTAATGCTCTCAATAAGCAATAAACTTGCCACTTCTATGTTTTATTGGAGAGTGAGGAAGTGGCCGATCAGTAGTTGTTTTTGCTTATATTACTGTTACTAAATCACTATTTTAAGGATGCTGCCTTTATATAAATAAGGCTTTATAAGGAATGGAATATAGTTTTGGTTCATTAATTAATGAACCAAATTAATTAAGAAAGATGTTGATACAACTAAAAACTGTCAAAGTAAAGAGAAAATAACATTTATATTTGGAAAGGCCATAAAAGCTCTGTATGTATATTATGAAGAAATGGTGATTGTGTTAATTAATGTTAGAATCTAACCGCCTTCCCAGACTCCTTGGCAGCGGATGGTCACCATGTGCTAGGGAGCTGCAATTGGACGCTCTGACATGTGTGATACTAGGACCTGGCGATGCTTAGGGTATGCGTGCGTGTGCATCGGTGTGCACAATTCAGTGCATGTTGGCAGGAGAGTTGGGTACCAGCCTCAATGATGATTTCACACTCTCAAGACTATTTAGCCTGCTTGGAGTTGGATTTGTTGCCTCAGCAAGAACGTCTCCTAGTTCCTGCTCCTTCTGGTTCCAGTCTTCTGTCTTGTTCAAGCTCTTCAGCCTGGTTCCTGTCTTCAGCTTCTGCTTGGTTCTGTCCTCAGCCTATAGCTTTGCTTCAGTCTGCCTGTGGCTCTGCTGTAGTCTTCAGTTCCGCCTCAACCTTGTCTTTGCCTGTCTTCAGCCACAAGCCTGGTCTTTGTATAGACTTTTGGACACAGTCATAGTCTTGCCCATGCCAAGATTCACTCTTCTGCCACTGGCATGGATTTCAGGATTCTACCAAAGAGGCTGCATCACAGCAAGATGGGCTTATGCATATACAATTAATTTATTTTGCTTTGGGATCATGCTTTTTCATTGGTGACATAGAAACATAGAAATGACGGCAGAAGAAGACCAAACGGCCCATCCAGTCTGCCCAGCAAGCTTCGCACTTTTTTTTTTCTCATACTTATCTGTTTCTCTTGGCTCTTAGTAACCTTTTGGTTCTATTTCCCTTCCACCCCCACCATTAATGTAGAGAGCATTAATGGTGGGGGTGGAAGGGTACCATCATGCATTTTGGCCATTTCTGGGTTTGAGAGGGGGGAGAGAGAGAGAGAGAGAGAGAGAGAGAAATATCCATTATGCTAGGGTGAGAGAACATAGTAAAAAATTTCATCGTTAGACTTTCCTCACTCCAAATGATGTCAAATCTTCACCAAGGTGTACTGTACTGTTCATACATCTCAATCTACATGCGAAACTGGCCCCTAAACCCGAAACCACCACTAACATCTCACCTCAACCTATTAGGTGGCCCTCCTATAGAGATTTAAATAGGGACATACAGTGAGGACCTACTGAGAGTCTCTCTCTCTCTCTCAAACTCATAAATGGCCAAAATGCAATTTATCATGAACTGCAATATGGCCATTTTGGGCATATCGTACAGCTTAACACCAGGGAAACAGATGTAGCTATTTCTGGCATTAAGACCATGCAATATGTCCCCTAATTTAACTAATTCCCACCCAAAACTCCTCCCCCCAAAAAAATTTGCCCAAAGTCAAAAGGAGCATCATTTGGATTTGAAATCTTACCTCCCTGGTTCTCAGCCTGCTGCTCTAACCACTAAGTTAGTCCTCCACATATGACACTATTGTGGAAATATTTATCATATATTTTAGGGGCTATTCAACATACATATAACTGGATTAACAAGGATCATAATTTGACACTGATCAAGAATACATTTACTAACAACGTTTTGGAACATTTTTATAAAATGGGAGTGATAAGGCTCTGGAATAGTTTACGCCTCACATATTTCCTCACATTTTGTATTTAAGACCCAAAGAGAAAGAGTTTGCTGAAAATATATCTTGGGCTTTTTTTTCATCAAAATTTTCATGAAGCAAAAAAATGACATTTTGCACATTCTTATCCTTCAGCTGTAAGTTGATAAAGTTATACAATGTACCATGTGTATTTAGAATTATGTCAATAGCTCACTTCCATGTGCCTATTCTATAGCACTGCTCCTTTTATTTGAAATAACCATACAAATTGACATTGAGGAACAACATGCTTAAGATGCATTTAAATAAAACTCCACTCTGCACTTTTAAATTTCCTCCACAGACTCATGTTGCACTTAAATATTTATTAAACCAGAAGTATACTTCATAAAATAATTCAAATAAATAGCACAAACCAAATTAATTATAATGTTATACTTCTCCTTACTCATTGATAACAGTATAAACCAAGTTATAGAATAACTAAAAATATTATGATAGATGATATATAAAATCTTTACTTACTAGGGATAAGATAGCTGCCGCCTGACCTACATGCTAAGAAAAGCTCCTCCGTTCCTCTGAATATTTTGCTAAACAACTCTATTTTCTTTGTTGGTCAAGATGCCCTATACTAAGTGGAAGGCTCTGCTGAGGGAGATTTCAAGTTCTTCTCCCGTTTCTGAGCACTTACAGCAACAACGGATTGAGACTTTCTTTGCGGCACCCCTAACTGCCATGCCGGAAGGGAAAGCTGCTATGGAGTCAATTGTTGAGCGAGCATCGCCTCCTTTGGCTGAAGTGATACTGTTGAGCCCTGGTGTACTGAGTGTGCCTCCACTCCCATTTACTGTGGATTTGGATTTGAGGTAGAGATGATATTACCTTCATGGCCCCGAGAAGGAAATGATTCTGGACTTCCCTTAGGAGAATCCACTTAGTATGGATTCAACGGGCCTCTCTTTTGTCCCTAAGCTCTTTGAGACCAATGAAGGCGGAAGCAACCCCATGAATGAATGAGGGGTGAGCGTTCAGGTATGCCCATCACTAAGGTTCTCTTGAAAGACCTAAAGAAATAATGCTGGAATCTGTTTGGAATGCCTTAATTTCTGTAGAGAAGGCTATTACCTCTTTAACCGCTGTTGTAGTGGAAAGTAATCAACGTTTGCTGACTATAAAGAAGCAAGTTGGGCCTCTGGAGACTAAAGTCATTGAGTTGGATACAAAAATTTCAAAAATAGAATCAGTGCAACACAAATTGGTTCAATCAGATATGGTTTCAACTAAGAAACTAGAAAATGTTGAAAATGCTCTAAGAATTTTAAACTTAAGAATATTAAATTTTCCTTGTATATGGTTGCTTCCTCCTAAGGATTTGCTCAGGAGTTATTTAGTGCAGATTCTTAAATTTCCAGTGGAGGCTGTTCCTGCAATAACTAGGGCTTACTTTTTTCCTAAATCAGAAGGAGGAATTCCTAAGGATGCTGAACCCTATTTCTTCTATGAATATTTCTGAGCTGTTGGAATCGCCTCAAGAGATGATTATTCAACACAGAGCTACTTTACTTGTTACTTTCACATTTCTTTCTGAGAGGAATTCCGTATTGAAACTCTTCCTTCGCAACTGGCATCATTTATTTTATGGTCAAAAAGTATGGATTTTCCCCAATATCACCAGGATAACCCAAGAACGCAGGAGGAAATTCCTCTCCATGAAGCCAGAAGTTTTAAGTAAATCTGCAAAATTTGAATAGAGATTCCTGTGTAAATGTCTGATTAGACATCAGAATTCCAGTTATTTATTTTTTGAACCTTCACAACTCCGGACATTCCTGGACTCTCATTTCCAATGTCCTCATGAGTGGATCAGCTTAACCTTTTTTCTTCTTTAGGGGTGTAAGTTCATGATTTACTTACTGGTCTTCAAATTTGCTCATGATAAATTTGTCCCCTCCCCCCTTATCGCCTAAAAATCTTGTGACAGTATTTGTTGGTGGAATTTTAATTTCATTTTGAATATTGCATTGATGAATTTTTACAAATCTTGTCATATTTACTGTTACAAGTGATCTTGTGTTGTAATAATTAAAAATTCAATAAAAATAAAATTTAAAAAAAATCTTCACTTACTGAGCTGCTGGGTTCCCTAAATCTCCATGTGCATGTGTGTGTGTGTGTCTATATATATATATATATATATGCATAATGATCACTGAAATAATTAAAATAGAGTGGAATTGTTCTACGTGATTACTGTTTTCACATATATCATTTACAGTAGTGTTTTTTTTGTTGTGGTTTATACACATTGGCACTACTCAAATTAAAATCCTATGGTGGTGCTGCTATTTTTTGTTACCTAAATACATGTATATATACACATTCAGGATCTCATCTCCAGGGCCTACAGTCTGTCAACTGGAGTGCCCTGAGAAATTTAATCACATAATCACATAACATATATTAAATAGGAAGCAGGAAAAAGACTTACTACTGTAAACAAAGTAATTCTGAAGATGATAAAACGTGTTTTTTATTGTGAAAGATTAATTTTTTTCTCTGTAACACTATCATTCATTGTTTTATTTGTTAAAGTACACATTTATGATTAGTAAAGTAACATTCATTTACATTAGAGCACCAACTATTTACTTTGAAAGTTACAATAAGAGGTGTTATAGGAATGATTATAATTATCTCTAATGAATTTAGGGGTAGATCTTTAAAAAATACGTGATCGTGTACTTTTGTTCGCGCACCAGGCGCGAACAAAAGTACGCTGGATTTTATAAGATACGCGCGTAGCCGCGCGTATCTTATAAAATCCGGGGTCGGCGCGCGCAAGGGGTGCACATTTGTGCAACCTGCGCGCGCCGAGCCCAGCGAGCGCTGCCTGTTCCCTCCGAGGCCGCTCTGAAAGCAGGCGTAACTTTGCGTGCGCTGGCCGGCAGCCCCGCTCCATCCTCCGGTCCCGGGGGCTGGTCCGGATGCCTCGACCACGCCCCCGGGCCGGCGCCACGCCCCCCGGGCCCGCCCCCGAAATGCCGCGGCACGCCCCCAAAAAGCTGCGTCATTTTGGGAACGCCCCCTGACACGCCCCCTCCCGCCCCTTTTCTAAAGCCCCGGGACTTACGCGCGTCCCAGGGCTTTACGTGCGCTGGCGGCCTATGCAAAATAGGCGCGCGTAAATCCGGAAGGATTTAAGCGTGCAGGCCTTTTAAAATCCACCCCTTAGAGCATACATATACTTTCCCTATCCATTTTTTAAAAATTTGCATTGTATACTTTATGAATGTAGTAACTATGTAACAATTTATTGGCCCGACTTTTAATGGCCCGCATGCGCAAAACACAGGGGTGCCGCGCGCATTTTAAAAGGGGCCCGGCCGTGCACATAACCCCTGTTACGCGCACAAGAGCCAGGCCTCGGCAGAGGGGCGGTCCAGGGTGGAGCCAGAGGTGCCCGGTACAGTGGCCATTTTCCTCTGTGCCATGGGATCACGCGCCAGCAGGGTGCCGGCATGCACAACTTGCTACAGCTCCTTTGCAGGAGCAAAAAGTAAGTTAAAAAATGGGGGGACCTAGGATAGGGATCGGGGGCGGGTAGCATAGGGGAAGGGAGGTTAGGGTAGGGGGAAGGGAAGTTCTCTCCCAGTCTGCTCCTTAATTGGAATGGACTGGGAGGGAACTGGGGAAGCTGGACGATGCATCGCCGTGCGATTATGGCCTATGTCTGTCCCCAGTTGTGTGTGCCGCCCACAATTTTATAACATGCATGCACCGGCGTGTACATGTTATAAAATCGCATGTTTATTTTTTAAATCTACCTCTATGTAATAACCCAGAATTAAATGCAGAGGCAGGTATTTTATAAAGCGTGTGTGTACTCTGCTCCTAAAAATACTTGCACGTGTACTTGGACTCTCCAGTTCATTGATACCTCCACCAGTTCACACAGACCTTCACCAGTTCACCTACCATAGACTCTCCAGGACATCACCCTGAACCCTACACAACCCCAAAACTGAAGACAAATGTCAAGTGTGATTTCAATTGCATGAGGCGATTAGCAAGTGTAAAAGTGTATGGACAAGGTTGGTAATGTACACACATATACCATTTCCAAAATAGCAATTTGTACACATATTTCTGAATCCAGTCTCAAAACACCCTATACAACCCCCAATATCTGATAAAGCTGAACAAAATGAAAAAAGAAATCAGATGGCGAAAGCTTGAGTAGAAGAAAAGACTGCCAAAAAGGTAAAGCTTAATGGCAAAACTTTTTTCAGATATATCAGAGAAAGGAGGATGACCAGAGGTGGCACTGTAAGACTGAAAGGAGACAAGGAACAAGATGAGAGAAAGATGAAGAAATAGCAGAATTATTAAACAAATACTGCAGTTTTCACTAAGAAAAACATTGAAGAAGGACCGTTACTGGCTAGCAAGAGTACTAATGAAAATGGGGTAGACATATCCCCATTTTCAGAAGAAATTGTTTGGATATAACTAGAAAACCTGAAAGTGGAGATAAATCCCAAGATACAGAGGAAGCTCTGAGAAGTGCAGGCGAGTCCACTGAAAGACTTGTTCAATAGATCCTTGGACACGGGAGCAGTGCTGCAGGACTGGAGAAGGGCAGATGTGGTAAGAGGGAGAAGGCTGAAAACTACAGGCCAGTTAGCCTTACCTCAGTGGTGGGAAAATTAATGACTGCCAAAGGAAAGGATAATGAACTATCCACAATTCAATGGGTAGGGGGATCCAAGCCAACATGGATTCACCAAAGGAAGGTCCTGTCAAATTAATCTGATTGGACCAAGGATGAACACTAGATGTGGTTTGCTTGAATTTCAGCAAGGCTTTTGATATAACCCTGCATAGGAGACTCATAAATAAAATGAGAAATCTGGGAGTGGGTCCCAAGGTGGTGGAATGAATTACAAAATGGCTGACTGACAGATGGGTGCGAGTAGTGGTAAATGGAACCTATTCTGAAGAAAGAAGAGTGATAAGCAGAGATCCTCAGGGATTGGTTCTGGGACCAATATCTTTGTGAATGATATTACAGAGGAATGATATGGTAAAATTTGTCTTTTAGCAGATGACACCAAGATCTTCAAAAGAGCTGAACACACCTCAAGGAATGGAGAGAATGAGAAATGACCTAGAAAAACTGGAGAAGTGGTTGAAGGATTGGAAGTAGGGATTCACTGACAAGATGTGCAAAGTCATGCATTATATGACAATCCAAAGGAGTTGTATGTGTTGAGAAGGGGGTGAGGTGCAAGATTGATGTGCACGAAATGGGAGGGGAAACCCATTGGTAATAGTATCTGATGATCTGAAAGTGGCAAAGCAATGTGACAAGACTGTGGCTGAGGCCAAAGGGATGCTGAACTACACTGAAAGAGGCATAACCTGCAGGAAAAAGGCAATGATAATGCCACTGTACAGATCATTGGAGAGGCCTCACCTGGAATACTGTGTTCAGTTCTGGAGACCTCATTTCAAAAAGAATAAGGGCAGAATGGAAGTGATCCAGAGAATGGCAACCAAAATGGTGTGGGGTCTGTGTGGAAAGCCATATGAGATGAGATTGAAGGACTTTAATAGGCATACACTGGAGGACAGAAGAGACAGGGGAGGTACAATACATACCTTCAAATACCTGAAACGAATTAATGATACACAAAAATCAAATCTTTTCTGATAGAAAGAAAAATGCAAAACTAGGGGCCATAATATGAAATGTCAAGGGGGAAGGCTCAGGAGCAATATCATGAAATATTTCTTCATGGGAAATGGTGATGGATACGTGGAATGCTCTACCAAAAGAGATGGTGAAGACAAGAATGGTAATGTAATTCAAAAGAGCATGGGACAAACAGAGGATCCCTGCTGGTTAGACAATGGAAATGAACAAATGGGATAACGTTACCATTACACCTAAAGTTTACATTTCTGCTTGGGGGGTAGCCTGCACAGAGCAGCAGATGCTACTACCCTCAATAGAAGGCTTGGGGGTAGACTGCATGAACCAGCTTTTGCTACTACTCATAAAAAAATAAAACTTGCTGGGCAGAGTAGATGGACCATTTTAATCTTTATCTTCCATCATTCACTATGTTACTATGTTTATTCCCTGTTAACTTTTATGCTTGACACTGCAAGTACATTCATACTCTTTAGGTATATAAAATAGTATATAGGCATGTACATGCCTCATACCCATGTATATTCCAATTTTAGATGCACAACCCCATGTAACTCTTTGAACAATACCTTCTTACAGTTTTTATATAAAAAAAAGATTTATAAAACAAAGTACCCGAGTCTGGCTCTTGGCAAATGTCTCACAAGGACCTAAGACCCAGGTCCAGCTTCTGCTTCCCAATATGACTGAGGCTCAAGATATTGTGGAGGCAGTGTTTATAATCCCTGGGCAGAGATCTTTCTCAACAGGGACAACCTAGTGGCCAGGCTTGTGATCCATAATAACCAAGTCCCAGAGGGAGCCATGACTGGTGACCCCTCGAAGAAGATTGTTCATGCATTGGCTGGGTAGAGTTGGGAGAGGGGATATCAAAATCATGAAGAAAACTCCAGGTTGTTGAAAACAAAGGTTCATGATGCTGTAATCCAATAGAAGTTGGTTCTGACTGAAGCAGAAGAGCAGAAGGAAATTGATGAGCCCATCCTCTTCCCTCCCCCTGAAAGAAAAAAAAAACCCCACAAATGACCTTAGTAAAAAAAGAAAAAAAAAAGTTAACAGTGGTAAAAAAAAAAAAAAAGGAATGTTTAATTGAATACAGAAATGGTCTCTTCATCCAAACTTTTACTTAAGGGAAAATAAGAGACAGTGAAATATTACTTTTTAATGTATAATGTGTCTTCTAATGGTTTTATTTCATTTTGCTTATCAAACTCATGAGCGGGATATTGATTCCATTGTGGCCTCATAAGTTAAGATTAAAGTTCTCTAACATATAGTGCACAGGTGTGCCATGGTGAATGATGATCCACGCATAATTCACAGAATGAAAAAGCTGTACCTTGAAACAAACTGTTAATCAGCCTATTGGCACGGAAGATCAATCTTTGATTCGTGTATTCACAAATCCAGCTTATTTGACCACATTAGAGAACAGCCAAGTGTGTTGGAATGGACTCTTAGAAATGATGGATGTAATTGTCAGAACTGTCAAGGTCAATGTATAATGTTCAAAAAAGAACTAACTCATTTCAAGCACCTTCCATTTATCATTCATGCAATTTGACCCCCAGTTCTCTTTGTAATAACATACTATGAAGGAACAACCGCTGTGTTCATTCCTATATACTCCTGTGGACTCTTAAATACCATGCAGGTCACAGCCTTTCCGAGAGATTGAAGCCATTTGTATATAACTTTCTTTCTAAAGATGTTGGAACTATTAAATTGAGCTGGGATTATATAAAAAGTTGACTAATGAATTCATACAGAGTTGTTATTATGTTGGCATTATAGAATGTATTTAGCCGTGATCAATTTGGTATAATTCTGTTCAGTTTGGTGCAAAAGAATGTTATATAATTACATTTATAAGCAAGCATTTCTTTGCAATTATAGAATAGAAAAAGCACATATTAAAACAATTTACATCCCCTCGTTCTTTGGCTCATTCTCCAGTCACATAGATATTTAAAAAAAATATTTTTAAAGCTATTAGAAACACTTTTTACTATAAGTTTATTTCTGAAAGACAGACATTTTTCTATTCAAATAGTTTCTCTTGCACATCTTATCTATGACAATGATTCTGTTTTAACTTTAACTGTATTTTTGCAAGTTGTGATATATTTTATTAGTCCAACATAAAAATTATCAAAAAATATTTACTATCTGAACTTTTTAGACTGCATAGGCCCTTTTCTTCTTCACATTTGAGCATGTGAACATTTGGTCCTAAAAACTCATGTGCAAAATTAGTTTTTGGATAATTGTTATGTTGGTCTAATAAAAGCTATCTCATCCTGCTCAGAGTTTGGTTTTCTCCAGGATTAATATTGTAACTGGAACTTGTGTTGCAGTAGAAACTGAAAAGTTTGCCTCATAAGAATATTCACATCTGCAAGTGAACAAGACACACTTGAACTGATATGGGTTAACCTCTGCTCTTCTGGGATCTTGTCTTGTGGTGAGAAGTCTGGAGGCCATACCATCGGAAGGATGTGAAGAGGATGGAAGCAGTTCAGAAAAATGCCACTAAAATGATACAAGGCCTGAAACATAAACCCTGCAAAGAGAGGTTTAAGAGACTCAGAATGTACTTACCGGAGGGAAAAGTGAGGTATTAACACACATATTTAACAATTCTTCAATAAATACAGGAAGGTGAAATTTTCAGAAATTCAAGGACAATGGGGTCATGATCTAAAGTTGCAGGGCTGATGATTCAGAAATAGTCTACTGGTAGAGGTCCTAGCAACCAAAAATATGATAGAGTTTAAGCATGCTTGGCACGGATATAGAGAACAATGGTAGGAGCAAGGTTAGGAGCTTGCAGACTGCAAGCAACACACTCTTCACAGAGGTTATAAGGAGCAGGAGCTAGTGATGCTGCAACAAGCAGGCTACAATTCTCACTGTATCAAGGCCAGCATGGTCCAGGGGTATAAAAAGACTGATATTAGGGCAAGAGTTTTCTTGGTTGTTTAGATTATTACAAAGCTTGTTAATAAGAATTGGGGGTGGAAGGTTTTGGAATAAGTATAGAATCTTGTATGCTCAGTTTAACTAGGATGCTAAAGAACCAAAGAAGAAGACAACAAACACTGAACGATATCCAACAACTGTCAATCTCCTATAGCTGGCAGCCATGATATATCCTTAGCAGTGCAGACATGGAAAAGTATTTAGTCTGAATAGGCAAATTGGTCTTTATTCGCCGTCATCTGCTATAGTACTATGCAAATTCAATTTCATTGTGATTAAGGTATGTGATGGTACATTGGGACTCTGCTTGCTCAGTGGTCAGCACACAAAAGGAAGTGGAGTGTGATCCTAATAAAAAATTCAGCTAAGCAACTAAACAGCACTGCAAATTATAATCATTATGGTCCTCACCACCCCATCATTACTTTTATTTGCACAACTCAAAACATTTTAAAAATCAGGGAATGGTGGGATGGTGAGGGCCATAATGTTTATAATTGACCCAAAGCAGAGCTCAGGCATTCTGAATGGTCCCTACCACCTTTTACAAATATTTTTGTATTTTAAGGAATGTTTTGTTCTGCCTCAAGTTGTTCGTATAAATATACTCTCAGAAAAATGTGTTAACAATATTTGTGATGCTGTTTAATTGCTTAGTTGATTTTTGCACTTTAATTTTTTTGACTCTTTATATTGGGATAACTAATATAAAAATTCCACATGTTTTAATAACTACTGTTTTTTGTGGATGCAATGTAAAAGCAAAGACCTGACAATATGCTGTGGTATGACCGCTCGTTGGCTGAGATCCAAATGCAGGGTCCAAATTATAAGGATTTTCCTTTCTTGGCCTGTTGTCTGAAATCGAGACCTTTTACACTATGGAGAGGATGGAGAGATGGTGTTTAATGCCCTGCCACTCAATGCCATTAGGGGCACAAAGATGTTACGCGACCATTGCCTAGAGTGCTAAACGCCAACATGGTTCATCCACAGGCGCCATTTTGTTTATAATCAAGAAAGGAAGGGGAACTTGCAATGCCGAGATATTTGGTGCCCCCGATGAAGAACCGAAATGCGTAGCACATTGGGGAGGGGGGGGGGGGGGGGTTTATACCATGTAACATCTGCAGTTCCTGTTAACGTTTCTATTTTGAAAAGGAAAGAAAGAATTGAATGAACTATGTCAGCGTTTTGACAAAGATAAAAGTGACTGCTTCTTTAAAGATTTGATTAATATATAATAATAATAGAAAAAGAAAATAGGAAAAAAGTAATATATATATATATATATATATATATATATATAACTTGTTTGGTGCTCTGGATATTCTTGAGACCTATGGTTATGAAAAACAGGGGAAAATAATTATGTTGGATGGTCCAGTCTTTTTGGGAGAAGCTGTTCTTTAGCGAAATGATATACCCTTATATGATGGTCTCTTAATAGGTTATTTTGCCCTTGGTTATCATTTTTAAATGGTATTGTTTTCACCTGGTTCTTTTTTTGGGGGGTTTTTTCCTGTGGTCTTCTGAGCATACTGAATACCTCAACTTAAAATATTTTACTTCAAAATCCATCAGGTCTCTTAGATGATCTACCCAACTCAGAAGTAATTTTGGAACCAAGGAAAAGTCACACAAAGTCTAAACAATCAGGCACAAATTCCTATACAAGGTGTCCCTTCAAGCTCTTTGGTTAAAGCAAAAGAAAGAAAAGGTCCTAATATCATCTAGAGCATCTGTATAAGCAAATTAAGAACATTTTTAATGCAGAATGACAATTTTGGGGATCCCTATTGAGAAGTAACATTTTCAAAACTTGAAAATGTAGTGTTATTGTCATATATTTATATTACCAAGAAAAAAAAAATCTGATGATTATGTGGTTGAGGTTTGCAGTTCTAAGGTCCCAACAAGATGTACTGTTAAAAATATTAATTTTATTAAGGGCAACTTTTAACTGTTCACTCAACTCTTCCAGGAGTTTTAGAGTTCAAGATTCCATTCAAGTGTTAATAGACCTTCCTGCGGTTTAAATGTAATTTACTTTTGGTATTGCGGATTCAGATTATTTTAAAGAATGCAGTCTATACCAGGATTCCCCAGCATAATTTTGACTTAGTGAAAGCAAAGAGGAAAAGGTTTTTTTTATTTTTTGAAGTGTTGGACAATAAGCATCAGAAAGCAAGGCAGTGCCAGACAGACAGACAATGGCATTGAGGGTGTTACATAAGAAACTGAACCGAAGAACTGGAAGCAAGCAAACAAAAAAAAAAAACTGTACAAGCGTCTAAAGTGAGTTGGTTCATTATTTTGCAGTACATGCATTAAATACGCTATGATTTTCAAATACAGCACCTTACCTTTGCAGCCATTAATTAAGAGACCTGCTACTATTTTCCAGTAACTTGATAAGGTACTTCATTAACAGCATTCAGCTTGATCGACGACAAACAAAGCTTCTGTCAATATTCCTTCTAATTAACCCAATAGCATTAGCTGCTTATGACTTCATTCTCTGCAATCCCAGTGGGCAACCTGAAAGGCAATTCTCACTATTACTTAGCTCCTGTGGTGCAATCCACAAGAGACTGTCAGCATGACATGCTTGGTGACCTCTGACCCAGTTTCTTTCTTTTGCATTACTAGTTTTGCACAGTTAATGAACTTTGTACCATGGTTTAAAAGATGTCAACAGAGAGAAACAATACGACCTGCTGTGAAAAGCTCTATTGTTTCTAATCAACCTTTCACGTCACAGGGAGAGGGGGGGGGGGGGGGGGTTTTGGAGGAAAGGAGGGTGGGGCAGTTACAGGAGGGAGAATCAATATCAACATGGTTACTTAGTCACCATCTTTTATTATTAATATGCTAAATGCATTCCTTTAAAAGCATTGACACCTAAACACCTCTAGACATGCAAAATGACTTCACATTAATAACCCTAATATTAATCACTGTTGCCCAGAACTAGAATCTGGCTGCGCAATCCCCTGGTGGAAATTGCTATAATCGTTCAAACTACAGGAATGAATATTTTTCCTGGATAATTGCTGCTGTCTTCTTATTGAAAAAATATCCCATTAGAATGCAGCTTTTAGTTACGTAAATTGTGTTGATTAATTTTTAATTTCTAGCATTTTTATGACATTGCACAAGTAAAGATCTTTGATAATTTAAATGGTTAGCTGAACCATTATTAAAAGAACTTGCAGCTATTCAAAAGTAATTTAGGGACTAGAAGTGCCATACATCATTATCTCCTGATTAAAATAAAAAGTTTAGGACATTGTAAGTGATCAGTATGATATGTATGCTGTCATTTGTTATCCAACTGCTTTATGAATTTTTAATTAAATGTTGATTGTAGTTGTTAATTGTTTAAAATGGATTTACTGTTTTATACATATAACTCACATGAAAGTAAGTAATAGGTTATGGATTACATGCCTGATTCATATCCATGTACATATAACGTATATAGTAAGGTAGCTCTACAATTATCATTTACTATTATTTGCATAGACATGTAAAGACATTTGGAAAACATGTCTCATACTGTCAGCCTTCGATCACATTAGCACATGAATCTGATAAAGAACTCAATTTGATGTCAAAATACATACTTCAATATATGCTTGCAGTCCATTATAAAGATATTTTAAAAAAGTAGAAACAAAACTTGCATGAGAAAGAGGTACTGCAGTTTATTAGCATGCTGAGTTCACACCTGCCAAGGCTCATAAGAGACACACTACATTCAGGTAAGGGGTCAACGGAGTTGTATAAGATGCTGGACAGGAAACCAATTGAAGAACAACTGAATGCCACTGCTGGAAAAAATGTGTTCCAGAGCTTGGCAGATGGATGCTGCTGCTGAGAGACGCCGTAAATGATCATAGTACAGAAGGAAATCATGTTGTTCTACCCAGCCATCAGCCAAGAAAAGGTGGAAACAGATAAATACTGTAATTATATATCTATGTGGCAATGAACTTGAAATCCGTATAGTTTTCTGAAATTATAAATTCTACAGTGCATCGAAAACCTAAGCTACAAACTGTATGTGTTTGTGTATGAAGTGCTCCATATTCAGATGTTGGCCGGCTAGCAAAAATAGTCAAATAAACATATCCGGTTAAATATGCTGGGATATTCAGTGGTATACCTAGGCTGTTGGATGTATCCGGCTATGTCACTTTTAACTAGATATGTTTATCTCGCTAACTTTAGGACTGCCAAAGAGCAGTCCTATAGTTATATATTTATTCTAGCCAGATAATGATGAAGATCAGAGTTTATCCATGTAACGTAGGCCTAGAATCATCATTTTGCTATAAATTTTGCGAGAATCGCGCCACATGATAAAAAGGGGTTTAATTAGGATTTTCCAGACACTGCACCTGTGATATTTTCACAAGAGAAAGAAAGAGAGACTGACTCTTTATAAGGCTCGCATATAAGTAAATTATTTATACCACTGTAAGAGGGGGCAACTAGTAACTCGGGGTGAGATTTTGGTGGTGGCCTAGGTTTTGGGGGGCAGTTTTACATGCACAGTCAGAGGTACGAACAGCACAATAGATATCAGTGAAGATTTTATGTGATTTGAAGTGATGAAAGGTATATAAAGATGATATTTGTACATTGTACTCTCGACCAGAGGCGTGCTAAGGGGGGGGGGGGCAAGGAGGGGCCCGGGTGACGACAAGGAGGAGACTGCCAGCTACTGTGCGACCAATCAACCTCTTGCCGTCACCCTGGAAGAAGAAATGTTCCAGCCAGGAGCAGCGGGCCAACAGGGAGCCCAAGCCTTGTCGGCCGAAGGAAATAGGCCCAGAGCGGCACACCAGGGGAGGTGGCGGGCCAGCAGCAGCTGAAGAGGCCATGGGCCGCTGGTGGATCCTAACCAGCCGGTGGCCCGCAGCTTGTCCTGCTGCCGTATGGCCCACTGATCTTCCTGCTTGGGGGGGGGGGGCAGGGAACGGAAGCTATGCGTGGGTGTGCACGCACGCATACTCACCCGCACACAGCTTCCACTCTCCTGCCAAGCAGGAAGATCGGTGGGCCGTAGAGCCTAAAGATAACAGAAGGCTGGCGGCTGCAGGAGAGGCCATGGGCCGCTGGCTGGTTAGGCTCCGCCGGTGGCCCGTGGCTGGAGTAGGTACAGCATGGCTGGGATTCAACTGCTACCAAATGGATAGGCTTTGCTCCAAGAATGGTAAGGAGAATTACAACAGATGGGGAAATGACAGCTCTCAGCGAAGGGGAAGACAGGCTGCAGGCCCCAGATGCCAAGATGGCAGTGATGAGGAGAGAGGCTGGTGGCAGGGGGCTGTGGAACCTTTCAACATCTCCATACAGAAAGTATCTGCCTCCTCACCCTGTAGAATTGATAGCAGAAAATAAAGAAATGTTGGAAAATGCTCCCTGCAGTGAGTGGGGGAAGAGGGAGGAAAATATTCCCTTAAAGCTTGCAGGAATTGAGGTTATAGCTCCCCCATGGTCCTCCAGGCCCGTTGGAGGCTCCACACAGAGGGTGGAGGTGGATCCAGAGCCAATGAAGAAGGTTGGGAGGGGGAGTGTACTGGTGGGAAGACAGGGGAAGGAAGGGGATTCTGTGTGAGTGTGTGAGTGAGAGAACAGAGAGGGAGAGAGTGTGTGAGAGTAAGAGAGAGAACTCCAAGTGCTACGTAACGGGCGGTTTAGTGTGCCCATGGGCCTCAGCCTGACCCAGACCTTCAGGGCCGAGCCGAAGGTTGACGGTGGCTCCGCATGGCTGACGGTCTACTCTCTGCCAGGCCGGCAAGCTCCCAAGGCCAACATCCGAGGATGTTGGAAGTTGAATGGTCCTCCGACCATTCCGAGCCCTTTCGGACCTGCCGCTAGGATCGGCATGGAGCAGCAGGCCTGGCCTGAGGTTGAGGGCAGACGGGCCTCGACATGAAGACATAGGAGACTTGGGTCGCTGTAAGGGCACCAGCGACGAAGACAGAACGGAAGGCTCAAGAGCACAGGAACTTGAGTTGGTGCACAGCATCACTGACGACGAGACTTGGGATCGATGCAGACGGCATCGCAGACGAGACACTTGGGATCGATGCAGATGGCATCGCAGATGAGACACTTGGAACTTGACTATGGCTGGTAGGGATGTGAATCGTTTTACGACGATTAAAATTATCGTCCGATAATTTTAATATCGTCTTAAACCGTTATGAAACACAATACAATAGAGATTCTAACGATTTATCGTTATAAATCGTTAGAATCGTGAGCCGGCACACTAAAGCCCGCTAAAACCCACCCCCGACCCTTTAAATTAAATCCCCCACCCTCCCGAACCCCCCCCCCAAATAACTTAAATTACCTGGTGGTCCAGCGGCGGTCCGGAACGGCAGCGGTCCGGAACGGGCTCCTGCTATTGAATCTTGTTGTCTTCAGCCGGCGCCATTTTCCAAAATGGCGCCGAAAAATGGCGGCGGCCATAGACCAACAGGATTCGACGGCAGGAGGTCCTTCCGGACCCCCGCTGGACTTTTGGCAAGTCTTGTGGGGGTCAGGAGGCCCCCCCCAAGCTGGCCAAAAGTTCCTGGAGGTCCAGCGGGGGTCAGGGAGCGATTTCCCGCCGCGAATCGTTTTCCGTACGGAAAATGGCGCCGGCAGGAGATCGACTGCAGGAGGTCGTTCAGCGAGGGTTCCGGCGCCTCGCTGAACGACCTCCTGCAGTCGATCTCCTGCCGGCGCCATTTTCCGTACGGAAAACGATTCGCGGCGGGAAATCGCTCCCTGACCCCCGCTGGACCTCCAGGAACTTTTGGCCAGCTTGGGGGGGCCTCCTGACCCCCACAAGACTTGCCAAAAGTCCAGCGGGGGTCTGGAAGGACCTCCTGCCGTCGAATCCTGTTGGTCTATGGCCGCCGCCATTTTTCAGCGCCATTTTGGAAAATGGCGCCGGCTGAAGACAACAAGATTCAATAGCAGGAGCCCGTTCCGGACCGCTGCCGTTCCGGACCGCCGCTGGACCACCAGGTAATTTAAGTTATTTGGGGGGGGGTTCGGGAGGGTGGGGGATTTAATTTAAAGGGTCGGGGGTGGGTTTTAGCGGGTTTTAACGATTTTAGCGGGTTTTAACGATTTTAATGATTTATCACGATATTTTACCCCCCCCCAAACGGCAACAATACGATTCCCTCCCCCTCCCAGCCGAAATCGATCGTTAAGACGATCGAGGACACGATTCACATCTCTAATGGCTGGGAGGACATTTGCATTGTCTCTCAGGGTGCCCTACTCAGCCCACCTTCACGGGTGCACCCAATGCGCTGGTCGCGGACCTCCCTGTCCACTACGTGCCCTACACAGCCCCAAGAGGCTGGTCACAGACCACGAGAAGAACGGGACAAAAGCAGGAAAGAGTCCAGGCACGGCGGAACTACGACGATGGAGCCATAAGTCGCCTGGAGCTCCACAATGGCTGGTGGGACATGATGGCTCAGGAGCACAGGACAAACGTCCACCAGCAGGCTAGTCCACTCAGGCACACATCATCCGAGGGACCCCCGGCCTACCGGTACCAGAAGGCTCGAGAGCGAAGACGAGACACAGGAACAGGACATCCCGGAACTTGGAACATCAGGAACAGAGGATCAGGACGAGACACCAAGACATGAAGATCAGGACACCTGGACGAGGATCTCAGGCACGAAGACTTGACATGATACAAACAGACGAGACGAGGAGCTCCACGAAGACTAGAAGACCTTACAAAGGCTCTGGTAGGCAGGAGCCTCCAGAGGGAAGTCACCTCGATGCAAGGCCGAGAACAGACTGACGGAGCAGCCCTTTATAGGGCTGAAGCAGGAAGTCCAATAACAGGTGGGGCCAGCACACTTCCTGTGCCTGGCCCTTTAAATTCTGTAGAGAGGCGCGCGCCGGCGCCTAAGGAGAAAGCAGGAGCTGTGCTGGACCGCAGACAGCGGCCTGCACCGAGGTAATTACGTACAGACGCTGACAGAGCCTGAGGAGCAGGCCCTGCCATCAGCAGCGGCTCCAGCCACTGCGGGGAGCCCCGGGGGCGGCTCCAGCCGCTGGGCCAGCCCGGGGATGTGGCCTTAGCGCCCCGAAGATGGAAGCAGCGTTGGGGGCGGACCCAGCCCCGAAGAAGGCCGCGGTTCCGACTGCGGAGACCAGGAGAAACACGGGCGGCCTCCGGGCCGCATGAGGAACGTCAAGCCGCGGCTCCGGTCGCGTGGGAAGGCCGACGGCGGTGTCCTGCCGCGTCGGCTGAAGAGGAACAGCATGGTGAGTGAACCTGCTCGCGGGGGAACCCGTGGGCAGGAACGTTCATAACATCAAGGACATCCAGACTCTGCTGTAGGAGCTCCAAGGGTGACCGTCCCATTGCTTGGATTCACAATATTTCAACATCCAACAAAATTCAAAGGTTACTTAACTCAGTATCTCCTTTTAGAAAGTTTCAGAGTCCCACCCTTTGTTCCAAGATTTCAAAATCCTGATGCAGCTGAGTTTCTGCACCACTGTGGTGCCTGCCTCCGCAGCTCAATAAATGACATCCATCAGTTGTAAGGTCTATGCTTGAAATAAACATGCATAATGCACTCTTACCGACCAACTGAGTTCATTATTTTTTGCTGAAAAGCACTAAAATATGTTTGGTCCTGTTCCTTCCTTGTCCCATCCCCAATTAGCTCTGCTCTGTCTGGATTTCTTCCCCCATAGGCTTCAATAGCTCCAAACTGGATGAGCTGAAAGGATTCAGAATTTTTGGGGAACTGTACCAATTCAGTTTGGAATAAATTTCACATTTAGATCATCCGAATACACATTCCCATTATGCATGCATGTGAACGTTGTTTTTTATCTACCTCTTTCTGAAACAAATGTTTCAGAAAGCAAGACTGACAAGACAGAATTTTATTTATTTTATTTATTTATTTAAAATCTTTTCTATACCGTCGCTAAGTTATATACCATCGCAACGGTTTACATGTAGGCACAAATTTAATGAGGGTAAAAGTGTACTATAGTACATTCTAACAGGTGCCGTCAAAGGTTCGGTTACAATATATCATTAGACAAAATAATTTTTAGAGAAGTGGGTCATGACCGAGTGTACTGAAAGTACTTTTACGGGTAAATTTATTCTACATACAGACACTTTCACATAAGACAAACGCAAGACAATTGGAAGGGAAATAATATAAAAATAACAAGGAAGATATAGGACAATGCAATCAAGAATCAAATTAGAACAACTCTCCTCTTTTTTCTGACAAAGTCAAACCTCCATGCCTAGTCCAGAGCTCACCACACACCTCACAACATTTACAAGGAGCGGCAGCATGATTTAAGTCTCCCTCATACTGCCGCTCCTTGTAAATGTTGTCAGGTGTGTGGTGAGCTCTGGACTAGGCATGGAGGTTTGACTTTGTCAGAAAAGAGAGTTGTTCTGATTTGATTCTTGATTGGAGCGTCCTATATCTTCCTTGTTATTTTTATATTATTTCCCTTCCAATTGTCTTGCGTTTCTCTTCTGAAGCGAAGGCTTATGTGAAAGTGTCTGTGGATTCTGTCTTGTCAGCCTTGCTTCTGTCTCAGTCTTTTAGAGTATGGCAAAGCAAAATATCTCAGTGTGCCTGGAGACAGGCTGGCAAGGGCAGTGGAACAAGTGGATGTGAGAAGAGTGGGTCAAATGTGAAAGATGCTAGGGCAAGACTGTCGAGGAGGGCCAGAAGAAAGGGAATAAGCAAGACAGGAGTTGAATCATGGAGAAAGTGAGGAGGATGCAGGTTGAAAGGAACAAGGAGGAGAGCAGCAGCAGGGGAGGGTGGTGAGGAGGCAGGGGACTGTTAATGTCCCGTGTTGGCAGGTCCTGCACGCCTGCTAGAGATTATGTGTGTGAGTGTGTGTGTGTGTAAGCAAGTGTGTCTGAGAGAGGAAGTATGTGTGTGTGTGCTTGACAGAGAGGGAGCCAGTGGGTGTTTCTATGTGTGTGCAGGAGTGAGTGTGTGTGTGTGTGTGTGTGTGTGTGTGTGTTGGGGATGCATTTGTGCCCCCAGTCTACAACAATCTTAGGATGACAGATATGGAGAGCAGGAGATTTTTAAAATCCTTATTAGTTTTAATTACTGGGTGTTATTTGATGTGTCTGCAGGTTTGAAATATTTTATCGATGTTTAAGAAATTTTAAAATTATATATTGGGGTGGGAGGGGGGCGCCAAAGAAGTATCTGCCCAGGTGCCAAATACTCTAGGTTCGCCTCTGCTCTTGACCTAGTTTGATGCACTCGCTACTTAGCTGCTGGGTCGAGAGTACAATGTACAAATCTTATCTTTGCATACCTTTCCTCACTCCAAATCACATAAAATCTTCACTGATGTGTACTGTGCTGTTCGTACCTCTGACTGTGCATGTAAAACTGGCCCCCCAAACCTAGGCCACCACAAAACCTCACCCTGAGTTCAGAATAGCCCCTCTTACAGTGGCATAAAAAATTGACTAATATGTGTGCCTCCCCAGAGGCTCTCGCTCTCTCACTCTCAATGGGATTTGTGATAAATATTAAAAATCCAGCAAAATGCCCAGAAAAAAGATGTATGGTAGTTATTTCTGGTGTTAAATCATGTGATAGCGTGATTTTTTGAATGACACCCCCCTTAGCCAGATAGTCTGTTCCATCCCAGAATACCCCTACCTTCCCCTGTTAGCCAAATAATTTTTAGACAGTCATCTGGCTATCTTTGTGGGTCAGTCAGTGTGGCATGATTTTAAAATCCTGCCATTTGTCTGATTATGAACTTAGCCTGAAAACTGGTCCTGCTTATGGGCCCAGCTCCCCCTGGTGCTCCTATGGCCTTGGGCAGGTCTCTTCATCCTCTGTTGCCTTAGGTGTTAATTTTGGATCTTAAGCCTCCTGGGGTAGGGATCTGTCTACTGTACATGAGTTGTAACTCACCTTCAGCATAGCTCAAACTGGTGTGCAATAAAAATCCAAAATCCTCCTTTGTGATCTTTGACATGTCAGTTTATCTCCTGTTGTTTCAGATGCCCACAGGATCAGTTCAATGCAAACTGTTTCGACTACATGAGCTAACTGTACTGAAGAATTAGTAGGATTCCTTGTTGGTTGCAAGTATTGCAAATTAGGTCACATAGGGAGTAGTAATGATGTGCTGAAAAGTTCTCCCATTTCTAATTCATGGAAATACAGTTCAGCACCTTATATGCATGTGCTAATCTCTTTCTGAAATTTTCGCTCATGCAAACAATAAAACTGTAAAGCTAGGCCTATTGGTAGGAACCAGAAGGCCAAAGGAGTCGGTGTTCCCCGCCCCCCTGCCCCGCCCCTCGTGCTTCTTATGTCCTTGGGATGGGTTACACGAGGCAATAAAGGGCAGAGCCCTAACACAGGTCCTGATGCTCCCACGATAGAATTAGTAGACCCTCCCATCCCCAGGCCGCCAATCAAGGTGCCCCTACCAAAATAAAGTTAAAAAGTGATTAATTGGTGCTGTGTGATGACGCACGCCCCCTTTTCCATATAAACAATAAGCCAGTAGTGGACCCCCCCTCAACCCCGACTCCCCAAACATTATATTGGTGGCCTAGTGGCCCTCCACAATTGACCTTCCGGATCCCCCACTCTCCTATGGCACCCCCTACCATTTTATAGTTTTATGAGCCGCCATATGGGGGGCTATAAATAAACTAGCCATAGCCACAACTATAGCCCTAGCCTGGGCACTGCAGTTTTCCAAAATGGCACCAACCAGGCCTTTCCCCTATCAAATGACAGGGGCAAGGTTCAGGGATCCGGATGCTCCTGTGGTAGAATACCATTTCTGGAAAAAGTATAGATAAAATAACATTGCTGAAAAATGTATTAAGTCAGACAGATATTTTTTATTTACAAAGGATTAGGTATGCATGAGCTACTTTGAATAAATTTGCAAAATCCATGCATGCAAATTCCATGCAAAGCAGCTCATTGTAATAGGGACGTGTTTCAGGCCTGAAAATTGCACAATATCACCTTGGTTTGGCTATACTACACAATATAAGTTGTTTAACGTGCGTTATAGCCCTATCACAGTTTGACAAATTTTTCCTATTTGTAAGCCGCCTGAAGATAGGGAAATACCTACAGTACCTGAATGTAATCTGCTTTGAAGGGCCAAAATGTGGAATATAAAATAAATAAAATAAAAAATAAATAAAAAATGTTAAAGTACTCTCAGACTTAGCTTTCAAATGCTAAGACTCTACAGTTTCATTAGCATAGTTCTTAGAAATCACAATTTCAGAATTCCTGTCTAATAATTGCCTGCTATTAGTATCGTCCATGTTGGTTGACCCCCCCCCTGCCTCCATGAGCTGACAAGCATAGCCTCGTTGAAGTGAAGGGATGGGAAATATGGAGGATCTGTGTAAGCGTGTGTGAGTATGGACGAATGAGGGTCGGGGGTCTATCAATGGGGAATAGAGTTCATTTTGAAAAAGATATGGTGGAAATGTTTAAAATTGTGCATGGTTATTGTGCTACTGCTGTGTTATTGCTGTCATGTTCTGTATTTTTATACCTTTCCTTTGATGTACATTTCCTGCCATTATTACAGTAAAACAAATTTTGAAAAAAAAAAAAAAAAAAGCAGGGGATTTTTGCCTTTTCCAGAGTAGTTTTGCAAACCCAGTAGCAGGGGTTTCTCTCTGTGGCTCTCCCTCTTAGTACAGGAATTTGCACAATTTGGCTAGCTGTTCTCAGATGGTAAATATAGGAGCCTAGGGAAATTCTGGGAGTTGGGCTGTACAGTTGCCATGAAAGTAGCTCTAATATCAGCCTAGGAAGGGCAAAGAAGCTAAAGGGTGCCATAGGAATTCAGAGCTCCTTGGCTACCTCTTGTAGGAAGCGCACTGTAGAACTGCTTTTCTCAAAGGGGATTCTGCAAGAAAATGGAGGTTTTCTTTGATCCATGGTGCACAGATCAAGGCTGGATGAAGTTTCAGATTGTACAGAGTGGCCCATGGAAAAGTAGCCCCGCCTCCAATGCACTGGTATTGGAGGCGGGGCTACTTTTCCATGAGTCACCCTGTATAAGTAAATGCCAAACAACTTTTTTTTTTCTGGCAGGAAAGTAAAACACAGCAAAATGCAAAGCATATATCATTCTGATAGGCATACTTAAAAAAAAAAATGACATGTGCAAAGTATGCATGTCCTGGTCCTGCAACTTGTTTAATAGGGATGTGAATCGTGTCCTCGATCGTCTTAACGATCGATTTCGGCTGGGAGGGGGAGGGAATCGTATTGTTGCCGTTTGGGGGGGTAAAATATCGTGAAAAATCGTTAAAAATCGTTAAAAATCAAAAAATCGAAAAATCGAAAAACCGGCACATTAAAACCCCCTAAAACCCACCCCCGACCCTTTAAATTAAATCCCCCACCCTCCCGAACCCCCCCCCAAATAACTTAAATAACCTGCGGGTCCAGCGGCGGTCCGGAACGGCAGCGGTCCGGAACGGGCTCCTGCTCCTGAATCTTGTCGTCTTCAGCCGGCGCCATTTTCCAAAATGGCGCCGAAAAATGGTGGCGGCCATAGACGAAAAAGATTGGACGGCAGGAGGTCCTTCTGGACCCCAGCTGGACTTTTGGCAAGTCTCGTGGGGGTCAGGAGGCCCCCCACAAGCTGGCCAAAAGTTCCTGGAGGTCCAGCGGGGGTCAGGGAGCGATTTCCCGCCGCGAATCGTTTTCGTACGGAAAATGGCGCCGGCAGGAGATCGACTGCAGGAGGTCGTTCAGCGAGGCGCCGGAACCCTCGCTGAACGACCTCCTGCAGTCGATCTCCTGCCGGCGCCATTTTCCGTACGGAAAATGGCGCCGGCAGGAGATCGACTGCAGGAGGTCGTTCAGCGAGGCGCCGGAACCCTCGCTTTCGTTTTCGCCGCGAATCGTTTTCGTACGGAAAATGGCGCCGGCAGGAGATCGACTGCAGGAGGTCGTTCAGCGAGGCGCCGGAACCCTCGCTGAACGACCTCCTGCAGTCGATCTCCTGCCGGCGCCATTTTCCGTACGGAAAATGGCGCCGGCCATACGCGTATGGCCAGCGCCATTTTCCGTACGAAAACGATTCGCGGCGGGAAATCGCTCCCTGACCCCCGCTGGACCTCCAGGAACTTTTGGCCAGCTTGTGGGGGGCCTCCTGACCCCCACGAGACTTGCCAAAAGTCCAGCGGGGGTCCGGAAGGACCTCCTGCCGTCCAATCTTTTTCGTCTATGGCCGCCGCCATTTTTCGGCGCCATTTTGGAAAATGGCGCCGGCTGAAGACGACAAGATTCAGGAGCAGGAGCCCGTTCCGGACCGCTGCCGTTCCGGACCGCCGCTGGACCCGCAGGTTATTTAAGTTATTGGGGGGGGGGTTCGGGAGGGTGGGGGATTTAATTTAAAGGGTCGGGGGTGGGTTTTAGGGGGTTTTAGTGTGCCGGCTCACGATTCTAACGATTTATAACGATAAATCGTTAGAATCTGTATTGTATTGTGTTCCATAACGGTTTAAGACGATATTAAAATTATCGGACGATAATTTTAATCGTCCTAAAACGATTCACATCCCTATTGTTTAATTCTATTTCAGGTAATGCAAGGACACCCTAGGAATTTTAGATGTACAATCATCTTTAGCATTTGTCTTTTCCACAACTGGATTAAGATCATGGGCTGAGCATTCAGAAGGGATGATGCCACAACTGGTTTAGGATTGCCTTCGGAGGGGCAATTAGATTTCAAAATTTGACTCTATAGGCAGTATTCTAGCACTATGTTTCTCTATCTATATTAAAAGAGATATATTTTAATCCTGGCACATACAAGGCATTAGATTGCATCATAGGGGAACATAGCCGCAGTTTCAGGGAAGGAGAGTTTCAGAAATGCGAGGGGGTCACTGTTGGAGCCAGTGGAACATTCAAAGCACCCATCCCAGCATATCTTCTAGTTAGCAAATGGATTAGTTATGTTGTTGTTTGCATTATTTTAATGAATTTTGTCCAAGTTCACTCATGATGGCATGGGGCAAGGCTGTCCTCTCACATGCACATATGCTGTGGTGGACCCTTCATGCACCACAAAAATGAACAAATGATGTCAGAAGGAGGGAGATCTGCCCATCATCTGTTTTTATGACTTAGATGGGGGCCTCCTTATCTTTAGTATGTGTTTATACATATATTTGAAATGAGGGGAGATCTGACCATTGCATTCTTTTCTGGCTCGGATAGGGCCTATTTATGCTTTGGATACATACAAGAAAATATATGAAACATGGAGAAGTCTGGCCTTTACTTGCTTTTACAACTAGGGTCCTTCTAACCCTTGGTGAGCATACAGACTAAAGTTTGAAAGTAGGAGGAGATCTGTCCATTCCTTGTTTCAACTTTCTATGGTTTGATTGGGGCCTCCTTATCCTGTGCTGCTACCAATGCAAACAAGAATAAGGTCAGATGCTGCACAGGGCTAGACAAGGATGGCAACTGCTCAACATGGGACGATGGCAGTAAAGAGTTTCATGCATATATTATATTATGTATATAGTATATTATGAGAACTTAAACTTTAATGTGACCCAACTTTTCCTGCCACTGATACTGTTCTCTGTATTTATCAAAGGGCTTTTGCATTTTTTGAGGGGTCCTCCCCTGCTATATCTCCACTTTTTTGTGGGATGTGTATCAGGGATAAAAATGTCACCCTGAGCATGTGGTCTGAATCTTTCCTCCCCAAGGATAGATCAAGGAGAGTTGGAGATTCTGAGACTGAAGTGTTGGAGATTGAAGTTTGGGAGTCTTTGGATTTTCAATGAATTATCTGACAGAAGGACCACCCCCGGTATCTTGAAGGGCCGAGTTCTTGAATTTTTACCTTTGTGACCATACAACAGGGGTTGGAGATTTTGGAGTGTTTAGATTTTTAGATTTTTGCAGAGACTGTTGGAATTATCTATTTTGGAAGATCTATTTTTGAACAAGGGAATTGTTTCATGCTGGAACTTGAGAGAGGTTATCCTGATCTCCAAGGGGAATACATTATGGACACTGCTTTAGTTGGGAGAAGTACAACCAAGGGAGTTACCATGGACAAAGAGACTATTGCTTTGTTGATTATGATTTGACTGATGCTGTTCCTAATCTTTTTCCATAATGGCCTGGATTCTTATTTTCAAACTTTAAGTTGAACACCATTCTTGGACCATGTTTTTTTTTACTACCTAAAATCCCAGGGGGGGGGGACATACTTCCCCATCAGAGAACACCAATGACCAGAGACAAGATAGAGTGGGTTAAGTATGGGGCAGATTTGCAAAGGGTGATGCGTGTAACCCCCGAAAAGCTGCTCCAAGCTGCCCCTGCGCGCGCCGAGCCTATCTTGCATAGGCTCGGTGGTACATGCAAGCCCCGCAACGTGCGAATATACCGGGGCTTGAAAAAAGGGGTGGGGCGTGGACGGTCCGGGGGCGGGGCGGGGCTGGAGCCTCCAAGCACAGCGGCCATTTGCCGCTGTGTCCGGGATCGCGGGTCGGCCATCGCCGGCACGCGTAACCTACACCTGCCCGGAGGCAGGCACAACTTCGCGAACAAAGGTAAGGGGGTGGTTTTAGATAGGGCTGGGGGGCAGGTTAGGTAGGGGAAGGGAGGGGAAGGTGGGGGGTGGCGGAAAGAAAGTTCCCTCCGAGGCTGCTCCAATTTCGGAGCAGCCTCAGAGGAAAGAGGGAAAGCCATCAGGGCTCCCCTAGGGTTTGGCGCGCGCAAGGTGCACAAGTGTGCACCCCCTTGCGTGCGCCGACCCCGGATATGGTCTCACACAAGAGGCTAATGAATAAATTGAGAAGCTTGGGAATGGGTGCCTAGATAATGGCAAGGATTACAAGCTGGTTGACTGACAGGATACAGTGTGCAATGGTAAATGGAACCTACTCTGAATAGTAAAATCAAAGAATAGACCCAAATGCCTGTGTAGAAAAGCAAGTAGTCTCCCCAATGGAAACAACAGAATACCTTCTTAGACCAGGCCAGCACTTCCTTTGCCTCCATCTAGAATTTCTCCTCACAATCGGGCCGATACAGTACGATGCACTCCGGTGGAGTGCACTGTACTGTATCCGGTGGAGTGCACTGTTAACCCGGGTTTGGACGCGCGTTTTCGATACGCTAGCTTTACCCCTTAAACAGTAAGGGATAATAGCTTTTTGAAAACGTGCGTCCAATCCCCCCGAAACTAATAGCGCCTGCAACATGCAAATGCATGTTGATGGCCCTATTAGTTATTCCCGCGCGATACAGAAAGTAAAATGTGCAGCCAAGGCGCACATTTTACTTTCAGAAATTAACGCCTGTCCAAAGGCTGGGTTTAATTTCTGCCGGCACTGGGAAAGTGTACAGAAAAGCAGAAAAAACAGCTTTTCTGTACACCCTCTGACTTAATATCATAGCGATATTAAGTCGGAGGCCCCAAAATTTAAAAAAAAATCAAAAATTTAAAAAAAAATTTAAATTCGCTGGCGGCCCATGGGTCGGAAGATGGACACTCAATTTAGCCGGCATCCGGATTCCGAAACTGTGACTGTCAGCGGGCTCGAGAACCGATGCTGGAAAAATTGAGCGTCGGCTGGCAAACCCACAGACAGCCACCGCTCCTGTCAAAAAGGAGGCACTAGGGACGCGCTAGTGTCCCTAGCGCCTCTTTTTACCACGGGCCTTAATTAGCATCTTCTTCACCGCTGAATCGCGCGCACAGGAGAGTGGCCTATGCGCGCATCGGGAGAGCGGGCGCTCGCCCCCTCTCCTGTGACTTTTACTGAATCGGCCTGAATGTGCTGCTTCTTTTCCTAGAGCTTCTCTTATATAAGGGAAACTCCTCCCTCATGAGCTGGGACATATAAATGAACTAAGTGAGGGATTATGGAATTCCCTCCATATAGTTGTTAACAGCTGTACTGGAATCATGATATAGTTTACTAAGACATTGGAATTTGGAAATCAAACAATAATGAATTACTGCTAGAACTGATGAAGACTCTTATCTTGGTTATAGAATATATTATATCCTAGCCATGTCTTTCAGAGGAATCACAGAGAGGAATAAGCTAAACCTTATTAATGAATTCTTTACTTTCTCTTAGGGATGGCATGAATTTGACACTTTCAGTGTGTCACCCCAACCTCATGCAAAACAGTAGAGTACACAATATGCCATTCATAGATATTAGCTCCTATACAGTAGAGAACGGCTTTTAATGGACGCTAAAACTATGGTTTTGAAATAAAAGGTGTGCTCAACTGATTGGATTATATAAATATTTATTGAGTTACTCTAGTTCATGTCATATAGTGTTGTGGGCCTACCCGCGACAGACGTGGGCAGTCCCCCTCCTCTCCTGCTGCTCCAAGCACAGCCAGCCAGGCTGCTGCCAGCGCCATCCTGCAGTAGGCCGAGCCGCGACCCTCCGGACTCCCCTGCGGTTGTAGAGTCACCGGCAGGAGTCTCCTCTTCACGGCACAGAGCCGCTCCTGCAGCCTGCCTTGCTCCATTCTTCACGGCAGGGCTGCCGCCACCAATGCCGCCGTTCTTCGGGCCTCCAGCGTGGCAGGGACGCCGCCAACGAGCCGGCCTTTTCTACTGCCTCTCCTTAGGTATGGGCGCGTGCCATAACCTGACTTTTAAAGGGCCAGTGGTGGTAAAAGCCCCGTGGCCCTCTGAGATGATGTCATCCACCACTTCCTGCTTCAGCCCTATAAAAGGGCTCTGCCTGCCTTCCTTCAGTGCCTTCGGATTGGGTTTGCACAGCGTCTGTGTTCTTCCTTCCGATCCAGGTCTTCCGTGGTCTCCTGTGCCTTGATGGATCTTCGTTCCATGTTCTTCGTGTTCCTGATTTTCATCTCCTTGATGTCCCTGGTCTTGTCCCTCGTCAGAGCTCCCTCGTCGCCTCTCTTCTGTTCTTGATGTTCCAGATGTTTATTGTTTAATGTAAACCGAGGTGATGTATTTTTTTACGTACCGCGGTATATAAAAATCACTAAATAAATAAATGTTCCGTGTTCAGATGTCCTGATGCCCCAAGTCCTGAGGTGCCATGTTCCATGTCCCTGATGTCTGATGTTCCTGTCTTGACTTTGTTCGTCTCATCTTCAGCTCTTCATCCAGTTCCCAGGTTCCTCGTCTGTCCACCTCTCTTGGTGTGGCATGTCGTGGTCCGTGACCAGCCCATGGGATGGCTGTGTAGGGCACCTCATGGTACTTCTTCTCATCTACAGTGCAAAGCCTCCGGGAGACTTCTGTTTTTAAAAGCCTTGTTCCTGAGTATCTTGTTCCCGGTCTAAGGAGTTCTCTTGTGTCTGCTTCTGTCAATGCCAAAGACTGCCAGAACCTGCTCCGCTCCAGCGTGGCCCGCGACCAGCCACAGGCGGCTGTGTAGGGCATGCCCCAGTGCAGGCCTCTACTGAATCTTTGCCATGTTCCAGTCTCAAGTTCCACGCCTTCACCTGGAGTCTGCTTCGCATTCAGCATGGTCCGCGACAAGCCATGGGTGGCTGTGTAGGCCGCACTGCGATGCAGTTCTCACCCACTACTTTCGCTTGCCTCTTGAATCCTTGCCTGAAACTTCCGAGCTACTTGGATCCTTGTCCTAGTCTTCTGAGTTTCCTGAATCCTCATCTGTGTCTCCTGAGTATCCTTCGTCTGAATCTGAGTATCCTGAGTCTTCATCCAAGTTTTCTTGTTCCTGCCCTCAGCCTCCGTCTGGCCTCACGTACTCATCATTCCCCAGCGAAGGATCTGGAAGGGATATCGAGTGGCCAGAGGGCTACTCTTGAGATCAGCATTGCGTTGCTGGATCTCATTGGTGCATGTAGGTCCAGTGGAGGTCTGAGCCTGCCTAGTTCCTTTTCCGGAATCTTCGCCTTGTCTTCACTCCAGCCTCGCTCCCGCTCCACCCATGCTCATATCAGCTCACCTCCCGCAGTGTGTCTTAGAGCTCCTCCCTGAGCCGTGCCGTGGCCCAAGGGCTCACATCTTCCTTAGATGGGACAATGCCTCCAAGCTCCTAACCGGGCATGAGGGCGCGCTCCGCAACATATAGCTTGACAGCATTTAAATATCCTGAATGAGGTAAAACTGACAATAATCTAAAACTATTTCTAAATAGCTACAATTCACAAATTGACCCTTGACGTATGAAGTTCAAGGTTAATGCCTATTTAAATATCTAGCAGCATTTAATGGGGTTCCAGAAATGACCTTGCCCCCTGGAATGAGAAACTAGGGGATAGAGTCGTAATAGGAAACTGAAGAAAGGGAGGCTCAATAGGAATATGGGAAACTGCTCTGTTTATTAAAAGGTTGGTGGACTCCTGGAACAAACTTCCAGCAGAAGTGGTTGGAGCCAAAACAGTGGCAGTATCCTGGAACAAACTTCCAGCAGAAGTGGTTGGAGCCAAAACAGTGGCAGTATTCAGGTGTGCATGGTGCAGACACAAAGGGACTTTGGAGGGGGAGAAGAGAGGGATAAGACCACAGATCAAGTGAGCTCTATGGCAGCACAGTGGACAGGCAAGGCTGGACAGACTGGGCTGACCAAATGGCCTTTATCTGTCAACATCTTCTTGATAAACAATCAAAAATCACTTTTACAAAAATAAAAGGGAGGGACAGAGTAGCAAAACACATGTTGCATGTTTACTACTGCTGAACCACTGATCAGAGCAAATCAAAGCCATGAAACTCCCATTATTTTTAATAATTTAAGGGGGAAAATTTATAACAGCGTGCTTAGGTCTAAAGTACTCATGTAGAAAAATGCATGCAGAATTTAGCCTGAATTTTCAAAGTGGACATATGCATAAGAATGTTTTGAAAATGTGTGTACATGCAGAATGCAGTGGGGCATATGCATGCACATTTTCACATGCTCATAAACAGATATAGATGGGTGTCAATGGATTTGTGCACATACTTTCATATAAATTCATTTGGAAATAGGGTTCTAAAAATGTAATTACTTTTGGGGCAAAATAAGAAAGCTAGTAGGAAGAAAACCCCTTATTTTATTTATGCCATCAGAAATCAAAATCCAAACAACTTTTTTAAAGAACATCTACATTTGTGCCCCTTACAAAAAATTATTTTAAGGGGCAATGCTGCTTTCTCACCAATATTCATGGGGCTCGCTGTTTCAAAATCGCTTTAGCCTATCTTGACACCTACATTAGCCTATATAATATTGATATTATCTATCAGTTCATATTATATGTTCTATTCATTCCATTAAGCCTGTGTGCCCTCTCTCTCTCTTCCTCTCACTCTCAGGCACATTCTTTCAGTCACTTCCCAATTGCTCACATTTGTACTCCACATACTACCTGCATGCATGCAGACTAATAGGAACATCTTATTTAAAAAAAAACACAGCACATTTCCATACGTCAATGGATCCCCTGGGCCATGAGGATATTAAAAAGACACCTATATTACTATCATATTGTACATTACAAGTACATGAGCAAGCAGGATTTATTCATACTGACTACTCTTAGTACTACACAGCTCTACAATGCACACAAGATACTGTACATATCACTCACATTTCTCAGTAATACCATGCACATAAAACAGAAATTAAACTATCACTCATTATTATATCATCTCAGCACAATACCCAAGAGATCATATAGGAACTAGCACCATATGCTAGATAGACAAACTATAAAAACAAAAAAAATAGTGTTTACAGAAGAAAACAAAGCTATACTTCAGTTTCTTCCTGGCTGAACAGGGAGATGGTGGTGAGAATTGCTGTGTCTGCATTCCTCCCTTTCTTTGGATTGCTTGAGGTATGGGAGGGGACTGGAGGACCCCATTTCCTCCTCTTACTCCTTCAGTCAAAGGCGAAGCATTTTGTGGCATAACCAAAAAAGAAGAGAAACAGCAGAAGCCTTTCTTACTCTTTGACTAAATTACCTACTAAGCCCATCTTTAATTCAACGCCCGAAGAGAAAATACATAAAGACAACCTAGAAAGGAAAGTTAATACCACCCAAAGAACATGAGTGCGACAGCAGTACTTATTGAGTGATCGACACTTCTTCATCCCCTCCTCACACTTAAACACATGCAAATACTAGTGCATGACAAAACACACACTTACCAACCCAACACCAACTACAAAATGCATGGATCATGGACAACCAACTGGTAGGCAAGCAGTTTGTGAACATGTGGCAAGTTGGCCAAACTCATGCGCATGAAGCAAACACAAAAATCCATGTTGCCAATGCCATACAAGTATGCACCACAAACAGAAAAACCCATTGAATTAATGTGTACGGATAGACATGCAGATCTAGTCAAACTAAAAAAGACTCGCCAAATGACTGTACTGTATATATTGTATCAGTGCTGTTCCCCCTTCTATGAGTTTATGATGTATACTGTGGAGCTAGTAGTTTGTATGCATATATGTATTATGAATGGGCACACAGTATTTCTTGTCTTGTTCCTCTAGTCTGGTTAGGTAGTTTCTTCCTGATTAGGTTGTAGAGCTTGTGAAGCTGTCTGTAGGCTTCGGCAGGTTTACCAAGTATATTTCTCAGTATTTCATCTGCACTAAGTGTAGACTGTAGATCTTAATGCGCTTTTTAAGAGGCGCTGGAAATGATGACGAGAGCATGATCAGTGTTGTGCTCCCTGTACTGAAGCAGGCTTTCCATACATTTTTTTCTGCATATTTGAATGGCTGTAGCAGAAGCGGCAGGCAGATACAGATCCATCATAGAAAAATCATTGCTAATTGAGGCCGTGTAACTGCTAAATCTTTATAGTCTCTTTATAATTTTTTTGCCCTTTCCTTGTCCCTTTCCTCCTTGGTGGTCTTCTGTTATTTTTTTTTCTTTTTAATAACCCTGGCAATCACAGACAGAAAATAGATGCTAGAGGCAGTTTCAGTACAGTTGCAGATACAGACTTATTGAAGTTTAAGTTCCCAAACTGCAGCCTTTGGAATTCAGAGTGGCCCACCAATCAATTATTTACACAGATGTTAAAGAAGGCTGATTGTAACCATCTACTCCTGCCCTTGTAATCACCTCTGCCTCTAAGCTATCACTGGGAGGCACATGAATATAACTTGGACTAGAGACACCCAGCTCTTAGATACAATATTTGTATTTCACATTGTCACTGTGGAATGCAACTTAATATGTTCTTGATGTGCAAAACGATGTTGATTTAGTATTGTATGTTACTTTACATGTAGACCTACAAGATTACAGGCTAACATTCATAGTCCATAAAACAAAGACTAAATTGTCATTAATGTGCTGTTTTAAGCAACACAAGAAGATGTGGATACATTTTAAAGGCACAGAGTAGATACTGAGACACAAGTAGGAAATAAAGCAGAAGCCCTTGAATCTCAGATATGAGGATTTGAATAAATCGTTATATAGCATGTATATGATTATAAAACTTACAATGAGGACTCATTAAAATTGTGACATTGGGATTATACGTTTTTATTTTAAATATCTTTCCTGATATATTGTACTCGTGATCTGAAACATTTTAAATATGTAGATCAGAATTAGATTCCAGGTAAAAGTAGAGCAGAAAAAAATGTGACAAGGCAGCAATTTAGTTCACTGACACACTTCTGAAATCAGGCCTCATTGACCTCCAAGATTCATTCACTGCAACTTCTGAAAGGGGAAATTAGTTCACAGGAGTTCCACTCAAAACTAATGAAGCCAATTTTCTGGAATACATGCATGTGTGCAGTGCACATCCCCATGTATGCATGAGTCCCCCCGAAATATACCCCTGTCACAATTCTCTTGGACTCCCTCCCCCCCCCCCCCCCAACATCTACTGAAAATTTGGTGTGCATAGGACATTAAACGCAAATGTTGTTAGGGGATATACACACACATGTGATCCCTTTGTAATGTAGGCTAAAATAATTTAATGGAACACTTCCAGGCAAAAAATCTCCCATAGGATCATTTGCTGAAAGTTTTGTAGCCTCATTTTTTTCTCTGTGGATTTTTCCCCCTTCTTGAACTCTCAGGCAATGGCTTTTGAGCAAAGTATGTGCTGTTTATACATTTTTTGTCTTGCTTTCGCCTGAAGCTTAGTTTTGGCTTTTGGTATAATTAATGGTCACATTTGATTTTGTCTTTTAATTTCATAACGTAGTTAGGATTTGGACCATTGAACTATCAAGATAAATCCTGGGAGGCAAGTTCATATACTCTGCTATTCTGTGTGACCCTGGGCAAGTCACATGCCTCTGTTTACCCAACTGTAATTGGAATGTAATGACATTAACAGTGGTATTTTTCCTTCTTATTTTGTCCCTTTACAAATGTAGTCCATACACTATAAATGTGTTGCCAAGTTTATCCATACTAGAAGTAGCTACATGTTCATTTCTAAACAATTAATCTGAGAGACATGTTCACATTTTGTATCTATGAAAGGTGTTGTACACACCTAAATTATTATCAATAATGAATGTGGAATACAGTTTGCATAAATCTATTTTGTAGACTCTTTTTGCATCTCTAAGCTTTAGCTTTGCCTTTTCAATCATGCAGGAGCCCATATCCTGCTGATAGACCAAGTGCATACCTCCCACAGAGATTTTTACTCAGCCAGGTGTCATGGCTGCCATGCTGAGTGATAAACACTAAGTAGAACCTGTCAGAAGATTATTTGCATTATGGCTTTTCCTTTAGAATCAAAGGTTTTATAGGATGGCATTGAAGAGCTTATAATAGTGACTAAGCATTTTCTATACTTAAAACATCTCATGGCCTAACTTATTACTGACTAGTCATATGGGCCTCCTGCAGGTAGACCTAATAACTCTAACTCTAGTGCCTATATCTTTTCACGCCTTTTTATCAAGAAGGAAGTATTGTCTTTGATTGTCCATCTGGCCTAATTCTTTGCCAGCATGACATATGTTAGCATAATTGCAGTGAAGAAACCAAAAGGTGCATTATGGTTTTTTTTTTTAATGATGTAGGCCATTTTGTTGGAAAGGTCACTCTACTTATTGTATGAATCCAGCTTTTATAGGTTTCTTCTATGAAAAAGTTCTACTGTAATCATGTATGTTTACATCCTTTTGCGTTACATCAAACTACTGTCCAGAGTTCTAATAAAGCTGTGTAGTAGTTACCATTAGCATTATATCAAACTAAAAGAAGCTATTGGCTGGCTAATACTGAAATGGTTCCAATTTTGAACTTTTAGTGCTTTTACTCCTGCTGTTTCAAATTATGTAATTACTGTACACATTCACATTTACTATTTTTGAGCATCCATAATCTTTTGGCAAAAGTTTGGAGCTTCTTCTATGTATGCTTACAGTTTTTCCATATGGGAGAAAATTTCTTGTAATTTTTGCCAGGGAAATACTGTTAGAGGAATGAGTAAATACAATTTACAGCATATAATTTATGTCTATTAAAACTGCAAAATGTTTCTAAGCTAAAAAGGTAGACATCGTTTAAAAGTTACTTAGAAGGTTAAAAATGATCTCACTAATTTCCCCAAAGCAGGTTCAGCACCAGGGCTATTTGGTGGCATGCAGGAGACCCAGGTTCAGTTCCAGAGCCTGGTTGCTGCTCTTCACACCAGCACGAGCTGGAGATGTTTCAAAGGCAGTGGTCACAGCCATCATGAAAGAGAGAGTGCCAGTCATTATGCAATGACAAAATCCTATTGGTCAGGTCAGGTTCATGGATCAATACATAGTTTTAGAGAAAGCTGCAGTCTGGGGGTTAGCCAAAGGTCGCAACTTTGATGATTAAGGTAGATGGGAGTGGGAAAAGTGTTGTTTTTTTTTAAATATTTAGTAACTGGCATTGAACATTTATCATGAAATAGATATGGCTATCAATACTGGTTGCGATCTTTAAGTCCTGCACAGATTGTTGCACTGCCTGGTGGTGGACCCTTGGCCCGAGGTGGGGTTGACGCTATCCGTAGGGTGAGCCCACAGGTCCCCACCGTCGGGATGCGGAGCAGACCAGGAGACAGAGACCGACTGGAGCTTCGCCAATACCAGCCCTTGTTCCCAGCAGGTTGAGCCCTTGAGTGCCGGGGCCAGCTGGTCTTAGGTGGACCTCCATCAGTGGATGTTGTAGCAGGTCGCCAGGGACCAGCAGAGGTATCGGAGGGACCGAGGCAGGTCCGGACAAGGCAGGGATCCAGAGGCCTGGGCAGCAAGGATGGGCTGGAAGCAAAAGTAGGTGGCGCCCAGGCAGCAGACGGCTGAAGCCTGACAAGGCCAAGTCCAAGGAGATACCAGAGGCAATGTCAGGAACAGGCTGGAGTCAGGGCAGGCAGCAGAGCTAAAGGTATAACAGAGCAAGGGTCAAGGCTGGTAATCAGTCTAGAGCATAGTCCAATGAAGCAAGGGTCAAAGTCAGTAATTAGTCCTGAATGTAGTCCAACAAACAATGGTCAAAGCCAGTAATGTCCTGAATGTGATCCAACGAAGCAAACATCAAAGCCAGTAATCTGTCCTGAGCGAGGTCCAACGAAGCAGGGATCAAGCCAGTAATCAGTCCTGAACGTGATCCAATGAAGCAAGGGTCAAAGCCAGTAATCAGTGCTGAGCATGGTCCAACAAAGCCAGTAATTAGCCCAAAGCAAAGCTAAGTAGGAATCAGGAACAGGAACAGGAACCAGGAACAGGAATCAGGAACCAGGAACCAGATGTCATCATCTAGGGCTGTGGGTTAGTTTCCTACCATGGCCCCTTTAAAGGCTGACAAGGCGCGCACGCAGGGCCGGCGGAAGCACTAGGCGAACTAGGCGATCGCCTAGGGCGCTGAGCATTAGGGGGCGCCGAGCCGCTGATGGCCAATGGCCGCCGGTGGACGTCATCCCAATAGCGGCTGAGCGGTGAACTACTGCTATGCTGTGTGCCGGATACACACAGCAAGAAGATCGGCAGGACCGTGGTACAGTCGCGTCTAAACATGCTGGTGCTCCTCCTCCTTCCTGCCCGCGCGGCTCCGGCAACATTTTTCTTCCGGGGTCGCGCGGGCAGGAAGGAGGAGGAGCATCAGCCAATGCAGGAACTTCTCCTCCTTCCTGCCCGCGCGGCCCCGGAAGAAAAATGTTGCCGGAGCCGCGCGGGCAGGAAGGAGGAGAAGTTCCTGCATTGGCTGATGCTCCTCCTCCTTCCTGCCTGCGCGGCCCCGGAAGAAAAATGTTGCCGGGGCCGCGCGGGCAGGAAGGAGGAGAAGTTCCTGCATTGGCTGATGCTCCTCCTCCTTCCTGCCCGCGCAGCCCCGGAAGAAAAATGTTGCCGGGGCCGCGCGGGCAGGAAGGAGGAGAAGTTCCTGCATTGGCTGATGCTCCTCCTCCTTCCTGCCCGCGCGGCCCCGGAAGAAAAATGTTGCCGGAGCCGCGCAGGCAGGAAAGAGGAGGAGCATCAGCCGCGTGCCGGAAGGAGGAGGAGCATCAGCCACGTGCAGAAGAGGATCAGCGCGGCTCGAGAAGACCGGGGCCGCTGCAGAGCCCATCCTGCAGTGGCCCGTGAAGAGGAGGCCCAGAGGTGAGAGAGAGACTGAGGGTTTGTACAGTGTGCATGTGTGCGTGTATGAGATGAGTTGAGAGACTGTGTGTGTGTGTGTGGGAGTGAAGACCTGAATGTTTGCAGAGACAGCATGGGAGAGCCTCTGTGTGTGTGAGAGACAGCATGTGATAATGAGACCCTGTGCTTGAGCAAGACAGCATGTAAGAGTGAGAGAGAGCCTGTGTGTGTGTGTGTGTGTGTGTGTGTGTGTGAGAGTGAGTCAGCATGTGACAGTGAGAGCCTGTGTGTAGGAATGATTATATGAGAGAGAGCATGTGACAGTGAGAGCCTGTGTGTAGGAATGATTGTATGAGAGAGAGCATGTGACAGTGAGAACCTGTGCTTGAGCAAGACAGCATGTGGGAGTGAGAGTTAGACAGCATGTGCAAGAGAGAGACTGTGTATAAATGATTGTATGAGGGACAGCATGTGAGAATGAGTGCCTGTGTATGTGTGAGAGAGAAAACGTGTGAGAATGAGAACCTGACTGTGTGTTTGAGGGAAGCAGACAGATGGAGAGAAAAGAAATATGTTATAAAAGGAATTGGCAAAAAAATAAGAAAGGGAAGGTGGAAAAAAAAAAGCCTGTGACCAACCGATTAGAAAACTAAGATCAGACAGCAAATGTAAAAAGAAATAAATTATTTTTTACTGATTGGCACATGTAATCTTTGGGAATGTGCAAGAGTAGCACTTTCTCTATGCGGATCTCACAATGTACGAGATCAGCATAGAGGAACTGGAAGCCCATGGGGCCTGCACAGAGGAGGCAGCAGAATGTGCTTCAGTGCCAATAGCAGCAATCAGCACCTCCGCAATAGCCATACAGCAGCAGTGACAGTGGCAGCAGAAGAATGAGAGAGGCTCTGAGGTTGCTGGCAAAAGAAAGAGAGGGGGTCTCTGCCTTTAGTGTGTGCATGTGTATGAATGGGAGTCTGTCTGGCGGTGTATGTGTGTGAATGCATGGGTGCTTGCCTGAGGGTGTGTCTGTGAATGAGAATGTATGGGTGTCTTCCTGGGGTTTGTATGTGTGAGAATAGGTGCCTGCCTGTTTGTGGTGTATGTGTGTGTGTGAGAATAAATTGGTGCCTGCCTGGGGGTCTGTGTGTCTGAGAATGAATGTGTGCATGCCTGGGGGATGGGGAGGGAGTGGTGTGAAAATGAATGGGAGCCTGCCTGGGGTTCAGTGTGAGAATGACTAGGAGCTTGCCTGTGTGTGTGTGTGTGTGTCTGTGTGAGAATGAGTGGGAGCTTGCCTGGCAGTGTGTGTTTGTGTGTTTGTGAGGGAGCCAGTGAGAGTGAGAGCATGAGTGTGTATGAGAAAATCCAGGGGAGTAAGAGTTTGTGTGGGGGTGTGTGTGGAGGGGGAGAGAGTGCCTTAGAGCCTGAGTGTGTCAGTGTCTGTGAGAGCGAGAGGTTATGGTTGGGTATAAGAGCATGACTGTGAATGTATGTGACAGTGTATGTGTGAGAGAGAATGGACATGTGAGTATGTGTGAGAGAGAGAGGATAACCTCCTAATCCTCGACAATATCAGGGTGACTGGAAATCAAGAGCTCCCATGTATGGACAGCAGGGGCTTTTTAAAATCCTTATTAGTTTTAATTATTGTGTGTTATTTGATATATGTACTGTTTTGAAATATTTTATTGGTGTTTGGGAAATTGTAAAAAATGTATATGATTTTAATTAATAGAAATTCTATTTATCAGTAGTTTTAAAATATTTTATTAGTATGGTTTTACTATTATAACTGATGCTTTGTTTCTTGATTTTATTTGTTTTATGAGGAATGGTTGTTCTGTTTTTCCATTGCTAATACACAGAGTCTGGCTTCTTGGGGGTTTCCATTTCAGTTTTTTCTAATTTGTGCTCCTTTATTTTGTATTCTGTATTTGGTGAGGGTCTGTCTCTGCTCTGTGTGTGTGACCATGATGAGAGATTCTGCTATCATATAGTGTCTGTATAGAGATCTATAGCAATTGGGTTTGTTTTGTTTCCTCAGTAGGTGGTGTATTGGTATTCTAGGACCCAGTGTAATATTTACCCTTGCTTATTCACAGGTAGGGTTATTGTTGTTTGAGTCCTTGGTGTTATTACTGTTATGTTATGATGGGATTGCAGTATAGATTTTGGGTGTCTTTTTTGCGGTGCTTTGTGTTAGTTCACAATGTGTCTGGCAGTGGAAGGTGTTTGTGCTGCTGTTACTGTGAGGTGACACCAGAATTTGAAAATATCTTTTAGTATGATGAGCTGTAAGGGAAACATCCAAGCTCCATTGTTTGGGGGAATTTCAGTGGATGCACAGAGATACAGAACTGGAGGTGCAGGATTTGTATTGACATTCTGTCCCTTCCTATATATTCCAGACTTCATTCTCATAATCATATAGAATTAGTTGAATGAGGCTATCAAATAATTTTATAGTAGTTTTACTAGAAGTGTGAAACTGGCCAGCTTTTTAAAATAATGCAGAGGACCCTTTGGACTTTTTTTAACAACACTTTTTTTTATAACCAATTTTAAAGCAGGGTGTGATGAAGAAATGTCATTTTGGCTCCCCCCCACCCAAAACAAATTCTTCTGTCTAGAGATGCCACTGATTTTCTGTGGCACACAAATGCATTGGCCCCTGGGCGCCGGAGACCCTTGGTGCGCCACTGGGTGCGAGCCATATGGGGCCGCAAGTGGTGGCAAAGAGGAGTGGAGATTTGTCGGGCCGCAAGCAGTGCCCAATCTGCTCGCGACCCAGAAAACCCCAGTCAGCGGGCGTGATTGAGAATGAGGTAGGAGTCTGGGCCGAGACCGGAGGGGGGGGGCGCAAGGAAGAAGGCTCGCCTAGGGTGCCAAATCCCCTAGCACCGGCCCTGCGCGCACACGGGCACCTAGGAAGAGGCAGGACACTGGACGGTGGCGTCTCCCCGCGGCATATGTGGGGAGACCCGCCAGAACCTGGCGGGTTCTGCAGAGGAGCCAGGAGCGCCCGAGGAGGCAACGGAGTTGCGGGAGCACAGGCGGCTGCCTACTGCCGCCAGTGAGGATGGGCCGGGTCCGGGAGCCAGGCGCCGGAAGTGAGTAGGCCCGGTCGCGGACCTGCCACAGCCAGGACACGCAACAGATTACAAACAAATTCTTTATGTAAAAATTTGCTTTACAGGTAAGCATAATTGATAACTGCAAATGGATCAATGCATATTTAAAACATTACATGCACATATCATGAAGGCAAAAAGTAAATAATTTCCTTTTGTTCATTCCACAAATGCAATAGCTAACTAATTTTGGCTGTGTTTATGCATGCACACAACATAGTGAGTGCTGGAAGCTCTGTATTTTGATCCATTACTATAGTTAATAGGATTAAATCAAAAGGGAAGAATGTGCAAGTATTTGCAAAAAGGTGCAGATGATGCAGCATCTTTCTTTACTTTCATTCTTTCCTTCCAGAGCTTCTGTGATGGGATTTATGATCCATAGAGAGGAAATGACCAATGCTGCAGACAGTGTAATAATGTAGACCCAGTGGAGAATTAGATAAGGGACATAGAGAAAAAGTCTGCTGGCTGAGGCAAGAAAAACTCTTGGGGTGGAGCTATGTGCAAGAGGGAGGGGTCTAAGTTCAATGACCTCACCTTACATACCTCCTCAAATAGGGCGGAGTTATACAAAGGAAATAGAGGAGGAAAGGAGAAAACATTTAGCCGCACCCTTCTGAACCATGGAGAACATTGCCAGTCTTGGAGAAAAGAAGGAACTGGAGTGCCAGAGAAACCCAATGACAAGAAAAAGAGAGCAACAAAGTCTAGACTGTTTGCAAATTGGCAGAGATGATAGTTTGGAGCACACCAGTCTTGGATGTTTATCTCCCTGGGTGAAGAACTCAGGGGAGAGAATGTGTGGTTGTGGAGGAGAATGACTACGTGATAGAAGGCTCCCTCCCCCTGTCCACCGCAACCCCCATAACTCCTTTATTTAATATGGAACTAATTACGATGTAACCCATCCCAGTACTGTTGCCTTAAACTAGAGGTGGTGAAGACTGACAGCCACTACTACTACTACTACTACTACTACTACTACTACTATTTAACACTTGTATAGTAGAGATTTATTTTATTTTATTTATTTGTTGATTTTTATATACCGACATTCGTCAGAACATCATGCCGGTTTACAATGTAACAAAATAACAAGAGAGAGAAATACAATAAACAGGGAAGGGAAGGGGAGCAGTAATGAAAGAGGAGAGAGGACAGCAGTAGGAAGGATAGGGAAAGAGAGAAATATGATAGGAACATTTGAAGAAAATAAATTAACAAAAGACAATAGACAATATGTACAGGTGGGTTGGTAGGTACCAGACCAGTGATGGCAGTGACAGGGAGAGGTGTGGGGGGGGGGGGGGGGAATGGAAAGGTAAGATTAAAGGAGGGTGAGGGGAAACATAACAGAATTTAGGCGTCATTGCTTACGGGGGAGAAACACTATATTTTGGAGTCTTTGCTTGGGGTGAAGAAAGGGGGGGAGAAAAGGAGAGGCAGAGAGGAGGAGGGGGGAAGGGTGGGCTGCAGGGTTAAAGTAAAGCTAAGTTTGGTCAACATCTGGGTATGCTAATGTAAAGAGCCAGGTTTTGAGCCCTTTTTAAAATTTAGACAGGTTAGGTTCTAGACGGATGGCCATGGGCAGGGTGTTCCATAGGGAAGGGCCGGCAATAGAGAAAGCCCTTTCTCTGGTTGAGGTGTGGTGTGCAGTTTTTAGGGAGGGGGTGTATAGGGTACCAGCAAGGTTGGATCTGGAGGGGTGGGCTGATGATCGGAAGAGATGCATTCTCGAGCCAAATGTGATTTTGATTGTACAATAAATTGTGGAGGATGGTAAGTGTTTTGTATTTTATGCGTGAGGTTATGGGTAACCAGTGGAGGTCTTTTAGGATAGGGGTAATGTGATCCGATTTACGTGCATTTGTTAGGATTCTGGCCATGGCATTCTGTAAAGGTTGGAGGTGTTCGACAGTGGAGAGAGGGAGGCCCAGCAATAAAGAATTGCAATAGTCCAGTTTAGTTAAAATAGTTGCCTGTAGGACTGTGTGAAGGTCTTGGGTATATAGCAGGGGTTTAAGTTTCTTTAGGATGTGCAATTTGAAGAAGCCTGTTTTTATGGTATTGTGGATGTGAGATTTGTAATTTAAATGTTGGTCAAGATAGACACCGAGATCTCTCACATTGCAGGTGAATGTATCAGGTGGAGGGTTGGTGTTGCTTAAGTCAGGGAGTGAGCGAGCTGGGGGATTGGAGATTGTGAGGAGCTCCGTTTTTGTTACATTTAAAGAGAGATGTAGGTTTGAGAGGAGGGTGTTAATTGAAGTAAGACAGGAATCCCAAAATTGTAATGTTTTGGGGAGGGATTCTTGAAGCGGGATGAGGATTTGAACGTCGTCAGCATACATGAAGAACTTTAGGCCAAGATCAGAGAGGAGAGCAGAGGGGGAGGAGATAGATATTGAAGAGCATGGAAGAGAGGGAGGAGCCCTGTGGGATGCCCTGAGAGAGGGGAATGTGGGATGATTCGCAATTGGCTATTTTTATGGTGTAATTTCTGTTGTCGAGATAAGAAGAGAACCATTTCAGTGCAGAACCTTTGACACCGATTTCTGCTAGGCTGTGCATTAGTTTGCAACAAAATGTGCATTCGTTTGCAACGAAATAGGAAATACAGATGATATTTCCCATTTCATTGCGGTTCAGGGGCCTGACGAACCGATAAGAACACCCATGAAATTTTGTGTGGTTTTGTTATCAGTTCTTGGGGGAGGGGGCAGAAAGGGCACATAAAAAAACCCAACCCAAACCCGCCCCAACCCTTCAAATTCAATTAACTACAACCCCCCACCCTCCCGACCCCCCAAAACTTGCCAAAAGTCCCTGGTGGTCCAGCAGGGGTCCCAGGAGCGATCTCCCCCTCTCAAGCCATCGGCTGCCACTAATCAAAATGGCGCCGGTGGCCCTTTGCCCTTATCATGTGACAGGGGCTATCGGAACCATTGGCCATCCTCTGTCACATGGTAGGAGCAATGGATGGCCGGCACCATCTTAAAAAATGCGAGGCAGGCACAAAAGGTAAAGCAAACATTTGGGGGGGTTAGAGTAGGGCTACGGGGGAAAGGTTATGGGGAAGGGGTGGGAAGGTCAGGTTAGGGGGAAGGGAATGGGGGAAGGCAGCACGGCTTGGAGCACGCAAGATGCAGAATTGTGCAACCCCTTGCATGCGCCGATCCCAGAGTTTATAACTTGCATGCGCAAGTTATAAAATCAGGTGTACATGTGCGCGCCGGGTAGCCTCAAAATGGTGTGTTTTTAGATGGGGTTTAAATAAGACAATAGATGGAGCATGATGCATCAGTTCAGGAAATCTATAGCAAGCATATGGTACAGCCAGTTGGAAAACTAGGAGTTTGGAATCAGCAGTAGATGAGAAGGGCATATATAGGAGTGACTTGTCTGATGGAATGGAGTGCACAAGGAGGGCTGTAAAGAGAGATAAGAGAGGAAAGGCAGTGACAAGCTGCAGAGTGAAGGCCCTTGTAGGTAAGTAAGAGGAATTTTTACAGGAATGAATAGGTAGCTAATATAATGACTTGCGAAGAGGGAGTAGCAACTTTGGCGAAAGATAAACAATGTATTTATTTGTTCAATTTATCTCTCACTTTTCCATTGTTTGCTCAAGATGAGTTACAATAAATAACAGACATACAATTACACATCAAAAACAAGATTATCATTTGAACACCTAGGACTTTTCTATCATTAATCCCCATTGCGAACCAAAACCTACAAGGCACTTTAAAACTCAATAACTCTTCTTAGCAGTGACTGTTTCGGGTTTCCTTACGTACTCAAAGGCCAAAAGTTAACTGATAAGTTTAATTGGAGAATGAATCCCACTCTACCACTGTTGCCTCTACAGTGTCCTCAAGAATATAAACTAGATATAAAAAATCAGGGAGTGAGGTCAATAATTGTACTGCTCCACTTTGAAACATGTTGATTTTATTTATTCTCTGGTTCTATTTACTTAAACTTCAGATTATGGGGTAGATTTTAAAAGAAGCACGCGGGGCCTACATGGGAGCGCACTACACGGCGCAGGCGCATACATGTTATAAAATTGGGGGTCGGCACACGCAAGGGGGTGCACAATTATGTACCTTGCGTGTACCGAGCAGCGCTGCCTCCCCCCCCCCCCCCCCCCGTTCCCTCTCAGGCCGCTCCGAAATCGGAGCAGCCTGGAAGGGAACTTTTTTCCCCCTAACCTGACCTTCCCACCCTTTCCCCTAACCTTTCCCCCCCCCCCCCCAGCCCTACTCTAACCCCCACCCTGTCCTTTGTCTTAACTTTTGCGCCTGCTGGCAGGCTGCCAATACACAATCCTCCAACACAACAGCAATGGACGCTCTGTTGGAGGCCTCCGGCCCCGCCCTTGACCCGGGCCGCCCAGCCCTGCCCTGCCCCCAGACCACCCCTTTTGTAAAGCACCAGGACTTACACGTGTCCTGGGGCTTTATGCGCATCACCGGGCCTTTTTAAAATAGGTCCGGCGCACGTAAGGCCGGTTACGCGTGTAAATCCTTGAAAATCTGGTCCTATATGTGTGAACAAGGCTATGCAAACTTTATTTACACGTTTACTGACTAGATCAATAAACATGCAAGAAAATTTATGACTCATCAAATTAGTTCCTCAAATATTCTTTAGTACGCTGAGTAGATTCACCCATTTCACAGGTTCATAGTAGTCAGGTTCAATACTGATTCTATTGAATCAATGAATCTGCATTCAATCTTTTAGATATCTCTCAAATTTGCTTAGAAATACATTTAAAAAGTGACTATCAAGCAGGCTGAAATTTACTTGGTTCGAGTCTGACCACAAATTTTCAACATATCTCTAATTCTGAGTTGTGAAAGTAACAGGCAATACGTTTTCTTAATACAGTATTGATTGTGGATACTTGCTGTGCTGATCCAACATTTGGAGATGGAAAGCTGAAAAAAAGGATGGTTGAAACATGGAATAGTCTCTTACTGAAGGTGGTAGAAGCCAAAACAATAACAGAATTAAAGAAATGATTATGGATGTGAGGTAGTGTGGTAAAGTATGAAAATGGGTAAGCTACTGGGGGTTGCAATAGTAAATGGTAGATTAGATGGGTCGGTTCTTATCTGGCTAACTTTGGAGGGATATTCAGTAGGGGTGTGCATTCGTTTCTAAAATATTGGTAATTTGCAACGTATAGGGCCATATTCGTTTATTCGTGGGGAAGCGAAATGTATCGTGATTCCCCACAAATACAACGAATCTTCACCAAATTATTTGGCCATCTAAAGGAGCAAATTTAAACAAAACCCCACCCTCCTGACCCCCCCAAGACTTACCAAAACTCCCTGGTGGTCCAGCAGGGGGTCCGGGAGCCATCTCCTGCACTCACGCCATCAGCTGCCGGTATTCAAAATGGCACCAATAGCCTTTGACCTTATGTCACAGGGGCTACCAGTGCCTCTGCACATCCCTAATATTCAGTAGTGTAGTTGAACCATTGAATATATCGAGCTAGCCCAAATATTGAAGGATAATTTTATCTAACTTCAGGACTGTCCTATAGAATGACCAGAAAACTGGATATGTTATCTGATTAACTTTATCTAGTAAACTCTAAATATAAAATTAGGGCTTAATTTACTAAGGCTTTTCTCCCATTCTGTGTCAATAGGAAAAATGCTTAGTAAATGAGGTCCTTAGCCGGATGTCTTATCCAGCTAATCTGACTCCATCCAGAAACACCTCCGGAATGCCCCTACGTTATTCAGCTACATTTTAGCCAGTGAGATATTCGTATACATTTGAGCCTAATAAGTGCCCAAAATATTCAAAAGAAGGCAATCAGCCAGGTAACTCACAAGTTATCTGGCTAAATGCCACTCAATATGGACCCCTATGTTTCTATGACTAAAAAGATGCAATTAGGGAAAGGGAAGGAACATGTTGAAGTTCCATCCTGTGAATTTGCAAACACCAGTTCATGATTTTCTAACAAATCTGGTGAGGTTATTTTTGTGGGACTAATTTACTATTCACTATGCCACAGTCCTATTGGAATAATTTATATATATGGAAAACACAAGTTTCGGGGATGTCATATTGCTCATACTCAAGTGAGCCAAACATTCAGACCTGCAGATCACAAGATACAAACATTCTAATGATCTGCATAACACTTTTCATCCTACCCATGGTTCATGAGTCATGGGTCATATGTGGCTCATGGGTCATCGAACAAAAGTGTTCTGGATTAATACAGAGTGATTTAGAATCTATGGGGCAGATTTTTAAAAAGTACGCCGGATTTTAAAAGCGTCGAGCGCCGGCCGGATTTACGCGCGCAGGGCTTTTAAAATCTACCCCTATGCATAACACTGCATCAAGAAAGGAGAGAATATGAGACCCTCATGGGGGAAGCAGAGAGAATCAAAGTATGCCCAGAATCATATTTAGCGATTTTGCCACCACTAGGCGCTGTTGCTACTGTCGTCCCCCAGTAAGGTCAGCCAACAAAGAGCAGGAGGTCTAAGGCAGGGCTCCACAGTTTGCTACGACAGCTCAGGGGTAGATTATGTGGCAAAAATTTGAAAATTCTGAAGAACATTGGCAAACGTTTCCATTGTTTATATATATTATTTTATAAAAATCAAGTAATTTTCCAACCTTGCATGTAGCTATATTATTTATTTTTATTGGGTGAGGATTAGAGCTCAGGGATGGGCTGAAGAGAAGGTGAGGGTGAAAGCACCAGAGATGGGGAAAGAAAAAGAGGAGGACTAGGAATGGGGTGAGGAGAAGACGAAAGGACTGGGAATGGGAGGGGGAAGTCTGAGGAGCAAAGAGGACTAATGGGGGGTAGTAGGATGGAAGATGGAGAAGACCAAGGAAAGGGGTAAAATCAGGAACCTGGGAAGGAGAGGGAGGGATGTTCTAGGACTGAGGAAGGGGAGGAGAGAATAGGATATGGTGGGGGATGGGTTCCAGAATCTGGAGAGAAGGGAGGTTCCAGGATCTGGAGGATAGTATCCGAGATGTATGAAAGAGAACCTAAATTGCAGATGGAGGAGGGAGGGGGGAGGGAAAAGAGAACACACGCACACACACACACACACACACACATACACACACACACACACACACACATGCATGCACCTTCCTGTCCAGCTGAGGCACTCTTATCTCCCAGCCTGTCTCCTCATTCCACAATGATCCCCATTCAGCCTCTCCTAACCTTACCAAAATGATCCCCCTCTGTTTGAACTCCAGGCTTACTTGCCTCGTGTCCTGTTCCCTTCAAGGTGCCTGGGAAGGGAGGACTGGATCAGGAAGCAGAGGGCTGTTCTCTGCTGAGTGAGATTTAGCACAGCTGGAAGGCAATAAATATTCAGCCAGCCTGCCGCCCCCAGATTTTTGCCACCCTAGGCACAGGCCTAGTGTGCCCTTTGACATATCCAGGCCTGAGTGGGCCATCCTCCTTTTGGTAGAAAATGTATTTTAGTATTTGTCATAAGAGAGGTAAGTAAACTTTCATGCTTGGAAGTAAAATGTAGCAGAAACAGGTGGTGAGTTAAAGGTAATTAATGCGCTATTTGTTGCACTACTCCTTTAGCACATTTTTTGCTTCAGATATTTTAGTATTTGAGAGCTCAGCCTGTGCTACATTTTTACAGTGGAGCAGAAAGAAAGTCAAAAGTAGTGGAAAACTTAAGCTTGATAAAAGTATATTTCTAAAATCTGTTTAGTGTCCCTCCTTTGTACAGGTTTGCCTGTAATAACACAGCAGGCAATATGCCTGAATTTTTGAAGTACAATATGGCTATATTGTAATTAAACTGGCTACTGCTATGGTCCTCACCCCTGGGAATGGCTGAGAGCTGTTTGCATGCATTGCCTATATTTATTAATTATTCATTTTTTTTAAAACATATTCTGCTCATATCCCTCTGCTCAAAGCACATTACATCAAGAAACAAACAAAATTAGTTATGAAAATAAATTGTATTGTATGCAAATATACCCTAAGGATATTATTCACTGTAGATGTCCTGAAAACTAGAGTGGTCAGGGGATCTCCAAGGACTGGCTGAGGACAACCGATCTACGGTCAAGTCCAATTTCAAGGATTTTCAGCTAATAGGGCTATATAAGAACGTAAGAACACAAGGCTTGCCATCCTGGGTCAGACCAAAGATCCATCAAGCTCAATATCCTGTCTCCAACAGTGGCCAAGCCAGGTCACAAGTACTTGGCAGGATCCCAAAAGGTAAATAGATTCCAAGCTGCTTATCCCAAGAATAAGCAGTGGATTTCTGCAACTCTACCTTAATAATGATTAATGGACTCTTACCTCCAGTAGCTTGTCCAAACCTTTTTTAAACACAGCTACACTAATAGCTTTCAGCACATCCCTCTGGCAACGAATTGCAGAGCTTAATTATGTGTTCAGTAAAAAATATTTTCTCCTATTAGTTTTCAATGTATAACCCAGTAACTTCATTGTATGTCCCCCTGGTCTTTGTAATTTTCAAAAGAATGAACAACCGATTAATGTTTGCTTGTTCCATTCCACTCATTCTTTTATAGACCTCTATCATATCTCCCCTCAGTCTCTCTTCTCCAAGCTGAGATGACATTCATTTTGTACAGCATAATAGGCATGGCACTATTTTATTTCCACCTCTAATAATATATTCAGAAAATGTATACTTTTGTACAAACACCAGTTGTACTATACATATGTAAAAGAAAGCTCTAAGTAAAACCGGCAGTTTCATGAATGATAACTATCAGTGTAAACATATAGAGGTTAGTATTAAAAGTTATGTTCACAAAAACCAAACTGAATATTTTCCACTGCTGAACACATGGGCTCGCAGAATTTACCTGCGCAAAAAGGCACAATGGACTGGAGGCATTTCAGGAACAGGACTTAACTTTACCGTGTGAGCACCCATATTATTCAGTGCACTCCAGATAAAGCTACATGCGCACAAACCTGTTCAGAAAAATCACAGTCCTAACTGTACATTCAGTGGCAGAATTTTGTGCACATGTCCTGCTTATTATCTAGGAGAAGTTAAGAATGTAACTTTCCCCAGATAAATTTACCACAATACTGATTATTGACCTTGTGATATTTTTCCATGGTGATCTTTCTGTCTGTCTATTTATCTATCTATCTATCTATCTATCTATTTCTGTATTAATTGTAGATCAGTTATTATATTTAAGTACACTTAATTCTAGCATAACTGATTTTGTCTAAGAGAAAAGGAAAATCCATCTCCCTGTCAAGACCTGTTGCTTGGGGAAACCAGCCATCAAATGTTTCCTGCCTCAGAGAAAAAAATGTGATATTTTATGTGGAGGACTGACCTAGCACTGACCCTGGTTAGGGAAAGAGATTTGTTTTGGTAGGGTTGTTGCTGCCAGAAACCTGCAGAGAAGTTGGGGAACCCAACCAGAAGACAGTAATAGTATTCCAGGTTAAAGGCACATGTGTTTGGGTAGAATTAGAAGACACACTTGGCATACAAGACCATTTGATTATGATATGTGTAGATTGATTGTTTTTGGGACATGAATGCTAAACATCCCATTTTCAAGGGAGAGTCAAAATGCGAAACTCCTTTTTGAAAATTCTATCTTTGACAATGAAAGCACAAAGACATTATTATATAAATGTGGCTCTCAATAATTTATCCAGGTCTATAGTAGTCACAAGTAAACCCCTCAAGATTAAACTATGATTGTCATGGCCATTTGTCAACAATGTAAAACTAAAGTTTTAAATTTTAAATATTTAAAGCTGTATACAAAAAGATGTCAGCAAGCATGTGATGCACATGGGTATATTGCAACCAAGGCTGGATTTATCAATCATGTACCTTATAAATATCTCTGATTTCTTTTTATGTATTATTTTTGCAAATTAAAATCTCTCATTTGCTTTTTCTGTGCTAATTTATTCAATTTCCCCCATTTACTCAAATTAAGTGGGCCCTGGTGCAATGGATAACACATCTGACTAGCGATCAGAAGTCTCTAGGGTCAACCCCTGGCTGGTTCAAGCTTTCTTTGTCTTCTTCTTCAAGGTTGCTTTTAGGAAAGAAGAGCAACCTAATGGTTAGAGCAGTGGGCTGGGAACCATGGTTCAAATCCTTTTTCTACTGATGCTCCTTGTGACCTTGGTATATCACTTATAATCAATAGCCACGTTTTGTTGCCGGCATTAGTAGCATGGGATCTATTTAATGTTTAGGTACTTGAGACTTGGATTGGTCACTGTTGGAAACAGGTTACAGAGCTTGATAGACCCTTGGTCTGACCCAGTAAGGCATATTTTATGTTAGCCAAAAGTGTCCATAAGACTGCTTCAGGAGAAAATTTTGTTTGAAAATAACTTATCTGAACATGGTACTCCTACTCGGAAGATAGCATCTCACTTTGTTAACAGGAGTCTTGGGAGACGTCACCGGACCATGAATTTTAAAAAGACCATACGTGATGACATCATCAACAGCATCAGCTATTTTATTCATAAAGGGAAATTACCTGCTCCTGAGTCACCTGTAATTTCTTTATCACTGATTGGCTGCTCCTCACTCTCCATGTCAATATCACTCAAACCAATATTGCTTAACTAAAGTTTAAAACAAATTATTTTGCTGTCACAGTTTGATTTGTTGTTGGGTAGAATGATTACTTCCCATTTGCTAATGTAGGTGGTACACCATAATGCAATTTTTTTTTACATCTCATTTTGAGGATGGAAATACATCTCTGGTAATATCTCTATGATCTACTGCAACCTGGGACAATGGTAATTCAACATTCTCAATGAGAATAGCAAAACGTCCACAAACCAGGTGAGTATAAATCTTATAATCATTAATCTCCATAAAGTTCAAATTTTTGCAATTTTTATTTCTATTTAAAATACCTATCTTAATTCCAATTGCCGATCAGAATTTTGAGGACATCTCAGAATCACAACAGTTTATTGTTGTGCTCGGGGGTGGACCCTTTTCCTGGAGCAGTGGAGAATGGCTCCCAGGTAGGGACCAGAAAGCAACTGCCCCCAGGGGGCGGAGCACTGGAGGAGACAGAGGCTAGGATGAGCTTCACCACTGGAAGCCCGAGGTCCCCCCGGGAGGAGCCCATAGGGACCCGGGCCACTTGGACTTAGGTCGGCCTCACAGGGTCTCCTGGAAGAATGGAAGTCCGGCTTGCCCACAGACAGAATAGGAGTGCAGTCAGGTTTGAGACTGGAGGTCAGGTGGAACAAGGGGGACCAAAATAGCATAGGTGATGACAAGGCTAGGAAAAGAGCCAGAATATAGAGATGTCATCAATCAAGCAAAGGTCAGAGTCTGGGGGTCAGTCCGAGAAGTAGTCAGTCAAGGCAGGGGTCAGGTTTTGGAGGTCAGACAAGGTCACAGGCAGGCCAAGGTCAGAAGGCAGGCAGCAGGCAGATGAGTCTAGGAATAAGACGAGGCAAGAAGGCAGGCAGCAGACAGGCAGGTCGAGAGGCGGACTTGAGTCAGGAGGCAGGCGGCAGGCAGCAGGCAGGCAAGTCGAGGAACAGACTGAAGTCAGAATGCAGGCAGTAGGCAGGCAGGTCAAGGAATAGGCCGAGGTACCAGTAAGACAGTCCGGAGGTACTACCTGGAGAGACGAACAGACAAACAGGAACAGAAGGACGCTGGAGTACTAGGATGCAGGAACAAGGCAGGAACAGAACTGGAATGGAAGGATCCAGGAACAAGACTTGGAACAACACTGGAGCAAGTTACAAATGCAGTGACAATCTATCATAAGCCGACCCGATTGCCAAGGTAAGGAAATACAAGCAGGGACTCCCCTTTATCAGAGAATCAATCAGGGCATGCCGCAGAGCTAGGACCCGCCCTTGGCCCTACAAGAGGCCGGGTGGTCCACGCGTGTGTGCGTAGGGGCATGGCCAACACAGCCGAGGATGCCGAGCTCCGGCATGAGGCCTGGTGTGCAGTGGAAGGGCCGGCAACTGCAGCCGCAGGACGCAGAGGCCTGGAAGCACTTGCAGCTGCTGCTAGGGAGGCTGACCCAGGACCTGCCGTGGAACCATGGAGGTGAGCAGGCCTGTGCGCGGGCCAGGCGTGGATGGGGTGCGAAATAGTTCTTCAGAAACAGCTTCGCCAATTCTGGGGCCAAAGGAAGGACTGGCAGGGGAATAAAGTGACCCATTTTCGAAAAATTTTCAATGATGACCCAAATCACAGTATTGTTCTGGGACGGAGGCAGGTCCATAATAAAGTCCATCGAGATGCTAGACCATGACCATGGGTTGAAGTAAGCCCCAAGGCTTTCCAGTAGGCAGTTTCTATTGGGCACAGATGGGGCACGAGTCCACATAGTTTCGGGAGTCCTGCACCATATTGGGCCACCAATAGTGTCTTCGTAACATCTCTAAGGTCCGAGCACAACCCGGATGGCCTGCCAATTTGGAATCATGAGCCCATTTCAGAACTCGTTTGCGTAAACTATGCGGAACGATGGTTTTCCCAGTAGGAACTGTAGTGGTCACAGCAAGGGATATACAGGCGGGATCAATAATGAAGCTAGGAACTTCAGGTTCAAATGATCTGGATAGCACATCAGCGTAGAGGTTCTTGGAACCTGGGCGGAAACAGAGGCGAAGTTGAATCATTCGAAGAAAAGTGCCCATCGGGCTTGACGGGGGTTCAGGAGTTGAGCCTCTTTAAGGTCTTCAAGGTTTTTATGGTCAGTGAAGATGGTAAACTTGTGTTGCGCCCCTTCCAACCAGGGGCGCCACTCTTGGAGCGCCAATTTGACTGCGAGGAGTTCACGGTCACCAACGGTTTAACGCTGTTCTGTGGGAGAAAGCTTATGAGAGTAGAAAGAGCAGGGTATCAGTTTACCCTTAGGGGAAAACTGGCTCAAGACAGCTCCTGCGCCGATTGCAGAGGCAACGACCTCCACGAAGAATGGAAGTTTAGGGTCTGGATGCTGCAGGCAAGGGCCAGAACAGAAAGCCTTCTTGATCGTCTGAAAGGTGGCTAGTGCTTTAGGTGTCTACACCCGAGTATTGGCCCCTTTCCTAGTCATGGCGGTGAGTGGGGCAACTAGGGAAGAATAATTAGCAATAAAGCTCCGGTAATATTTAGTAAAGCCAAGAAAATGTTGTAAGGCGCATAGGCCTACTGGCTGGGGCCATTCGCGAATCCCCTGGACTTTCTCTGGATCCATTGAAAATCCTCGGTCAGAAATGATATACTCTAGGAAGGGTAATCGATTACGCTCAAACAGGCATTTCTCCAGCTTGGCATACAAATGGCATTTCTCCAGCTTGGCATACAAACTCTCAGGTGCTGGAGGACGATCCAATCATGATCTTGATGGGATTCAAGGTCTTTAGAGAAGATCAGGATATTGTCAAGGTATACGACTATGAAGGAATGCAGGAAGATTTTGTTCATAAGGCCTTAAAAGACTGCTGCGGCATTGCATAGCTCAAAGGGCATCACAGTGCATTCGTAGTGACCGTCCATTGTATTAAATGCAGTTTTCCAAATATCATCAGGTTGAATGCATACCAAGTTGTTTGCACCTCTCAGATCCAACTTGGAGAAGATCCATGCCCCTTCAAGGCGATCGAACAGTTCACTAATGAGGGGCAGCGGGTATCGGTCTTTGCGGGTTATGGCATTGAGCCCCCTGTAATCAATACAAGGACGTAGACTGCTGTCCTTTTTCTTAAAGAAGAAGAACTCTGCACATGCAGGGGAGTCAGACTGACCGATGAATCCTTTTTCTAGGTTCTCTTTAATATAATCAGACATAGCTTGAGTCTCAGGTTGAGACAATGGGTAAGTTCTGCCTTTGGGAGGCATAGTGCCTGGCAGGAGTTCAAAAGGATAATTGAACTTATGTAACAGAGGCAGGGTGTCCACTTTCTGCTTCGAGAAGACATCGTTGAAGTCAGAATACTGTGGAAGCAAACCAGGTAACGTAACAGACTTCAAAACAGGAACTACAGGAGATACTGAATGCAAACAGGTTTTCTGGCATTTGGAACCCCACTGTAGCAACTGCAGGGAATGCCAAATGAACTGGGGTTTGTGGGCCTGGATGGGTTGATCGCCTCAATATGTAGAAGGACATGTCCTCCTCATGGAGAGTGCCCACGGTAAGACGAACAGCCAGTGTCTGGTGAGTGATGAGTCCTGGAAGATGATCACCCTGGATGGAGGCAATGCAGAGACTCACCTTCAATGGCTGGAGAGAAAATTTCAGGAGCTTGACAATGTCATCCATAATGAAGCTGCCGCTTGCTCCAGTATCAACAAGTACAGTGGTAGCAAAGGTGTGGGCCTTGATGCCCAGGGATACAGGAAGCAGGAGTTGAGGGCCAGTAACAGTTGTGCCCAAGCTCGGGACCCCCGCCAGACTCAAGCGTTGCAGTTTCCCGGCCGAACCGGGCAGGACTGCAGACGATGTCCAGAAGTGCCACAGTAAAGGCAAAGGCCCTCTTTCCGCCAACGGAGATGTTCGGTCGGAGACAAACACCAACTGTTCACCTCCATAGGTTCCATTACGAAGGAGGGTGGTGATGCTGAAGTCTTCACAGGAGGATTGGAAGCACACGTGGGGCATGCTACAGGAGAGCGGGGAGCCTTTACTTCTAGGTGTCTTTGCCGGAGACGATGATCAATCTTACCGGCAAGGAAAATTGGGTACTCTAGGGACGTGGGAGTCTCTTGGACAGAGAGCTCATCTTTGAGAGTGCAGGAGAGTCCATCAAGATGGCTTGCAGAAAATCTTCTTGCCACCCAAGCTCCGTGGCCAGAGTCCTAAACTCCACCGTATACTTGGAGAGGGTCCTGGCCCCTTGACGGAGGTAAAAGCTTATGGCTGGCAACAGCCTATTGGCCTGGGTCTCTGAAGGTCTGCTTGAAGAGAGCGATGAATTCAGACAACTGGGAAAGGATGGGATCAGAACGTTCCCATAAGGGAGAGGCCCAAGCAAGAGCTTTTCCTTCCAGACAAGACAGGATGAAGGTCACCTTGGTAATTTCCTTCAAGAACAACGAGGGTTGCAGTGTAAACTGCATAAAGCACTGATTAAGGAAGCCACGACAGGAGCGTAGATCCCCATTTTATCGAGGAGGTGCAGGAAGTGCCAATGATGCTTTGGGAAGCATGGCGGCCAAGAGGCCTACAGGATTGGCCAAAGCTGTAATTTGTAGCTGGGAATGAAGTTCTTCCACCGAAGAAGCCAGCGTTTCCAAAGTTTGATGATGTTGTTTAACTGTGGCGGTCAAACCCAGTAAGGCCCTGAAGGCAGGAGACTCCGCCAAGTCCATGGCCTTGACAACCTGTTGTGCTTGGGGGTGGACCCTTGTTCTGGAGCAGTGGAGAACGGCTCCCTGGTAGGGACCTGGAAGCAACTGCCCCCAGGGGGCGGAGCACTGGAGGAGACAGAGGCTAGGATGAGATTCACCACTGGAAGCCCGAGGTCTCCCTGAGAGTAGCCCGTAAGGACCCAGGCCGCTTGGACTTAGGTGGGCCTCGCAGGGTCTCCTGGAAGAATGGAAGTCCAGCGTGCCCACAGAAAGAAGGGGAGGGCGATCAGGTTCGAGACTGGAGGTCAGGTGGAACAAGGAGGACCAAAATAGCATAGGTGATGACAAGGCTAGGAACAGACTGATAAAACAAGAGGGTAGGCTGCCTAAGAAAGCCGTTTAGGCAATAATGTGAATTAGACACCAAGGAAATGTCCAAGTTAAATCTTTATTTAAGAGCAGACGTATATTTTGTGCTTGTGCCCGACTCAGGCTGAGTTTCGCCCCACCAGGGGCTGCCTCAGGGGCTAAAAATGACAAATAAATAAACAAACAACATGAATAATATCGGACATACATAAATCAAATTAAAATATAGTTTAAAATCATACAATATCTAAAAACTGGTAACATGAATAATTAGAAACAATTAAAATCACAGACAACACTTAGTACAAAACATAATGAATATGATTTCATCTTTTTACCTGTATATAGGTGATCACTAAAAGTGCCAGAAAATTTGTTTAGCCAAAGTATACACACTCTTATGGTCTGTAAAAAATTAAAAAAAATTTACAAAAAGAGAAAATCTGATACAGCGTACAGTCAAACCATCAAAAATTACAAAATAACATACAGGCACTAAAATAATGTGTGTCAATAAAAAATAGTAGTGTGGGGACTGATGCAGATACAAAGTCTGTAGTAAAGCGTTTATATAAGAATCAACCTGTGAACATATACTTCACAGGCACTTAATTACAACTATAAATAACTAAAAATCGTTTTTAATGTAGTCACTGGGGCCAATTGATTAACTTCATATCCCTCTTCTAAAAGTATGTCAAAAGAACAGAAAGAACATGTGATGAACCAGAAAAATTTTTTTTAAACTATAACAACATTATTGCGGCTGAATTCTCCAGAGAAAACATTCTAATGTGCTGTAAACAAACTTACTATAAAGACAAACCGTACCTCGCAGCTAATTCAATGTGCTTACAGGAAAACATAGCCCTCAAATCAAAACTACAGCTGTTGGTGTAAAAACAACTCTTTAAAAGCATGTGAATCGCGACTGTCAATTTAAAGATATGCTGACTTTATATATGACTTGTGCGGGCACGGAGAGAAACCAGAACTAAAAAAACTCTAATAAGGAAATCCCGTATAAGACTTTATATATCTATTGAAGAATATATACACTCAGTGTAAATCATAAATAAATATGAACATTACCGACCCCCTGTGAAATGCTGAAAACTATTTATTTATTTAAAAGTTTTTATATACTGGAATTTAGCTGGCTGCCTTCATTCCGGTTTACAGATATAACAACTTAATACATTTGGGAGCAACTGACAACAAACAGGAAAAACAACTGACATCAAACGAATTGAAATATAATAAATAAGAGACATCAAATGAGTTAAAATTAACATCAAAATGTAACTTGGATAATTTATATCAACTATTTTAAGTGATGAGGAGAAGGGCATGGAGTATAGTCCGGATTATGATATAGCGTAAGGCGGCGAGTATTGGAGCTAGATGAATCTATGAAAAAATGATTATTATGAGCTTGAGAGAAGGTGTATAGAAACTACTAAGCAATAGTGAAAAGATGAAAAAGTGCAGGCTATTCCATGCACAAGAATATGCAATTTAGAAATGTGCCGACTTTATATATGACTTGTGCGGGCACAGAAAGAAGCCAAAACTAAAAGAACAAAATAAGGAAATCAATTAAATAACTTTATATATCTATTAAAGAATATAATCACTCAGTGTAAAACCTAAATATAAATGTTGCCAAGAACCCCATGTAAACGCTGAACGCAATAATGAAAAGATAAAAAACGTAAACTATTCCGTGCACAAAGAGAAAACATATATAATCTACTAAAGTTCAAACTTGCTTTGAAAAAATCGGCGATTTGTACTTACACACATCTAACGATGCAGCGATTTAAACTCTGCTCTTGAATAACAAGGACCGGAAGGTTTAAAGACGCTAACCTGTCTTTAAATGTTTTGAAATCGCGCCAAATCGCTTGTCAATCACATCAAGGGGATGTGGTTAACAAAAAAGCCCGTATGTATAGTCGGAACACCTAATGTGAGCCGTTCAATGACTACATACAACCTAAAAATGACTAACAAAATAAATAAATATTGCAATGTGAACCACACATGTATAAATAATAAAGCATAAGTATATCCTAGATCTTGAGAGGATATAAATGTGTGGTTTTAATCATCAGCAGTACAAAGTATGCAAATTTCAAACTTTATATATTTTTGTTTATTATAATTTTTATTATTTATACATGTGTGGTTCACATTGCAAGAGATGATTTTACTTTTGTGATTTCTCAATTGTAACTTTGTTGCAAAATGTCTTAACGATAATGTTACAATGTTCATGGAACAATATTTAACACACCTGCAGCTGAATTGACTTGGCTGGGTGTTACATGAAAGTCACAATAAAAAAGGAAATTGTTCATTTATTTATTTATTTATTTATTTATTTATATTATATACTGATGTTCATCAGAAATATCACCTCGGTTTACAGTATAACAGTTGTTCTTCTCAATTATAACTTTGTGACTAGAAAGTAAAAAATTGTTGCAATGTTTTAAAACAATGTTGAGCGCCATGTCAGCTGAATTGGCTTGACTGACTCCTCAGATGATAACATATCCAGGCTTGGTTAACTAGCTCAATAACAGCTCAAGCTCTGCAGCAAAACATGCGTTGAAACTTTACAATATTATTTCAGTCTTGTTGTTTAAACGCCAGACACATAAATTGAGGGCTTGATTTGCCAGATTTTTTTACACTTGTATATCTATAAGAAAAAAAAGATTCATAAATCAGGCCCTAAGATCTCTGTATCTAAAAAGAAAAATATAACTTTACTAGTAAGTAAAGTTGTCCAATTCCTTTTGGGATATACTGAAATGAAGAACTACTCAGGCTTTGCTTTTGTGTCTTATTAATTAGTAAGCAGATATCCTCAATGGGACTCGCAATGCAGAATATATTACCATTTTTGTACTATAATGCTTGATAATGTTTCTTATATATTTTGTTTTAGAAAAAATATAAACAACAATATGGTTTGTTATATAGCTTCATGAAAATTTGTCAGATATGTTTATTTATTGAAAATGCAGTTAGCTGTTACTGTACTTCTTAAGTTTTCCATATCATTGAATAAGAGTTTAAGAGTTTCTTCTGCAGAGCATACTTGGAGTTTGGTCTTTGGTATACTTTTAATGAAAAGTAGGGTATCTTGAGAGGTCAATATTTTTTTATTTAAAAATAATTTTTTATGGATTATATAGATAAGGACAAGATGACAAAACTTTTTTTTAAGTATATCAGAAAAAGGAGGAAGGCTAGAGGTGGAATTGTAAAGTTAAATGGTGATCGGGATCAATGTATGGAGAGGGCAATGAGAAAACAGAAATGCTAAATAAATACTTCTGTTCAGTGTTCACTGAAGACCTTAGACAAGTAGTGATGATGGTTAGCAAGTGTACAGATGGAACTGGAGTAGAAACTACACCATTCACAGAAGAGGGTGTTTGTAAGAAATTTGTGAAAATGAAGGTGGATAAAGCCATGGGACTAGATGAAGTATATCCAAGGATACTAAGGAAACTCACAGAGGTTCTAAGGATCAGCTGAATAAATCAGTGGTTCTCGACAGGTGTGTCGTGAGGTCCTGGGAGGTGTGTTGTAGGGTCAGAAAGAGTCTGCTCTCTCCTCATAAGCCTGAGCAGGAGTTGTCTGATTTCTCCTTTACTGGGCATGACAGGAAGTTGCTCTCACTTCCTTCTCCTTTTCATTGCCCAGCGGGAGGCTGCTCCCTCCTCCTTCACCCAGATCAGAGTGAGACATCACCAACTCCTGCTCTTATATTTTCTTTTACCCTTCTGCTTTTGGGAACATTGTGCCTTTCAGCGTTGTATCTATTCTTTACAATGTATTTGTAGCATGTGTCTCCACTTGAATGTTGTAGCCATTTCTTGTTTATTTTCTTGTCTTTTGAACAGCTGTTATGAACCCATCCTTCCAGACACAGTTAGAGGGGCGAAATATGGTCCATGTTGGGGGACCAACAAACTGTTGGCTTCTAAACTCAATTGGAATTTATAATAAAATTGGATTAAACTGCCCAAATGATCAAGTTTGTACCCAGGGACCCTTACCTTTACTAGTGATACACTTTTATTTTTTCGACATTACCCTTGTATGTACGGCTCTCCTACTCCACCTTTGCTTATGACATATTACATAAGAACATAAGACTTGCCATACTGTGTCATACCAAAGGTCCATAAAACCCAATATCCTATTTCCAATAGTGGCCAAGCTAGGTCACAAGTGCCTAGCAGGTAGGGATGTGAATCGTTTTTTGATGATTTAAAATATCGTCCGATATATTTTAAATCGTCAAAAATCGTTAGGGCCACGATACAATACCAATTCCCCCGATTTATCGTTAAAAAATCGTAAATCGGGGGAAGGGGGAGGGCAGGAAAACCGGCACACTAAAACCCCCTAAAACCCACCCCCGACCCTTTAAATTAAATCCCCCACCCTCCCGAACCCCCCCCCCCCCAATGCTTTAAATAACCTGGGGATCCAGCGGTGGTCCAGAACGGCGGCGGTCCGGAACGGCCCCCTCAATTGAATCCTGTTGTCTTCAGCCGGCGCCATTTTGCAAAATGGCCGCCGCAAAATGGTGGCGGCCATAGACAAAAACGATTCGACGCAGGAGGTCATTCCGGACCCCCGCTGGACTTTTGGCAAGTCTTGTGGGGGTCAGGAGGCCCCCCCAAGCTGGCCAAAAGTTCCTGGGAGTCCAGCAGGGTTCAGGAAGCGATTTCTTGCCGCGAATCGTTTTCCGTATGGAAAATGGCGCCGGCAGGAGATCGACTGCAGGAGGTCGTTCAGCGGGGGTTCCGGACTGCTTCCTGAACCCCACTGGACTCCCAGGAACTTTTGGCCAGCTTGGGGGGGCCTCCTGACCCCCACAAGACTTGCCAAAAGTCCAGCGGGGGTCCGGAACGACCTCCTGCGTCGAATCGTTTTTGTCTATGGCCGCCACCATTTTGCGGCGGCCATTTTGCAAAATGGCGCCGGCTGAAGACAACAGGATTCAATTGAGGGGGCCGTTCCGGACCGCCGCCGTTCTGGACCACCGCTGGATCCCCAGGTTATTTAAAGCATTTGGGGGGGGGGGGTTCGGGAGGGTGGGGGATTTAATTTAAAGGGTCGGGGGTGGGTTTTAGGGGGTTTTAGTGTGTCGGCTCACGATTTTAACGATTTTCACGATAGTTTACACACCCAAACTGCAACAATACGATTCCCTCCCCCTCCCAGCCGAAATCGATCGTTAAGACGATCGAGGACACGATTCACATCTCTACTAGTAGCAGGTTCCCAACTAGATAGATTCCAAGCTACTTATACCAAGAATAAGCAGTGGATTTCTGCAGCTCTGCCTTAATAATGGTTAATGGACTTTTCCTCCAAGAACTTGTCTAAACCTTTTTTAAACACAGCTACACTATCAGCTTTCATCATCCTCTGCCAATGAATTCCAGAGCTTAATTATGCGCTGAGTCAAAAAATATTTTCTCTTATTAGTTTTAAATGTATTACCTAGTAACTTCATTTTGTGTCCCTTGGTCTTTGTACATTTCGAAAGAGTAAACAACTGATTAGCATTTACTTATTCCATTCCACTCATTTTTTTTATAGACCTCTATCATATCCACCCTCAGCTATTTCTTCTCCAAGCTGGAGTCCTAATCTCTTTAGCTTTTCTTCATAAGGGAATTGTTCCATCCCCTTTATCATTTTGGTCGTCCTTCTCTGTACCGTTTCTAATTCTGCTATATCTTTCTTGAGATGTGGTGACCATAACTGCACACAATAAAGATGAGGTTGCACCATGGAGTAATACAGAGGCATTATGAAATACTCTGTTGTATTCTCCATTCATTTCCTAATAATCCTTAGCATTCTATTTGCTTCCTTGGCTGCTGCTGCACACTGAGCAGAAGATTTCAATGTATTTTCAACTTTGATACCTAGATCCTTTTCCTGAGTGGTGACTCCTAATATGGAGCCTTGCATAATGTAGCTATAATTTGGGTTACTCTTCCCTAAATGCATCACTTGTCCACATTAAATTTCCTTTTCCATTTGTATGCCTAGTCTCCCATTTTTACAATGTCCTCTTGCAGTTTCTCACAATCCTCTTGTGATTTAACAACTTTGTACATTTTTGTGTCATCTTCAAATTTGATCACCTCATTTATTGTTCCCTTTTCCAGGTCATTTATAAATATAATATAAATATAATAAAAAGCAGTGTGCCCAGAACAGATTCCTGGAGCATGCCACTATTCACCTTTTTTCCATTGGGAAAATTTATCATTTAGCCCTACTCTCTGCTTTCTATCTTTAACCAGTTGGCAATCCACAATAGGATAACTATCCTATGACTTTTTAATTTCCTAAGAAGTTTCTCATGAGGGACTATGCCAAATGCTTTCTGGAAATCCACATACACTATATCAACTGGCTCACCTTTATCCACATGTTTATTTATGACCTCAAAAAAATGTAGAAAATTTGTGATGCAAGACTTCCCTTGGCTAAATCTATGTTGGCTTTGTCCCTATAAACTATGCTCATCTATATGTTCAGCAATTTTGCTCTTATGATAGTTTCTACCATTTTGCCTGGCATTGACATCAGACCCACTGGTCTGTTATTTCATGGATGACATTCCAATCTGCAAACTGCCTTATATACATAGTCTCTGAAAGACATATTTGACCAATTTCCATAGGATACAATGGATAAAAGTAAAGTAGTACGGCACAAAAATGCACAGACATTTTTACAGTATAAAAAATATAGTGACAATGACTTGGAAAACTACAAAGCATGAACAAGTTCTATAATGGAATATGATCATATGTCAAATCAATATGAAACAGCATTTTCCATCTATATGACATCTTTTTTCCTCTTTCATGCAATTAAAATTGTCCTGTCCATTAAGGTACATAAGAACATAAGAAATTGCCATGCTGGGTCAGACCAAGGGTCCATCAAGCCCAGCATCCTGTTTCCAACAGAGGCCAAAACCAGGCCACAAGAACCTGGCAATTACCCAAACACTAAGAAGATCCCATGCTACTGATGCAATTAATAGCAGTGGCTATTCCCTAAGTAAAATTGATTAATAGCCATTAATGGACTTCTCCTCCAAGAACTTATCCAAACCTTTTTTGAACCCAGCTACACTAACTGCACTAACCACATCCTCTAGCAACAAATTCCAGAGCTTTATTGTGCGTTGAGTGAAAATTAATTTTCTCCGATTAGTCTTAAATGTGCTACTTGCTAATTTCATGGAATGCCCCCTAGTCCTTCTATTATTCGAAAGTGAAAATAACCGAGTCACATCTACTTTTTCAAGACCTCTCATGATCTTAAACACCTCTATCATATCCCCCCTCAGCCGTCTGTTCTCCGAGCTGAACAGCCCTAACCTCTTCAGCCTTTTCTCATAGGGGAGCTGTTCCATCCCCTTTATCATTTTGGTTGCCCTTCTCTGTACCTTCTCCATCGTACAGTGCTTGCAAAACAGAGCTTTCATTTATACAGACCATTTACTGGCCACACACCTTACCAAAGCTTTCAGCACATCAACAGAGAACAGAAAGTGTAGAGGCAATGGAGCATCATCTGCCCCACATAAGGGCTCCAGCTGTATTCTAACTACCCCCACAAAGAGCATCCCTAGCAATGATGTACTAATGGAGAGAGTTCTACCTTCCCAAATTCCACTTTTGTTAGAGATCTCTAAACGCCTGTATTTCATCTGTCAGCAGCATTGAGAAAAGAAACAATATGATAGGAAGCCCTTCTAACCTCCTGCTTTGTCTGCTCTACTCAAGCATATTGCACATCATCTGATTTGTCGTCAAGCACGGCAAGCACAAATGACTGACTGCATCCGAAGTCAGAAGACAGAGTCTAGGCACTTGCTCTTCATGTCCTTTTTGTAAATGTTGCTGTTCCTTGTCAGAAAAAAGCACAGGATGCTTTCAGTTGTGCCAGCGACTGAGTCAATCCTGCTGTTGGTAATGGACACTATAAAAAGGCAGCCATACTGATTGTTGGACATTGCACCTAACTCCCTCCCAGGTCCCATAGGATATAAAAAAAGTTGTGGGTCTATCAGCTTGATGAAGCTCCTCATGACCTCCCCCCACCCCTGAATTAAAGAAATATGTGTGTGTGTTCGCTGGGATCCTTCATGCCCAACCTTCTCTCCTCCCTCTGCATTCCCAATGTGAACCCTCCAGTCCCAACTGGCACTGTCCCCCCCCTCCCCACCCTTGAAATACCCAGGGCCATCATGAGCATGGTGAAATCGCAGTGCTCCAGCTCATGTCAGGCATTGCTGACAGCAACACTGGACCCTGCTGGGAAAGATATGATTGTACCTTGCTCCCTGCAACCCTAGGCCTTTTAGAAGGTGCCAAATAGGGTGGAAGGGTTTGAGTTGGGGTCGCAGAGTGTAAGGTGGACATAAGAAGGGGGCCTGGAGGCTGCACATATTTGTTGAATTTAGGGGATGAAGGAACTTTCTTGAGTTGATAGATCTGCAACTTTTTTACATATTTTTAGTGGGGGGTTGGGGTGGGGGAGGGGTATCCTATATCATGCCTGACAGAAGTTTTTAATCCTTTAGTGGGATGAGGAGTAAGGCCTCCAAGCATTCAAGAATTTTTTCTAGCACTTAACCGGCTATATCTGGTTAACGTACAAATCATCTGGGTACACGTACTCAGATTAATAACCAGCTATTTTCAAACATAGCCAGCTAGGTTTAAAATTATTTGGGTACCCAGATAACTTTAGGTGAGTATATTTAAGAGAAAACTTGTCCTGCTGACTACCCAGGACAAGTTATTTAGCTAACTTTAGCAGAATAACTAGCCTGCTTGCCTCTTTTCTAAATATTGTCCTAAAAGATTTCAAGAAGGTGGCGTAGAATGATGAGTCTCTGCTGTGGAGTTGAGGGGAAGGCCTGGCTAAACAGCCAAGCTTAGATTGTTTTCCAGAACAAGAGGTAACAAGTTTTACAGGTGCAGCATTCCATATTTTAGGGGCAGAGAAACTGCAAAATCTCATGTATGCTATTGTAGCTGAAGCTACTGAAAGGGAGGATAAAAGGGTCTGCTGACAGGATCAGTGTTTGTTTATGGGAGCATAGAGGAAGTTAGGAAAGATATTCAGGGTGAAATTGATTCATGCAATTGAAGACTAAGCTAAGTGATTATATTTTATCCTGCTCTAAAATGGGAACTCAGTATAGCTGATACTAAATTTGCATAACATAGTTGATGGGGTTAACCTATATCAAAGGTTTAGCTGCTATGCTCTGTAATAGTTAGAGGCATCTGAGGTTGTATTGTGGGATGCCATGGAAAATAGAGTTATATTCTTCAAGGTGATTGATAATCAATGAGTATATGTCAGTGGTCATGTTTCTTGAACTAGTTCCACATTTGAGATTTTTTACATTGATGCATAAAGAAGGTCTTTTCCCCTGGTGAAATGTAGGTTTCTGTTGTAAGATGGTGGTCAAGTTCTACCCTCAAGACTATTTATGGAGGCTTTAAGTTGCAAGGGGGTTCCTGACAAGGCAAAGTGGTTAAAGGACACTCTTGTTTGCTTAACCAGACGAGTTCAGACTTGGAGGGATTTAGATTGAGTTTATGTTTATGTCATATTGCCACTGTCATGAGGCAATCATTGAGATTAGCAATGGCAACAGCTTCATTTCTCCCTATTTTGACTCAGAACTAGTTCTAGTTGGCAAATAGGTGACGTGATATTGAAATATTGGAGAGATTGCATATTGGATGGATATAAATGAAGAGGATTGGGGAAGCACCAAACCATAGAAGACGCCACAGGTGAGATCCCAAAGTTTGGATAATATTTTGGCCTATGATATGGACTATGATTGGATGGTCAGGAACAATTAGAACCATTTGGGGGCCAAGTCTTCAATCTCAATGTCTCCCAAGCATTGTAGCAGAAGCACATGGTCAGTGATGTCAAATGCAATGGAAAAGTCTAAAAGGAGCAGAAGGGAACCTTCACTTTTGAAAATAGGCTCGGCACATAACCCCCCCTATGGGCATAAATCCTTGAAAATCTGCCCCATAATTTATCTTTTTGACAGATTCTGAGCTATGGACATTTGGTTTTCTTTACGTTTTTTGGAGTATTATAGCATTCCCTGATTTATATTTTGCTGTTTCTGAATTTTTAAAAAATAATTTCAGTGCTCTTATTCTGTTTTGTAATACACGGATCATACAGCAGCTTTTCAGCAGCTGGTCCAGGTTTTCCACCAGTGGATGAATGAAAACATGCCCTGGCTTAAATCCAGAACGGAAGAGATGTGGCCCTTTCATAGGCAGAGCTATATGGCTGCCTTTTGTCTTGCTTTAGCATAACTTGAAACATGTTGAAGTAAACACATTTATTATTCTGACAAATAATCATGACTATTTGTTGTGGATGACATATTTATTTTAATTTACAATACGATTACAATTTGAGGTCTTCAATAAGTGAAGCACAGTAAATTTAATAAATGTTCTTTAAATTTCAGATCCCGCAAGAGAATCTGCTGTTTCCAAATCATCTGTTTCATTTGACATGAATGAAGACAACATCCAAATCAAATTAAATTAATGTCATTTCTGTATCCTAACATTACATTTTGGGATTGACCAGCCATCCCATTCTAATTTACTCACTTTTGTGTCTGCTTGATTAGTTGAATTGATATGAAAAGCTCTTCCCAATAGTCTAATTTTAGAATTTGCTGGTTGTCAATACTTTTGTTTTTAGTGATTTCTTGAAGTAACTTATTTCTATTACCACTAGAGTTACAAGTATTTATGTAATATATAGCAAAAGAGTCATAATCAATAGAATTTAACCTAGAAGACAGGACTCCTTGAGCTATTTAAGAGCATAGTTACAGTCTATGACTCATTTCTACATACAAACCGAGCTATTAATTGTTAATCCAAGAAAAGACTGATAGATAACTGACATTCAGAAATGCATCACTCACTTATGTAACAAGGCATGTTAATATAAGAGGGGCTGCTTTTGTTCAAATTCAATAAAACTTGGCTAAGGGTAATTCGTAAACATTCTGAGTGTCTGAGAGTGTGTGTGTGTGTGGGTGGGGGGGGGGGGGGTTGGAGAGTATATCTTTTTGTTTTTTTGTGGTACAAGTTCTTAAAATATCAGGACATTTAATCTCGCTCTATCATATTGTTTAGAACTAGCCTGTCAAATTTCTGCTGTGCAATCTGTGCTTACGAAATATGTATATTGTTTCAGAGTTGGAGTTCATCAACACTTCCTATGCTGTTTATGTTATTAACATCTAAGTCCCTAAAATGTCTTTTTCACAGCTGTGTTCTTTTTGATTCAGAAGAGGTTGACATCATATATGTTGCACCTGTAAAAACTTGCGCAGTTGCATGTGATCATGTTTTCTTAGTCATAGTCACGACCTGACCCTAAACAAGATAAAAGATAAGTAATCCTAGGACCTCTTTTCTGTTAGGAATGGGCAAGCCTGCTGTGATCTCATACAGACTGAGGCTTGTAAAGTCCAGATTTTTAAGCTAAATTGAATCAACATTGATATTTTTGGGGGTCAGTTTACATGCCCATGTCAATTTGATTCTTAGGTTTTGCATAACTCATCTCATGTTTTAAAACAATCCATCCTTAATATTTTCCTACATCAGCTCAGACTTGTCTGACTTGCCATTTGGAAATCACATGAAACAGAAAGACTTCTCCTGATTTAAACCTGACCACACCAGACTTTGGTAGAATTCTGAATCCATTAAGATATCCAGTGCTGGTTCAATTCAAAACCAAGCATAGATCCAGCATGAAGTTAAGAGCTGAGCTATGACTGACTTGGATTTGGTGATCTGATTTAGGTCAAACAGTAAGGAGATCATCCCTAGATCTAACAGTTGAAGAGGTTTTTGATAGGAGATGCTGCCTGCATCCTGACCTCTGCCTGCCTTGTGACCTCATCTGACCTCCGGAACCTGTCCTCTGCCTCATTGACTACTCCTCAGATTGATCCTCGGATTCTGACCTCGACTACCATTGACTATGTCTCCTGATTCTGGCTCTGTCACTTGCCTTGTCATCGCCTACTAGGGATGTGAATCGTGTCCTCGATCATCTTAACGATCGATTTCGGCTGGGAGGGGGAGGGAATCGTATTGTTGCCGTTTGGGGGGGTAAAATATCGTGAAAAATCATGAAAAATCGAAAAAACGTAAAATCGCAAAACCGGCACATTAAAACCCCCTAAAACCCACCCCCGACCCTTTAAATTAAATCCCCCACCCTCCCGAACCCCCCCCCAAATGACTTAAATAACCTGCGGGTCCAGCGGCGGTCCGGAACGGCAGCGGTCCGGAACGGGCTCCTGCTACTGAATCTTGTTGTCTTCAGCCGGCGCCATTTTCCAAAATGGCGCCGAAAAATGGCGGCGGCCATAGACGAACACGATTGGACAGCAGGAGGTCCTTCCGGACCCCCGCTGGACTTTTGGCAAGTCTTGTGGGAGTCAGGAGGCCCCCCCCAAGCTGGCCAAAAGTTCCTGGAGGTCCAGCGGGGGTCAGGGAGCGATTTCCCGCCGCGAATCGTTTTCGTACGGAAAATGGCGCCGGCAGGAGATCGACTGCAGGAGGTCGTTCAGCGAGGCGCCGGAACCCTCGCTGAATGACCTCCTGCAGTCGATCTCCTGCCGGTGCCATTTTCCGTACGAAAACGATTCGCGGCGGGAAATCGCTCCCTGACCCCCGCTGGACTTCCAGGAACTTTTAGCCAGCTTGGGGGGGGGCCTCCTGACCCCCACAAGACTTGTCAAAAGTCCAGCGGGGGTCCGGAAGGACCTCCTGCTGTCCAATCGTGTTCGTCTATGGCCGCCGCCATTTTTCGGCGCCATTTTGGAAAATGGCGCCGGCTGAAGACAACAAGATTCAGTAGCAGGAGCCCGTTCCGGACCGCTGCCGTTCCGGACCGCCGCTGGACCCGCAGGTTATTTAAGTCATTGGGGGGGGGGGGGTTCGGGAGGGGGGGGGGTTTAATTTAAAGGGTCGGGGGTGGGTTTTAGGGGGTTTTAGTGTGCCGGCTCACGATTCTAACGATTTATAACGATAAATCGTTAGAATCTCTATTGTATTGTGTTCCATAACGGTTTAAGACGATATTAAAATTATCGGACGATAATTTTAATCGTCCTAAAACGATTCACATCCCTATCGCCTACGCTGTTTGGGCATTCCTTGCCTCTGCAGGCCAACAGCGTGAAGTCCAACCATGCTCCCTTGCTGATCGTGGGCACGCCTTTCTACTATCTCTCCGGGAGACCCTGCGAGGCCCACCTAAGTCCAAGCAGCCCGGGTCCCTACAGGCTCCACCTGGTGGGACCTCGGGCTTCCAGTGGTGAAGCTCATCCTAGCCTTTGTCTCCTCCTTTTCTCTGCCCCCTTGGGGGCAGGGCTCCCTAGTCCCTACCAGGGAGCCATTCTCCACTGCTCCAGGACAAGGGTCCACCTCCAAGTGCAGAAGGTTGCCAAGGCCATGGACTTGGCAGAGTCTCCCGCCTCCAGGGCCCTACCAGGTTTGGCCGCCACAGTCCAAGAACATCGCAGGGCTTTGGAATGGCTAGCCTCTTTGGTGGAAGGGCTTCATTCCCAGCTCTGAGATACAGCCCTGGCCAATCCCATGAGCCTATCGGCCTCTATGCTACCCAAAGCATCGTAAGCGCTCCCTGCACCTCCCCGATACAATGGGGACCCACCCTCCTGTCATGGCTTCCTCAATCAGTGCTTCATGCAATTTGCATTGCAACCATTCTTGTTCCCGAAGGAATCAACCAAAGTGACCTTCATCCTTTCCCGCCTGGAAGGGAAGGCTCTGGCATGGGCCTCTCCCTTATGGGAACGCTCTGATCCTATGTTTTCCAAGATACCTGAGTTTATTACACTCTTCAAGCAGACCTTCGGAGACCCCAGCCACCAAGCTGTCACCAGCCACAGTCTACTCCACCTCCGCCAAGGATGTTGGACCCTCTCTGAGTATACGGTGGAGTTTTGGACCCTGGCTACTGAGCTTGGGTGGCAAGAATATTGTCTGCAAGCCATCTTCCTAGATGGACTTTCCAACACTCTCAAAGATGAACACTCCGTCCGTGAGACTCCCACGTCTCTAGAGGACCTGATTTCCCTCACCGGGAAGATTGACCATTGTCTCCAGCAAAGGCGCCTAGAAATAAAGGCTTCCTGCTCTCCTACACCGCATTCCACGCGTATCCAGAGTCCTCCAGCCAAGATTCCAGCACCACCACCTTCTTCCATAGTGGAACCTATGGAGGTGAACTGTGGACGATTGACTCCGACTGAATGTTTCTGTTGGAGGAAGGAGGGTCTTTGCCTTTACTTTGGAACTTCCGGACATAGAAACATATAGAAACATAGAAATGACGGCAGAAGAAGACCAAACGGCCCATCCAGTCTGCCCAGCAAGCCTTCGCACTTTTTTTTTTTTCTCCTCTCTCATTCTTATCTGTTACTCTTGGCCTTTAGTAACCTTTTGGTTCTGTATCCCTTCCACCCCCGCCATAATGCAGTGAGCAGTGTTAGAACTGCATGTAAGTGAATATCTAGCTTAATTAGTTAGGGATAGTAACCGCCGCAATAAGCAAGCTACACCCATGCTTGTTTACCCAGTCTATGTAATTCAGTCCTTGTTGGTTGTTGTCTGTATATAGATCCACTTTTCTTCATTCCCCCTATCATTGAAGCAGAGAGCTATGCTGGATATGCATGAAGTATCAGTCTTCCTCCCTTGCCGTTGAAGCAAAGAGCTAAATAGCATTGAAAGTGAGTATTATCAGACTTTCTCCCCTGCCGTTGAAGCAGAGCTATGCTGGATATGCATTGAAAGTGAAGTATCAGGCTTATTTGGTTAGGAGTAGTAACCACTGTAACCAGCAAGCTACTCCCCTCATTTTTTGTGAATGGAAATCCTTTTTTTTTTTTTTTTCCACATTACCTCTTGCCATTGAAGCTTAGAGCAATGTTGGAGCCGCATTAACTGTGTGTATGTTTATTGAATAAGGGTATTATCTCCAGGTAGTAGCCATCATTCCCGCGAGCCACCCACTCTTCATACACATCCTCTAGACTTTATGATCCACAGTGTTTATCCCACGCCCCTTTGAAGTCCTTCACAGTTCTGGTCTTCACCACTTCCTTCGGAAGGGCATTCCAGGCATCCACCACCCTCTCCGTGAAGAAATACTTCCTGATAATGGTTCTGAATCTTCCTCCCTGGAGCTTTAAATCGTGACCCCTGGTTCTGCTGATTTTTTTCCGACGGAAAATGTTTGTCGTTATCTTTGGGTCATTAAAACCTTTCAAGTATCTGAAAGTCTGTATCATATCACCTCTGTTCCTCCTTTCCTTCAGGGTGTACATATTTAGATTCTTCAATCTCTCCTCATAAAACATTTGATGAAGACCCTCCACCTTTTTGGTCGCCCTTCTCTGTACCGCCTCCATCCTGTCTCTGTGCCTTTGCAGATACGGTCTCCAGAACTGAGCACAGTACTCCAGGTGAGGCCTAACCAAGGACTTGTATAAGGGGATCATCACTTCCCTTTTCTAACTCGATATTCCTCTCTCTATGCAGCCCAGCATTCTTCTGGATTTAGCTATCACCTTGTCACATTATTTCACCGACTTCAGATCATTAGACACTATCATCCCTAGCTCTCTCTCCTGCTCTGTGCACATCAGCCCTTCACCCCCCAATGAATACAGTTCTTTCGGATTTCCATACTCCATTTGCATGACTTTGCACTTCTTGGCATTGAATCTCAGCTGCCATATCTTCGACCACTCTTCCAGCTTCCTTAAATCCCGTCTCATTCTCTCCACTCCTTCCGGCGTGTCCACTCTGTTGTAGATCTTAGTGTCATCCACAAACAAACCTTGCCTTCTATCTTCAGCAGTTCTGTCCAGCTCATCCGGAACTGCAACGCCTGAGCCCGGCAGGGGTTCCAAGCTTAGGCGCTACCATCACTGGCCCCCAACTCCTGCTTCTAGTCTCTCTGGGCATCCAGGCCACTCCTTCGCCATCACTGCTCTGGTCAATACAGGAGCAAGTAACAGCTTCATCATGGATGACATCGTCAAGCTTCTGAACATTCCTCTTCAGCCATTAGATGTGAGCCTTCACATTTCCTCCATTCAAGGAGAACATCTTCCAGGGCTCATCACCCATTGAACATTGGCTGTCCGTCTTACCGTGGGCACTCTCTACGAGGAGGAGGTGTCCTTCTATGTGTTAAAACTTTCCACACATCCAGTCATCGTGGGGATGCCTTGGCTCCAGATCCACGAACCCCATTTCGATTGGCATTCTCTGCAGTTGGTGCAGTGGGGGTTCCAAATGCCAGAAGACATGCCTACGTCAAGTATCCCCAGCAGTCTCTGTCATGAACTCTATCACTCTATCTGGTTTGCCTACTCAGTATGTTGAGTTCGAAGATGTCTTCTCGAAGCAGAAGGTGGATACCTTGCCTCCGTTACGCAAATTCAATTGCTCCATAGAGCTTCTGCCGGGTACGATGCCTCCCAAGGGCAGAACTTACCCATTGACTCACCCAGAAAACCTAGCCATGTCTGAGTATATCAAAGATAACCTAGAAAAAGGGTTCATTCGTCCCTTTGATTCGCCCACTGGAGCAGGCTTTTTCTTTATTAAGAAGAAGGACGGCGGTCTACGCCCTTGAATTGATTACAGAGGGCTCAACGCCATAACCCACAAAGACCGGTACCCTCTGCCCCTTATCAGTGAGCTGTTTGACCACCTTCAAGGAGCATGTATCTTCAGCAAGTTGGATCTGAGGGGTACGTACAATCTGGTACGCATCCAACCCGAAGATATCTGGAAAACCACATTCAGTATGAGGGATGGTCACTATCAATATACAGTGATGCCCTTTGGGCTATGCAATGCCCCAGCGGTCTTTCAGTGCCTTATGGATGGATTCCTTCGAGACCTCTTGTACTCATTCGTAGTCGTGTATCTCAACGACATCTTAATTTTTTCCAAGGATCTTGAATCCCAGCAGGATCATGTTTGGATTGTCTTCCAATGTCTAAGAGAAAATCACCTATATGCCAAGTTAGAAAAATGCCTCTTCGAGTAAAATAGCTTACCCTTCCTAGGCTACATCATATCTGATCAAGGTTTCTTCATGAATCCAGAGAAAGTCCAAGGGATCTGAGATTGGCCCCAGCCAGTAGGCCTACGAGCCTTATAACGTTTCCTTGGTTTCACCAATTATTACCGGAGCTTCATTGCCAATTATTCTATCCTAGCTGCTCCACTCACTGCCATGACCAAGAAAGGGGCTAACACATGTGTGGACACCCAAAGCACAAGCCGTCTTTCAGACGTTAAAAGAAGTCTTCTGTTCTGGTCCTTGTCTTCAGCATCCATATCCAAGATGTCCATTCGTCGTCGAAGTCGACACCTCCGCAATTGGAGCGAGAGCCATCTTAAGTCAGTTTTCTCCAAAGGGTAAATTAATACCTTGTTCATTCTACTCCCACAAGTTCTCTCCCACAGAGCAGCATTACACAGTGGGTGACTGAGAACTTCTCGCCGTCAAGTTGGCGCTCCGTGGGCCAGATATTTGTACCTATGCGCGGGCATAGATTTGTGTGCACAAATCTACGCCCCATTTTATAACATGCGTGCGCAGCCGTGCGCATGTTATAAAATCTGGGGTCGGTGCGCACAAGCAGGTGCACAATTGTGCACCTTGCGCACGCCGAGTCCTAGGGGAGCCCCGATGGCTTTCTCCATTCCCTCCGAGGCCGCTCTGAAATCGGAGTGGCCTTGGAGGAAACTTTCCTTCTGCCCTCCCCCCCCCACCTTCTCCTCCCTTCCCCTATCTAACCCGCCCCCCAGCCCTACCTAAACTCCCCCTACCTTTAATTTTATTCACGCATGCCTATGGACAGGTGTATGTTGCGCACGCTGGTCCCAGCAGCAGTGGCCTCTGGCCACGCCTCTGGATTGCCTGCCCTGTCCACACCCCGCCCATTTTTTCAAGCCCCGGGACTTACACGCATCCTGGGGCTTGTGCACTTCACCATGCCTATGTAAAATAGGCTCGGCGCGCGCAGGAACGGGTTTTCAGGATTACGCGCATAATATACGCGTAATATACGCGTAAAATCCGCCCCCAAGTGTGGCGCCCTTGGTTGGAAGGGGCACAACATAAATTTACAATTTTCATGTACCATAAGAATCTTGAGCACCTGAAAGAAGCTCAACTCTTGAATCCTAGACAAGCTCGATGGGCGCTTTTCTTTGAATGGTTCCATTTTGTCCTACGTTATCGCCCAGGTCCCAAGAACCTCTGTGATGTCGCACTATCGAGATCCTTTGAACCAGAGGATGTTCCTGATGTTCCCAGACACATCACTGATCCTGTCTGCGTATCCCTTGCCATGACCACCACTGTTCCAGTGGGAAAAACGGTGTTCCACGTAGATTACATGAACGAGTTCTGAAATGGGCCCATGATTCCAAGTTGGCAGGACACCCGGGTCGTATCAGGACCCTAGAGATGCTGCGGAGATATTACTGGTGGCCCAACATGGTGCAAGACTCTCGTAACTATGTGGACTCCTGTCTCATCTTCGCCCAACAGATGCCACCTACTGGACGACCTTGGGGCCTACTCCAGCCACTTCCAGCACCTACCAAGCCATGGTCCAGCATCTCAATGGTCTTCATCAAAGACCTGCCTCCATCCCAGAACAATACCATAATTTTGGTCATCATCAACCGTTTCTTGAAAATGGGTCACTTTATTCCCTTGCCGGGCCTCCCATCGGCCCTGGAACTAGCCAAGTTGTTCCTGAAAAGCATTTTCCATCTCCTTGGACTTCCAAAGGAAATAATATCCGACCAAGGACCACAGTTTGCCACCAGATACTGGCACTCCTTATGCAAGAAATGTAATAGTGCCTTGAATTTTACATCGGCCTATCATCCACAGGCCCATGGTCAAGCTGAAAGGACCAACCTGACCTTGAAAACATTCCTCCGTTCCTACGTGAATGACCAGCAGAACAACTGGTCTGAATTGCTACCCTGGGCTGAGTTGTCATATAATACCCACCGATGTATCTCCGTTCTCTGTGGTATTTGGACGACAACCTCGGCTGCCACTTCCAGTTCCTCTGACTGTTCCTTCCCCAGTGCCAAAGTTCATGGCCCACACCATTCACCAGGTGTGGAATCAAGTCAAAGAACGCCTTACCAAGGCCGCTGAATGCTCAAGCATACTTCTGATGCCCACCAACGTCCCGGTCCACTCTTCCGTTCTGGTCAGAAGGTGTGGTTAAGCACCCGACACATAAGGTTGAGACTTCCCTCTCATCACCTGACTTCCAAGTACATCAGTCCGTTTCCAGTGCTTCGAAGAGTGGGAGCAGTGTCATGTCAGCTACAGCTACCACGTGCCATGGGCATCCATAACACATTCCACGTCTCACTGTTGAAGCCTTTGGTCCTCTCTTGGCCCTCTTGTAGAGGTCCTTGTTCTCCACGGATCTCCACTAAACCAGACTCATCTCTTCAGGTAAGAGAGGTCCATGATGTCCGTCAGCATCGAGGTAGATGGAAATACCTCTTAGCCTGGGAGGGTTATGGGACCAAGGAGAATTCATGGGAACCCTCCCACAATATTCTCGACAAAGAACTCCTTAAAGCCTTCCATAGAACCCATCCTGACAAGCCACGGCTGCAGAGAGGGAGGCCTAGAAGGGGGGTACTGTTGCGCACCCCATCCGCGTCTGGCCTGCGCACGGGCCTGCTCACCTTGCTAGCTCTTCTGCAGGTCACGGGTCAGCCTCCACAGCAGCAGCCACGATCAACGCTAGAATTTGCCGTCCCGTGGCGGCGGTCGCCGGGCCTTCTGCTGCGTACCAGGACTCACGCAGGAGGACGGCATCTCCAGTGGCATCTGCCACGCCTCTACGTGTGTGCGCGGACCGCCCGGCCTCTTGTAGGGCCAGGGGCGGGTCCTAGCTCCACGGCGCATCCTGATTGATGGAACAATATAAGGAAGTCCCTGCCAGTACTTCCTTGCCTTGGCAATCGGGTCGGCATTGTATTGTGTGCTAGTTTGCCTCTGCATTCACAGTCTTGTTCCAGCCTTGTTCCAGTGTCCTACTGTTCCAGCATCCTCCTGTTCCTGTGTCTGTCTGTTTGTCTTCCCAGGTAGTAACCTTGGACTGTCTCTATGGTACTGACCTCGGCCTGTTCCTTGACCTTCCCACCTGCTGCCTGCATCCTGACCTCTGCCTGCCTTGTGACCTCATCTGACCTCCGGAACCTGACCTCTGCCTCGTTGACTACTCCTCGGATTGATCCTCGGATTCTGACCTCGGCTACCATTGACTACGTCTCCTGATTCTGGATCAGTCACTTGCCTTGTCATCGCCTATGGTGTTTGGGCCTTCCTTGCCTCTCCAGGTCAACAGTGTGAAGGCTGACCTCACTCCCTTGCTGATCGTGGGCACGCCTCTCTACTCCCTCTCCGGGAGACCCTGCGAGGCCCACTTGTCCAAGCGGCCCAGGTCCCTAGGGGCTCCACCCGGGGGGGACCTCGGGCTTCCAGTGGTGAAGCTCATCCTAGCCTCCTGTGCTCCACCCCCTGGGGGCAGGTGCTCCCTGGTCCCTACCAGGGAGCCGTTCTCCACTGCTCCAGTACAAGGGTCCACCTCCAAGATGGACCCTTGGTCTGACCTAGTATGGCAATTTCTTATGTTCTAATGTTCTTGGTATTATTTAATTTGCATTTTTGATGTATGCCATTGAATGTTCTTCCATATCTTCATTTGACATTATTCTAGTTTTTTGTTGTATGTCATTAAATGTTATTCTCTGTTGATTATTGCATATTTTTGTAATATTTTTCAATATTGTATTTCTATGTGAGTACATATACCAGTATTTTCCTGAGATTATACACCATTTGAATAATTTGACATCTTTGGATGGTTTGCATGAATATTTGACTTATATGTACCATATTTTATGCTATTTCATAAGGTCTGGAATAAAAAATGCTGTAAAGTTAGATTACGTCCCTTTTAGTGTTTGTAGTTCACTAAAAAAGACCTCAGGGGAGGACTGTTGCTATTTGGCAAGAGTATAGATTTATTTATTTATTTATTTTTAATTTTTATAAACCGACATTCTTACATCAAATGCAAATCATACCGGTTTACATAAAACAGAAAAAGCAGGAAATATATTTCCATAGTCAAATACAATGAACATTTATAAAAAATTGTTAACAAGCCATTAGGTAAGAACTTGGAAAAAAAGTTAATTAACAGAAAAAATAAATGAAAGAATTTTAAATGAAGCACAAAGGGTTACACGAAGGGGTGCACAAAGGGGAGACTCCACCCCATTTACAGAGGAGAATGTTTGGTGGAGCTACCAAAACTGAGAATGCCCAAGGACTTGGGACCTGATGACAGGGTACAAAGGGAACTCAGAGATGTGCTGGCGGATCCACTGAAGGACCTGTCCCATAGGTACCTGGAGATAGGAGTGGTGCATAGCATTGCAGAATGGCGTTTGTGGTCCCACTTCACAAAAGTAGTTAGCAGAGGGGAAGCTGGAAACTACTGGACAGTACTCCTTACCTTGGTAGTGGGTAAATTAATAAAGACTCTGCTGAAGGAGAGAGTAATGAATTATCTACAATCCAATGGATTGCAGGATCTGAGGGAACATAGTTTTTTTGTTTATCAGAGGAAGGTTGTGTGAAATGAATCTGATTGATTTTTTGATTGGCTGACTAAGGAATTAGATCAAGGACGAGTTCTTGATGTGATTTACCTGGAATTCACCAAAGTTTTTGATACGGTCCCACATAGACAGCTCATAAATAAAATGAATAGCTTGGGAGTGGGTTTCAAAGTGATGGAATGGATTACATATCTGACTGAAAAATGACAATGTGTATTGGTAAATGGAACCTGCTTTGAGGAGAGTAGAGTGATAAGTGGAGTGCCTCAAGGATTGGAGTGAAGTGTCTCAAGGACTGATTCTGGGGCCGGTTCTCTCTGATATCTTTCTGAGTGAAATTGCAGAACATAAGAACATAAGAATATAAGAACATGCCATACTGGGTCAGACCAAGAGTCCATCAAGCCCAGCATCCTGTTTCCAACAGGGGCCAGTCCAGGACATAAGAACCTTCAAGTACCCAAAAACTAAGTCTATTCCATGTTACCATTGCTAGTAATAGCGATGGTTATTATCTAAGTCAACTTAATTAATAGCAGGTAATGGACTTCTCCTCCAAGAACTTATCCAATCCTTTTTTAAACACAGCTATACTAACTGTACTAACCACATCTTCTGGCAACATATTCCAGAGTTTAATTGTATGTTGAGTGAAAAAGAACTTTCTCTGATTAGTTTTAAATGTGCCCCATGCTAACTTCATGGAGTGCCCCCTAGTCTTTCTATTATCCGAAAGAGTAAAAAAACGATTCACATCTACCCGTTCTAGACCTCTCATGACTTTAAACACCTCTATCATATCCCCCCTCAGCCGTCTCTTCTCCAAGCTGAAAAGTCCTAACCTCTTCAGCCTTTCCTCATAGGGGAGCTGTTTCATTCCCCTTATCATTTTGGTAGCCCTTCTCTGTACCTTCTCCATCGCAATTATATCTTTTTTGAGATGCAGCGACCAGAATTGTACACAGTATTTAAGGTGTGGTCTCGCCATGGAGCGATACAGAGGCATTATGACATTTTCCGTTTTATTCACCATACCCTTTCTAATAATTCCCAACATTCTGTTTGCTTTTTTGACTGCCGCAGCACATTGAACCGACGATTTCAATGTGTTATCCACTATGACGCCTAGATCTCTTTCTTGGGTTGTAGCACCCAATTTGGAACCCAACATTGTGTAACTATAGCATGGGTTATTTTTCCCTATATGCATCACCTTGCACTTATCCACATTAAATTTCATCTGCTATTTAGATGCCCAATTTTCCAGCCTCACAAGGTCTTCCTGCAATTTATCACAATCTGCTTGTGATTTAACTACTCTGAACAATTTTGTATCTGTAAATTTGATTACCTCATTTGTCATATTAGAAGGAAAAGTTTGTCATTTTGCAGATGGCACTACATGCAACAGAGTGGACCTATCTGCAGAAGTAGAGTGATGTAAGAAAGCTAGAGGAATGGTTGAGGGTTTAGCAGCTAGAATTCAATCCCAAAAGTGCAGTCATGCATTTGGGGTACAGTAATCCAAGGGAGCTGAATTTGATACGTGGCGAAAGACTGATGTGCAGACCTTGAAGTGATGGTGTCTGAAGATCTGAAGGTAGCAATGCAATGTCTCAGTGTGGTGACTAATTCCAGAGAGATGCTAAACTCCATAGAGGGGCCAATTTTATAAGGTGCACTAATGTTAGCACAGGTTTTTACTCCTGGTTTAGCTCACATTTTTCTGTGGTAAGTTAACTCTGGAATTTAACAGGGGTTTTAAATCCTAAAAAATGCACATTAGACCAGGAGTACATACCAGCACAAAAATTAGCACGGGGGCAAGTAAATCCCATGTAAAAGAAGTCATTAGCTATTCTCCAGCAATGCAATGAGGTGCATTACAGAGTAGGCAGCCCAAAGCAAATTCAACTCCTCTGTCAGAGTACGAGTAAAACTTAACTCACATTTTTGGTGGCCAAGTTATACTGTTGCTGTGCCCAGTGTGGTAGTTCCCAGCGGATTCTGCCAGAGTGGGCAAAATGCAGAATACATTTGTCCATTAGAAATGTGAGTTTACTCCACCTAGGACTCAGGAGTTTAATTTCCAGTGTAAGCTCTCAGAGTAGGAACCTACACTGGTGCTGTGCATCCCAACTTTGGCCTATTGTTTAACTGTAGATGCTCACTGCAAGAAGCTTATATTTTTTTTTCAGCTAGCTCTAAGTGCCCGCTCCAGAGAGAAAATTCTTGCATCCAAGGCCATTTTGCCAAGGAATGACAAGTAAAATTAAAGCACAATAATCTGGGGTGAGTACCTACAGCTAACTTAACAAAGCATAAACTTTCTGGGAGGTACGTACAGCTGAACAGTGTGCCAGTCGGAAGCACAGTGCCGAAGTGCATACTGTTCAGCCGAAAGTGCCTGTCCCAGAGATGATTTTTTTCTTGCCATGCCTTGCCAAAATGGCATTTCATGTGAGATTGGTGCCGTGCATCGCAACTTGTGAGTACATTCTCTCATTCAAGACCATTTTGATAAGGAATGGCAAATAAAATAAAAGAATAAGCTCTCTAGGGAAGACACCTTCAGCTAGATAAACAAAGCATAGCATATCTGGGTGGCAGTTGAACAGTATACACTTTGGCACTATGTGTGTATACTGTTCAGCTGTTCAGGAAAACAAAGAAAATCTGTGATTGGTGCCTGTCTTGGAGAGCTTACTTTGGAAATTGAACTCCTGGATCTGTGAAGTAAACATATTTCTGGTAGCCAATGTTGTCTATTGTTGTTCCCAGTATGATAGTCCATCTCAGACCCAGGAATATTTAAATAGACAACAAAAGCTCTCTGGGGCTGGAACCTTCAGCTGAACAATGCATAAGATCTCTGGAGAGGACACTTATAGCTGAATAGTACACCAAAGTGGGATGCACAAAACCAAAGTGCATACTATTTAGCTGAAGGTGCCTGCCCCAAAGTGCTTATATTTTGTTCAATTGTAGGTGCTAGCCCCAGAGAGCTTATGCTGGAGATGTAATTCCTTCTTTAGTCCAAGGTGGAATAAACTCACATTTCTAAGCCAAAAGTATTCTATTGCTGTTGTAAAAACATCTAGACACTGCCACAAGGGCACAGGAATAGAATATCATGGCCACCAAAAATGTGAATTAACTTTTAGTCCTCCTCGGGCCAAGGAGTTAACATGAAAATCCACCCCAATGCTTTAAAACATAAGTAAAGAGGTAAGAGCTTGAAGCTGGAAGGAGTGTGACCAAAATGGCCTTGCGTGCGAGATTGACATTGGGCATCCCAATTTGGGTACAATCTCGCATGCAAGGCCATTTGGACAAGGCATGCCAAGTGAAATCAAAGGGTAAGCTCTCTAGAATAGGTAACTATAGCCATAGGGATGCACAGCACCAAAATGCGTAGTGTTTCGTCGTAGATCTCAAACCTACTCCTCCTAGCCAAGCTGACAGAGGAAGCTGTACTGAAACAACTCAATGAACATCTAGAAACAAATAATATCCTACACCCCACACAACACGGCTTCAGAAAGAACCATAGTACTGAAACCTTGCTACTCAACTTAACACAATAATAAGAGGATTTGATAATGGGAAAAGATACATCCTCATCCTTCTTGACCTCTCCGCTGCATTCGACACGGTCGAACACAAAAGCCTTATCTCCAGGCTAGCTGAGATCGGTATAACGGGAAAATCGCTCGACTGGCTCACATCTTTCCTAAAAAATAGATATTTCAAAGTAACCATCAATAACCACTCATCTGACGCCGTACCTCTTGAAACCGGAGTACCACAAGGATCTGCACTCTCAGCAACTCTGTTTAACATATACCTCCTCCCTCTTTGCCAACTCCTATTGAGCCTCGGCATCACATATTACATGTACGCTGATGACATCCAATTAATAATACCCGTAACTAGCACCCTCGAAAACACATTGAAACTATCAGCCACCTACCTCAATAACATAAGAAACATGCTAAGCCACATGAAACTATGCCTTAACATGGACAAAACTGAATGCATGCTACTTGAAAGAAAAAAAGGAGATAACCAGAATCTCTCCATACAAGTCGACTACACACACATCTCAATCAAAGAAAACGTAAAAGACTTAGGAATCTGGCTTGACCCGGAACTTATATACAAAAAACACATTGCAACGAAAGTCAAAGAGGGCTTCCACAAACTACTAATCCTCAAACATCTAAAATCACTACTGTATTACCCAGATTTCAGAACCATCCTACAATCCCTTATATTCACTAGCTTTGACTATTGCAACTCACTCATGATTGGCCTACCTAAATCTTCCATACGACCGCTCCAACTGCTACAGAACGCCTCAGCTAGAATCCTCACCGGTAGCAAAAGATATGATCACATCACCCCTGTACTAAAAACCTTACATTGGCTACCTATAGAAAAGAGAATTGAATATAAAGCTCTAACCATTCTCCACAGCGCAATACATAACACGGAAAGTACAGCTCTTAACTCCATCATACAAAAACACATATCCCAACGCAACACGAGAGCAACAAACAAACTACAATTGGACATTCCATCTGTCTCAATTGCAAAGCTCACCACTGTAAGAAATAGAGCTTTCTCAATAGCAGGACCCCACCTATGGAACTCCCAACCCAAACACCTAGGTGCACAAAACAACACCAAAATCTTTAAAAAATCACTCAAAACTTGGCTCTTCAAACAAGCCTACAAAGACGGGATTGGATAATCATTCACTTGATAAACATCTCCCCCGATGGCAATGTATATTCAATCTCCTTTGAACTGATAATATACTCACTCTATGTACACATAAGCTATTATATATTTTCTAACTGTATCCGAAGTTTTATCCAATCTATATCTACCAATATAATAGTTGTGTTTTGCTTGTAATATGTTTGTTAGAACATATGTGTTTCTGTTACACCTGTAAACCGGAGTGAAGGCCTTTAGCTAAATTTCGGTATATAAAAACGTACAAAATAAATAAATAAATAAATAGATGCCCACTCCAGAGAGCTTAACCTTTGATTTCACCAACTTATGAGGAGGAGATTTTGCTTTTCAACTTAACGACAGGGAACAATTTTGGATATTTCATCTTCAATCCCTATATCTAATGGCCTTAATGAAGAAACTAATTGGTATTCATTATTATAGATCACTCAGTCAGGTACAACCTTAGAGTGAAAGATAATTGTCAGATTGGACTCTTTAAATTCATTGGTAGTCTGACGGGACTATGTTTTACCATACTTCTGGTTTGAAGCCATGATATGTTAATGGTGTAGTGATGATAACTGTGTGATTTTTTAATTTTTGCATTTGCAGTAGTGCGTAAGAACATAAGAAATTGCCATGCTGGGTCAGACCAAGGGCCCATCAAGCCCAGCATCCTGTTTCCAACAGAGGCCAAAACCAGGCCACAAGAACTTGGCAATTACCCAAACACTAAGAAGAACCCATGCTACTGATACAATTAATAGCAGTGGCTATTCCCTAAGTATAATTGATTAATAGCCATTAATGGACTTCTCCTCCAAGAACTTATCCAAACCTTTTTTGAACCCAGCTACACTAACTGCACTAACCACCTCCTCTGGCAACAAATTCCAGAGCTTTGTTGTGCGTTGAGTGAAAATTAATTTTCTCCGATTAGTCTTAAATGTGTTACTTGCTAACTTCATGGAATGCCCCCTAGTCCTTCTATTATTCGAAAGTGTAAATAACCGAGTCACATCTACTCGTTCAAGAACTCTCATGATCTTAAAGACCTCTATCATATCCCCCCTCAGCCGTCTCTTCTCCAAGCTGAACAGCCCTAACCTCTTCAGCCTTTCCTCATAGGGGAGCTGTTCCATCCCCTTTATCATTTTGGTTGTCCTTCTCTGTACCTTCTCTATCGCAACTATTTCTTTTTTGAGATGCGGCGACCAGAATTGTACACAGTATTCAAGGTGCGGTCTCACCATGGAGCGATACAGAGGCATTATGACATTTTCCGTTCTATTAACCATTCCCTTCCTAATAATTCCTAACATTCTATTTGTTTTTTTGACTGCTGCAGCACACTGAGCTGACGATTTTAACGTATTATCCACTATGATGCCTAGATCTTTTTCCTGGGTGGTAGCTCCTAATATGGAACCTAACATCGTGTAACTACAGCAAGGGTTATTTTTCCCTATATGCAACACCTTGCACTTGTCCACATTAAATTTCATCTGCCATTTGGATGCCCAATCTTCCAGTCTTGCAAGGTCCTCCTGTAATGTATCACAGTCTGCTTCTGATTTAACTACTCTGAATAATTTTGTATCATCCGCAAATTTGATAACCTCACTCGTCGTATTCCTTTCCAGATCATTTATATATATATTGAAAAGCACCAGTCCAAGTACAGATTTGTTTTGTATTTTAGACCTGAATAAAAAAAACATTGATGAGAGTTTACCCTGAGGAAGAACCCCGGTTAGAAACATGGACTCATGGCAGTTGGCTTTGAAGAAGAAGGGCGTCTCTAGAGAAGATCAATAGTTAATGTTGGCGTTCTTGGCAAGGATCGATTTCACACGAGATAAATGTTGATTTATTCTTCAGCTTAATAGTACAAGAGATTTTATTTGCAAACAAAAAATATAGATATGTGGGACATTGTGTGTGTTCTGAACCCTGAAACATTTTTTTGAGATCAATGATTATATATAAGGCAGAAGAACGTGGAAATGTTTGAATACATTACCCTGATGATGCTTAGTATGAAGGTCCAATACATTCTTAATAATAAGTATTACTATTATTTTGCGGTTGAGGATGATTGTTTTGTTATATTTATTACATTGGCCCCATAGAGAGGCATAACCAGCAGGAAACAGGAGGTGATAAAGTACAGGCTATTGATAAGGCCTTATTTGTAGTTCTGGGTTTAGTTCAGGAGACCATCTCTCAAAAAGGATAGAGACAGAATAGAACTGGTCCAGAGAAAGATGACCAAAATAGTGTGGGGTCTGATTCGAAAGCCATATAAGATGAGACTGAAGGTACTAGAGGAGAGAAGAGACAAGGGACATATGATATTGACATTTAAATATCTAAAAGATCTTAATGTTGCACATGAATAAAGTATTTTCTGATGGCAAAGAAGCTGTAGAACTGGAGGCATTTTATGAAATGCCAAGAAAGTAGATTCAGGAACAAGATCAGGAAATATTGCAAAGATCGTGGATACATGGACTGACCTCCCAGAATAGGTGATGAAGACAAGTATGGTAATGGATTTCAAAAGGGCAAACACAGAGGACCCTCCCAGTGGCTAGAGGAAGGACATGAAGAAGCAGGGTAACCTGTGGTAACTTTTGGTGTAACAGGAGGCATGGGGGTAACCTGCAGGAAGCAGGTCTTCATCTGCCATCATTTACTATGTTATTCATCAGAAAATATATATGTTGTTCCTTTCATCTACATGATCTTTATAGGAAGTAGGTAACATGCAGGTTAGCTTTTTATGCAGATGACACAGCAAATGAATTTCTGGGTCTATTTTATCCTGAAACAACAAGTATGTGCTAGATATCAATAACCAAAATGCCATAGAATATTTTAAATGACTAAAGATCAAATGGTTTGGGGTTGACACCCCAGTAAATCCTTCCCTAAAGTCCTAACCCTTAGAGAGTTAGTGGCAGATATTAGTCCTAATTTTTCTTTTTATTTTAGAGTTTTATAAAAGGCACTAAATAGATATCTTTCAGAAAATGGAGACCCTCGTACTCTGAAAGAAAAAAGGGCCGGAGTGGACAAGTAAAAACCTCACACTGAAGGATAAAGTCCAAAACGAAGAAAGTGCAAGGACACCATTTTGCCAGATGAGTTTGCTATTCCTACGAGTGTTTGTTTCACTCCCTTCAGCCTGGTCCTTCCCGAGGAAGCTGCCCGGTGAAACTTGGCTGTGTCGGGGGGGGGGGGGGGGGGGAATTAGTTTATATACCTCTAATACTGGAGTGAAACCATTGAATATCTTTGTACTTATATCTTGAAATTGCTGTTCATGTTTTTAATGCTGATATTGACATTTTTGGCTGATATTGACCACTCATCGATCCGGAACACCATTTTCCCTAGTGAAATAAATTGTTTGAATTTCATTTATTCTTCGTGGGATGTTTATAGTGTTGCCTTCATTTTGGTCCCTCATAGACTCCCGTTTTTATGTAGCTGTGGCATGCAAGGCATTTGCTATTACAAAAAAAAAAAAAAAGACTCGGGTGCACGTCATAAAGCAAGTATCCTCCTTTGCGTAGCAGATTACGCATTTCATGTAATCATAACAAGGACTATCAGTCATCTGTATTGATTTTATTTAGAAAATTTCGCAAATAATATCCCTTTGGCTGCTGCAAGTGTGTTTTTGGGTTTTTTTTTATAAGTTAGCTGTACAAGGAACAAAATGACTGGTGGTGTGGTAATGGATACACTATAAATTTCCTGCTGCACTACACCATACTTTGGAAGGTATCAAGTGAAATTACATCACCTATTATCCTTTCAAAGCTCACTCAAGTCGCCAAAATTACTAGCAATGCTGTTATATTTGAGAGATGAAGCTTTGAAATTGTTGGGTGAAAGTACTGCTCAGTTAAAAGACATCTATCTTTTTTCTTTGTTTTTTTTTTTTGTTTTTTTTGGAAATGATTGTTACAATAAAACAATGTTATAAAAAAGAAATGAAGAAGCTAACGCTGCACAATATAGTGTTAAAATAGGATTCAGCTATTTAGCCCTAAAAAAAAGGCACCATAGAATTGCTTTAAGCTTCATATATAGTAAGCCAATGAATGGCATGATCAGTTTTTAGCAAAAGGCTAAAATTATTATGCTCTGTCAGCCTGTTACATGAATCTTTTTAACTCATATAAAGTTAGAAGAAGGAATACTAGATTGTAGTTTCTCACTAGCAGATAACTTAAGTTGATGTATTCATTCAGATAACTATGCACAGCAATGTTAGTAATTCATGCTTAAATTGAATTAGGGGTTGTGTAATAAATTCAAATGATAGTTCTAATTCTTTCTCACTGGAAAAGAAACACAGATGTAGTTATGTAAGATCTGAATATACTATATAAGCTGAATTCCCCAGCCTGCAATTGGATCCAAAGGCACTAGACATTTTAATTCTATTAGCTTTTAGCTATATTAGGTCTCCACCATTGGATGGCAGTAAAATTCTACATCAATCACCTTAAGCTATGTGAAACCAGGAAAACAATGGTATTTTTCTTATTACTGAAGAATGGAACAATGACTGAGAGAAAAGTTCAAAATTTCATGTGGGCCATGAAGCAATTGCTGATTTAAAATATATATATATATCTTTCCATACCTACATTTTGCTGTGATTCTCATGAAATATGGCACACTTCTCGGGTCAGGGTTAATTTGGGAGCTATCTACAGGTGCAGGGATATTTAATAACAGACGTTCAGGATATTACATTCGGAAGATAATGCACATTACTGCCAATTCTAACACACTGCTTAAATCATTGCTTAACACATGAGGGTAATTTTCACAGACCTACGCAGGGCTGTGCACATAAAAACCAGCATATACATGTGGAAGTAGCCTCTGTCTTTAGTAAGCAGAAGGGCAGGAGAACACACGTATTGTTGCTGCTGTATGAAAAAGAATGTGTATACAATGAAGACATTTTGAAGGCATTCCAGGATGTGGTTTGTTAGTACGCGCACTTTTATGTATGTTTTAAACGGAGTATTCACATACATCAAACATGCGTACATGCTTTGACACCTGCCAATCAAGTCGCAAATATTAAACCTGACTTTTCTTTTGTCTGCAGTTTCTGGGTGGGGGAATCTGGAGCAAGTGGTGGAAGGTGTGGGAGAACTGGTGAAGGTCTAGATTGATTTGTGTAGGTCTTGGTGAGCTGGGGTGCTTGGAAGTACATGAATATTTTCATAACCAAGCTGCGCATACTTCAGCCGACTTTCTAAAATGCCTATATCTGCACATAAACCGAAGGTTATTACTATGCACACACATTACAATAATTTATCGTGTAAAATATATAGCTGTACTTATACAAAAAAGGGTTATAAACTTTGTGGATCCCTGTATTAAAAAATGTGCATGTACTGAAACATATGCATGTTCTTTCTGGGTGGTGACACACAATATTTTATAAACTGTGCAAGACCTACTGCACAGTTAATAAAATGCACCCCTAACTTTAGGCATATCTACTTATGCGTGTTTGCGCTGAATTCTGCTTGCTATTAAAAACTACCCTCATAATGCATTAAATTAATAATGCAGAATGATGCCATATTAAACCTCTGCATTAGCCCCTACAGCCCCTAAAACCCATATTAACCAGTAGGGATTTGGTTGGGGCAGTCTACAGGGGATCATTCAGGCAAAAGTAGCAAACTCTCCAATGCAGGATCATTCATAAGTTATAATTTACAAACACAGCATGAAGAAAAAGAAAACCCCTTATATCAAAAGAAAGAACAAACAGGCAAAAAAAAAAGAAAACATCTAGAAATATTAATTGGACAAATAAAATAGAACAAAAGCAGAATGTTATAGGTTATATCCAAAAGTTGATTAGCTAACCATGATGCAGATTAGGATTTCTTAACCATTTGCATGGCAGAGACCGGCGAGCTAGCTTTTGTAAATTATGTGGACAGAATGCAGCGCTGATGAGTCAGGGAGGGGTTGATGTACCTACTCCCCCAACCTGTTTTTTTTTATCTCATGGATCAGAACAACAGTGGGTCTGTGTCATTTTAAGAAGGTAACTCGCCAGTTTAAAAAATTGTTTTCTTAAAAAAATAATGCTCTTATTTTTAAAAGAGCTTGTTTTTCTTTCTTCACTTTTCCCTCTCCCAGCTAGCCAACTGTATTGTCCTTGAAAAGAAAAAACAGTTGTCTCCCTTCCAGCCAGCCACCAGTTGATTATTGAAAAAAAATAAACCCCTCCCTCTCTCATTCAGTCAATCCCTTTCCTCTCCCATTCAGTCAAACACCAGGTTGTCACAAAAAAAACTACATTTAATATCCCTAAGCCATGGACTATTTTTCCACTTGGGTCTAGTTCCGAGGCCCTACCTCTGGGAGGGAAGTCACTGCGGCTGAATGTTATCAAGCTGGCTGAAACTGAGTCAGCGTTTGCTCTGCTCTCAGGCCCAATGTGACACCAATCCCTCCTGGTTTCTATGTGGAAAGTGGGCCCTGAGAACAGACAAGATGCTGACTCTCACCTTGGCTCACTATCATTCAGCTGCAGCTGTTCTGCTCCCAGACATAACATATATAACATAGTAAGGATTAGGGATGTGAATCGTGTCCTCGATCGTCTTAACGATCGATTTCGGCTGGGAGGGGGAGGGAATCGTATTGTTGCCGTTTGGGGGGGTAAAATATCGTGAAAAATCGTTAAAAATCGTTAAAAATCGAAAAATATCGAAAAATCGAAAAACCGGCACATTAAAACCCCCTAAAACCCACCCCCGACCCTTTAAATTAAATCCCCCACCAAATAACTTAAATAACCTGCGGGTCCAGCGGCGGTCCGGAACGGCAGCGGTCCGGAACGGGCTCCTGCTCTGAATCTTGTCGTCTTCAGCCGGCGCCATTTTCCAAAATGGCGCCGAAAATGGCGGCGGCCATAGACGAAAAAGATTGGACGGCAGGAGGTCCTTCCGGACCCCCGCTGGACTTTTGGCAAGTCTCGTGGGGGTCAGGAGGCCCCCCACAAGCTGGCCAAAAGTTCCTGGAGGTCCAGCGGGGGTCAGGGAGCGATTTCCCGCCGCGAATCGTTTTCGTACGGAAAATGGCGCCGGCAGGAGATCGACTGCAGGAGGTCGTTCAGCGAGGGTTCCGGCGCCTCGCTGAACGACCTCCTGCAGTCGATCTCCTGCCGGCGCCATTTTCCGTACGAAAACGATTCGCGGCGGGAAATCGCTCCCTGACCCCCGCTGGACCTCCAGGAACTTTTGGCCAGCTTGTGGGGGGCCTCCTGACCCCCACGAGACTTGCCAAAAGTCCAGCGGGGGTCCGGAAGGACCTCCTGCCGTCCAATCTTTTTCGTCTATGGCCGCCGCCATTTTCGGCGCCATTTTGGAAAATGGCACCGGCTGAAGACGACAAGATTCAGAGCAGGAGCCCGTTCCGGACCGCTGCCGTTCCGGACCGCCGCTGGACCCGCAGGTTATTTAAGTTATTTGGGGGGGGGTTCGGGAGGGTGGGGGATTTAATTTAAAGGGTCGGGGGTGGGTTTTAGGGGGTTTTAGTGTGCCGGCTCACGATTCTAACGATTTATAATGATAAATCGTTAGAATCTGTATTGTATTGTGTTCCATAACGGTTTAAGACGATATTAAAATTATCGGACGATAATTTTAATCGTCCTAAAACGATTCACATCCCTAGTAAGGATGACAGAAATGGACCAAATGGTCCATCCAGTCTGCCCTATAAGCTTCTTATGGTAATATCTGCCACACCATACAGATTACCCCCAGTTTCTCTTAAGGGTAGTCTGTGCAGTTACCCCCAAGACTTATAAAGGTAGTAATATTTACAATCAAAACCTAAGCACCTGTCAAACCCATAAAATATTAGAGATGTGAATCGGAACCGGAATCGGTTCGGATTCTGGTTCCGATTCACATTGTGTTGTTTTTTTCATCCGGCCCGATCGCGGTTTTGTTTATCTGCTGCGCCCAAGCCGATAAACAAAAAACCCACCCGACCCTTTAAAACATTTAATTTTCAAATGCAGTTTATTATTGCTGACGATGCAGTGACCTTTTTGACTTTTGTGACTATTTTGGAACACTGTATTGCACTGGCAGGGTTAATCTGCTCTTATTGGTTTTCCATTATGTTGTGCCAAGTATCCTGTCGCGGTGGTATTCGGTTGATAGTCTGTACATTGCTTATTGTCGTTTTCTTTTTTGTGGCCTGCAAATAAATAATAAAAACAGATTATATACACAAAAAAAACAAAAACTAATCCCTTTGCTTCCCCCACCCTCCCGACCACCCCAAAAACATTTTACAGGTACCTGGTGGTCCAGTGGGGGTCCCAGGACCGATCTCGGGCCATCGGCTGCCACTAATAAAAATGGCGCCGATGGCCTTTGCCCTTACCATGTGACAGGGTATCCGTGCCATTGGCTGGCCCCTGTCACATGGAGGGAGCACTGGATGGCCGGCGCCATCTTTAAAAATGGCATGGGCCATTCAGTGCTCCTACCATGTGATAGGGGGCGGCCAATGGCACGGATACCCTGTCACATGGTAAGGGCAAAGGGCCATCGGCGCCATTTTGATTACTGGCAGCCGACGGCCCGGGAGCGGGAGAACGCTCCTGGGACCCCCACTGGACCACCAGGTACCTGTAAAAAGTTTTTTGGGGGGGGTCGGGAGGGTGGGGAAGCTAAGGGATTAGTTTTAAAGGGTCGGGGTAGGTTTAGGGGTTATTTTTGTGTGCCATTTTCCCACCCTCCCCCAAAATGATAAGAGAACCCCCACAAACAATATTGTGGGGTTTCCTATCGTTTTGGGGGAGCCCCCGATTTCTGACGATTTTGAAAATATCGACGATATTTTCAATCGTCCGAAGCCTGATTCACATCCCTATAAAATATTTTTGCTGGAAACATTTTTACTGACTGAGGAACCTTCTTGAAAATTCAGGCAATTCTGCTTGACTTGCTTTGTTTTTGGACTTCGCCGTAAAAGCAGTCATGTGCTTTTTCCCTTATGTCTGCATATCTGTACCCAAGACAATAAAAGTCAGGAACATAAGAACATAAGATATGCCATACTGAATCAGACCAAGAGTCCATCAAGCCCAGTATCCTGTGTCCAACAGTGGCCAACCAAGTCACAAGTACCTGCAAGTACCCAAACATTAAGGGGCAGATTTTCAAAAGGTTACCGTGCGCTGGGCCTATTTTAAAATGGCCCGGCAATGCGCATAAAGCCCCGGGATGTGGGTAAGTCTCAGGGCTTGCAAAAAGGGGTGGGGAAGGGGTGGGGCGGTCCGGGGGGCAGGGTGGGGTCAGAGGATCCCGGCACAACGACCATTTGCCGCTGCACTGGTGTGTGCAACCTACTTCAGCCCCAGGGCTGAAGTAAGTTTTAAAACAAAAGAAAAAAGAAGAAAAAGGTAGGGGGAAAAGGGCAGGGGAGGTAGGGGAAGGGAAGGGAAGGTGAGGTGGGGGAGGGGGGGTAAGAAAGTTCCCTCCGAGGCCTGGGAGGGAACGGGGGAAGGCAGCGTGGCTCGGCGCGGGATTGGCGCACACAAGGTGCACAACTGTGCACCCCCTTGCATGCGCCGACCCCCGATTTTATAACATGCACGCGCCTGCATGGCAATGTTATAAAATCGTGTATCCATGTGTGTGCGCCAGGTAGCGCGCACGCGTGTACCTATTAAAATATACTCCTAAATGAATAAATCCCAAGCTACTAATCCTTATTGATTAATAGCAGTTTACGGACATCTCCTCTAGGAACTTATCCAAACCTTTTTTAAAGCCAGCTACACTAATTGCCATAACCACATCTTCTGGCAATGAATTCCAGAACTTAATTATTTGTTGAGTGAAAAATAATTTTCTCTGATTTCTTTTAAATAAGCTACTTGCTAACTTCATGGTGTGCCCTCAAGTTCTTGTATTATCTGAAAGTATAAATAACCGATTCACATTTACCCGTTCAAGTCCTTTCATGATTTCGTAGACCTCTATCAAATCTCCCCCTCAACTGTCTCTTCTCCAAGCTGAACAGCTCTAACCTCTTTAGCCTTTCCTGATAGGGGAGCCGTTCCACCCCCTATCATTTTGGTTGCCCTTCTCTGTACTTTCTCTAGTGCAACTATATCTTTTTTGAGATATGGAGACCAAGACTGCACATAGTATGGTCTCACCATGGAGCGATACAGAGGCATTATGACATCCATCGTTTTTTTCACCATTCCCTTCCTTATAATTTCTAACATTCCGTTTGCTTTTTTGGCTGCCACAACACACTGAGCTGATGATTTCAATGTATTATCCACTATGATGCCCAGATCTCTTTCCTGGGTGGTAACTAACTCCTAATGTGGAATCTAACATTGCATAACCACAGCAAGGGTTATTTTTTCCTATATGCATCACCTTGCACTTGTCCACATTAAATTTTGTCTGCCATTTGGACATTCAATCTTCCAGTTTCAAAACATCCTACAATTTATCACAATCTGCTTGAGATTTAACTACTCTGCATAATTTTGTGTCATTCACGAATTTAAGCACCTCACTCATTGTGCTCCTTTCCAGATCATTTATAAATATATTAAAAAGTACCGGTCCTCGTACAGATCCCCGAGGTACTCCACTGTTTACCTTTTTCCACTGTGAAAATAAACCATTTAATCTTATTCTCTGTTTCCTGTCTTTTAACCAGTTTGCAGTCCACAAAAGGATATCACCTCCTATCCCATGACTTTTTAGTTTTCTTAGAAGCTTTACATGAGGGACTTTGTTGAACGCCTTCTGAAAATCCAAATACACTATATCTACCGGTTCACATTTGTCCACATGTTTATTTACCCCTTCATAAAAATGTAGGAGATTTTTTGATGCAAGACTACTCTTGGGTAAATCTATGCTGGCTGTTTCCCATTAAACCATGTCTATCTAAATGTTCTGTGATTTTATTCTTTATAACAGTTTTCACAATTTTTCCTAGCACTGAAGTCAGGCTCACTAGTCTGTAGTACCTAGATCTCCCTTGGAACCCTTTTTAAATATTGGAGTTTAATTGGCCACCTTCCATTCTTCAGGTACAATGGATGATTTTAATGATAGGTTAGAAATTATTTGAAATAGGTCTGAAATTTCATTTTTTAGTTCTTTCAGAACCCTGGGGGTATACCATTTGGTTCAGGTGATTTACTACTCTTCAGTTTGTAAATCTGGCCTATTACATCCTACAGGTTCATCATAAGGTAAGAGAGAGAGCACTATCCTTGGCAGGATCCACACTGTGGAACACCATGCCACTTGAGTTAAGGTTGCAAAAAGACAACAAAACATTCAGAAAAGGCTTAAAAACCTGGCTTTTCAAGCAAGCCTACCAAACAGAGAAGGGGAAACAGTGAGGCAGGCAAAGTGATAGGGGTGAACAAATAAAGTATGTAGCCATATTTATATCTGTTTCTACTCTACCTTCTCGTTCTTCACCAGAAGAGAAGTTGACACGTATAAAGTTAGAATTGTTTTTAAACTGATAACTCCTGGACAGTATTACATCACAAATCAAAGTTTTTTTCATTTGGAAAACTATGTACCGAAACAAAATTATGGCACGTGGGTAAATTATTAATTCTCAGAATCCTTATTTTGTGCCCTATTGTAAACCATTGTGACGGACCCCTTCTTAACGACGGTATAGAAAAGATTTAAATAAATAATAAATAAATAATTTGGTTCAGTTCATCTGAATCATCACTCTTAAAAACCATCTCTGGAACATCCCCTTTGTTTAGTGTTTCCGCAATGGCCTTATCTTCCCTAAATGCCCCTCGATCATGTAATGGTCCAATTGACTCTCTTGTAGGCTTTCTGCTTCAGATATAGTTTAAAAAAATTTTATTATGAGTTTTTGTCTCTTTAGCCAACTTCTTTTCAAATTCTCTCTTAGCCTGTCTTATCAGTGTCTTACATTTAACTTGCCAATTCTTATGCTTTATCCTATTTTCCTTTGATGTTCCTTCTTCCAATATTTGAATGAAGATCTTTTGGCTAAAATAGCCTCGTTTACCTCACCATTTAACCGTGCTAGCAATCATTTGGCCTTCCTTCTACCTTTCTTAATGCAAAAAATTCATCTGGTTTGCACTTCTAAAATGTTATTTTTAAACAATGTCCACACCTGTTGCACACTTTGCACCTTTCAGGTTTTTTATAAATATTTTCCTCATTTTCTCAAAGTTTCCCTTTTGAAAGTTTATTGCTAGGGTCATGGAATTACTTATTGTCCCCCTCCCAATCAATAACTCAAATTTGATCATGTTATGATAATTATTGCCAAGTGGCCCCTCTACTGAGAATTAGATCTAAAATTGTTCCCTCTCTTGTCGGTTCCTGAACCTATTGCTCCATAAAACTATCATTTATTCTGTCCAGAAGCTTTATCTCTCTAGCATGTCCTGATGTTACATTTACCCAGTCAATATTGTAGTAATAGAAATCTCCAATTATTACTGTTGTGCTCAGGGGTGGACCTTGTCCTGGGACAGAGGTGGAACGCCTCCTGAAAGGGAACAGGAGGTAACTGCCCCCATGGGGTGGAGCAGTTGAGGAGACAGAGGCTAGGAAGATCTTCAACACTGGAAGCCCAAGGTCCCCCCGGGAGGAGCACGTAGGGACCCAGGCCGCTTGGACTTAGGTGAGCCTACCAGGGTCTCCTAGGAGAGTGAAAGTCCGGCGTGCCCACGGAGACAGGGGGAGCATGATCGGGCTCAGAGATGGTTGCTGGTTGGAACAGGGAGAACCAGAACAGTCAGAATCTGGAGATGAGATCAGGCAGGAAAAGGTCAATGTCCAGGGGTCAGTCCGAGGAATGGTCAACAAAGCAGAGGTCAGGTACCGGAGGTCAGACAAGGTCAAAGGTACGCTGAAGTCTTGAGGCAGGCGGCAGGCAGGTCAGGAGCAGGCTGTGGTCTTTGAGGCAGGTGGCAGGCAAGAGGGCAGGTCAGGAAAAAGCTGAGGTCAGTACCAGTAAGACAGTCCAAAGGTACTACCTGGGTAGTACGGACAGCACAGGAACAAGCAGGAACAGGAACTAGGATGCAGGAACAAGTCAGGAACAGAACTGGAACAGAAGGATCCTGGAACAAGACTAGGACAAGCAGGAAGAAGTACAAGCGCAGAGGCGATCTCAGAACAAACCGACCCGATTGCCAAGGCAAGGAAGCAGAGACAGGAACTTCCTTATATCGGGGGATCAATCAGGGTGCGCCGCGGAGCTAAGACTCGCCCTAGGCCCTACATGAGTCCGGGCAGTCCGCGCACACTTATGGGTGTGGCCAAATTGGCTGAGGACGCTGAACCTCGGCGTGAGGCCCGGCGCGCAGTGGAGGGCCTGGCGACTGCCGCCGCGGGTCACCGAGGCCTGGCAGGACTGGCATCTACCGTGAGGGAGGTCGTCCCGGGACCCGCTGTGGAACCATGAAGGTGAGCAGGCCGCGGGCAGGGCGTGTAACAATTACTGCACTACCAATTTGGTTCGCTTCCTAATTTCCCTTAGCATTTCACTGTCTGTCTCATCGGTGGATGGTAGTATACTCTTATCACTATACTCTTCCCCAACATGCAAGGAGTTTCTACCCATAAAGATTCAATTGTGCATTTATTCTCATGCAGGATCTTTATTCTGATGGACTGTATGCCATCCCAGTCATAAATTACCACCCCGCTACCAAGATGCTCCTCTCTATCATTGTAATATAATTTAGACCCTGGTACAGCCTTGTCCCATTGGCTATCTTCCTTCTACCATGTCTCTGAGATGACAATAATGGGGCAGATTTTCAAAAGGTTACGTGTGCCGGGCCTATTTTAAAAAGTCCTGGTGATGCGCGTGTAAGTCCAAGGGCTTGCAAAAAGGGGCAGCGTGGGGGCAGTCCGGGGATAGGCATGGGGTGAGATCAGAGGCTCCCGGCACAGTGGCAAATGGCCGCTGTGCTGGGGATTGTATGCCAGCAGTGGAATGGCACACACAACTTACTTGAGCCCCAGGGCTGAAGTAAGTTTTAAAACAAACAAAAGAAAAAAGAAGGAAAAGGTAGGGGGGAAAGGATGGGGGAGGTAGGGGAGGGGAAGGGAAGGTGGGGTGGAGGGGTAGGGAAGTTCCCTCTGCAGCCTGAGAGTCACTGTTGCCAAAGTAGTCACTGTTGCCTAGTAGTCACTGTTGCCAAAGAAGAAAAGAAAAACTGCCTACAGAGCTGTCTATGTGTTGTTATAGATTTGTTTTCACTGGCATCACCTTAGATCTAATACTTGAAGCATTAACAAGCTTGGAAATGGGTTCTACTTAAATCTGCCCAGAGAATATCACATATGTAGCCAGTAGAGGACCTGTTCAAGTAGATCTTTGGAAAAGGGTGTAGTGCCTACTGACTGGAGAAAATCAGTGGTGGTCCCGCTTCACAGGAGTGGGAGCAGAGAAGAGACTGGAAACTAGAGGCCAGTTAGCATCACCTCGGTGGTGGGAAAATTAATGGAGACTCTGCTGAAGGAAAGGATAGTGAACTATCTACAATCTGGTGGGTTGATCGATCAGAAGCAGCATGGATTCACCAGGGGAAGGTCCTTTCAGACAAATCTAATTGATTTCTTTGATGGGGTGACTAGAGAACTGGATCAGGGAAGAGCACTCAATGTAATTTACTTGGATTTTAGTAAAGCTTTTGATACGGTCCCATACAGAAGACCCATCAACAAAATGAGAAGCTTGGGAGTGAGCTCCAAGGTGTTGGCATGTATTACAAACTGGTTGACAGATAGAAGACCGGGGTGATGGTAAATGGAACCTACTCTGAAAAAAGAATGGTGTCAAATGGAGTGCCATAGGGATCAGTGTTGGGACAGGTTCTGTTCAAGATCTTCATGAGCGACACTGCGGAAGGGATAGAAGGTAAAGTTTGTCTATTTGTGGATGATACTAAGATCTGCAACAGAGTGGACACACCAGAAAGAGTACAGAGAATGAGTGGGGATTTAAGGAAGCTGGAAAAGTGGTTGAAGACATGGAAGCTGGGATTCAATGCCAAGAAATGCAGTCATGCATCTGGGGTGTGGTAATCCGAAAGAACTATATGTGTTGGGGGGTGAAGGGCTGATGTGCTCGAAGCAGGAGAGAGACCTTAGGGTGATAGTGTCTAAAAACCTGACGTTGACGAAGCAGTGTGACACAGCGATAGCCAAAGCCAGAAGAATGCTGGGCTGCACAGAGAGAGGAATGTCTAGTAAGAAAAGGGAAGTGATAATCCCCTTGTACAGGTCCTTGGTGAAGCCTCACCTGGAGTTCTGTGCTCAGTCCTGGAGACCATATCTCGAAGGAGACAGAGACAGGATGAGGTGGTCCAGAGAAGGATGACCAAAATGGTGGGTGGTCTCCATCGAAAGACTTATGAGGAGAGGTTGAAGAACCTGAATAAGTATACCCTGGAGAAGAGGCAGAGCAGGGGTGATAGGATGCAGACCTTCATATATTTGAAAGGTTTTAATGATCAATGGTCATCAACAAACCTTTTCCATTGGAAACAATTTAGTAGAACTAGGGCTCACGATTTGAAACTCCAGGGAGGAAGACTTAGAACCAATGTCAGGAAATATTTCTACACTGAGAGGGGGGTGGATGCCTGGAATGCCCTTCCGGAGGAAGTGGTAAAGACTAAAACTGTGAAGGATTTCAAAGGGGCATGGGATAAACATTAGGGATGTGTATTCATTTGTGACGAAATAGGAAATAGAGACGATATTTCTTATTTCATCGCGTTTCGTGGGGGGGGGGGGGCAACGAAACGATAAGAAAACCCATGAAATTTTGTGAGGTTTTCTTATTGTTTTTTTGAGGGGGGGGAGAAAGGGCACATTAAAAAAACCCAAACCCACCCCAACCCTTCAAATTTAATTCATTGCAACCCCCAACCCTCCCAACTCCCCAAGACTTGCCCGAACCCCTCTCCCCCCAAGACTTTCGCAAAGTCTCTGGGGGTCCCGGAAGCGATCTCCCTCTCTCAGGCCGTCAGCTGCCACTAATCAAAATGGTGCCGATGGCCCTTTGGCCTTACCATGTCACAGGGGTTATTGGTGCCATTAGTCAGCCCCTGTCACATGGAAGGAGCAATAGATAGCCCGCGCCCTTGTCACATGGCAGGAGCTTGGCAGCAGCTGAGACCTCTTATTTGCAGGAAAGAGAGTCTGTGAGCCTCTATAAGAAGGGATGGGCTCCACCTTAACCAGGGTGGAACCAGACTGCTGGCGCTAACCTTTAAAAAGAAGATAGAGCAGCTTTTAAACTAGAACAAAGGGGAAAGCCGACAGTCGCTGAACAGTGCATGGTTCGGAGGGAGGTGTCTTCAAAGGATACTAATTATGAATTAGAATTATGGCATCCCGACAGTAAGGTTCCAATAATAAGAAAAGTAGTCCAAGAGCCTGTAACTAGAAACTCACCTGAGCTAAAAAATTCTAACTTATCCTTATCAATTAAAAAGCAGAATGAAAATACAAACAAAAAGCAAACTTTGAAATGTTTTTATGCAAATGCCAGAAGTCTAAGATGGGAGAATTAGAATGTATAGCAGTGAATGATTACATAGATTTAATTGGCATTTCAGAGACATGGTGGAAGGAGGATAACCAATGGGACAGTGCTATACCAAGGTATAAATTATATCGCAATAACAGAGATGAGCACCCGGGAGGCAGTGTGGCGCTTTATGTCCGGGATGGCATAGAGTCCAACAGGATAAACATTCTGCATGAGATTAAATGCACAATCAAATCTTTATGGGTAGAAATCCCTTGTGTGTTGGGGAAGACTATAGTGATAGTATACTACCGTCCACCTGGTCAAGATGGTGAGACGGCCAATGAAATGCTAAGAGAAATTAGGGAAGCTAACCAAATTGGTAGTGCGGTAATAATGGGAGATTTCAATTACCTCAATATTGACTAGGTAAATGTATCATTGAGACATGCTAGAGAGATAAAGTTCCTGGATGGAATAAATGATAGCTTTATGGAGCAAATGGATCAGGAACCGACAAGAGGGGGAACAATTTTAGATCTAATTCTCAGTGGAGCACAGGATTTGGTGAGAGAGGTAACAGTGGTGGGGCCACTTGGCAATAGTGATCGTAATATGATCAAATTTGAATTAATGACTGGAAGGGGGACAGTAAGCAAATCCATGGCTCTCGTGCCAAACTTTCAAAAGGAAAAGTTTGAGAAAATGAGAAAAATAGAAAAAAACTGAAAGGAGTAGCTACAAAAGTAAAAAGTGTGCAAGAAGCGTGGTCATTGTTAAAAAATACCATCCTAGAAGCACAGTCCAGATGTATTCCACACATTCAGAAAGGTAGAAAGAAGGCAAAACGATCACCGGCATGGTTTAAAGGGGAGGTGAAAGAAGCTATTAGGGATGTGAATCGTTTTTTGACGATTTAAAACAATCGTCAGATATATTTTAAATCGTCAAAAATCGTTAAGAGTCGTGATACAATAGAAATTCCCCCGATTTATCGTGATAAATCGTAAATCGGGGGAGGGGGAGGGCGGGGAAAACCAGCACACCATAAAAAACCCCTAAACCCACCCCGACCCTATAAAAGGAATCCCTTACCTTCCCCCACCCTCCCAAACCCCCCCAAAACCTTTTACGAGTACCTGGTGGTACAGTGGGGGCGCGGGGACCGATCTCCCGCTCTCGGTCCATTTTGGCTGCCACTCAAAAATGGCGCCGATGGCCCGATAAAAAAAAAACCCACCCGACCCTTTAAAAATTACCCCTTAGCTTCCCCCACCCTCCTGATCCCCCCAAAACATACCTGGTGGTCTAGTGGTGGTCCCGAGAGCGATCTCCCCTTCTCAGGCCGTCGGCTGCCACTCATAAAGATGGCGCCGATGGCCCTTTGCCCTTACCATATGACAGGGTTTCCGTGCCATTGGCCGGCCCCTGTCACATGGTAGGAGCACTGGCTGGCCAGCGCCATCTTTAAAGATGGCCACCACCTTTGTAAATATGGCTGCCGCCGTATTTAAAGATGGTCGCCGCCGTATTTAAAGATGGCGCTGACCATCCAGTGCTCCTACCATGTGACAGGAGCCGGCCAATGGCACGGATACCCTGTCATATGGTAAGGGCAAAGGGCCATCGGCGCCATCTTTATGAGTGGCAGCCGACGGCCTGAGAATGGGAGATCGCTCCCGGGACCACCACTAGACCACCAGGTATGTTTTGGGAAGCTTGGGAGGGTGGGAGAAGCTAAGGGGTCATTTTTAAAGGGTCGGGTGGGGGGTTTTTTTATCGGGCCATTGGCGCCATTTTTGAGTGGCAGCCAAAATAGCGCCGATGGCCCGAGAGCGGGAGATCGGTCCCCGCGCCCCCACTGGACCACCAGGTAATCGTAAAAAGTTTTGGGGGGGTTCGGGAGGGTGGGGGAAGGTTAGGGGTTAATTTTAAAGGGTCGGGCCTCACTACAAAAAAAATAACGATGTGAATCGGAACCAATTCCGATTCACATCACCCACATCACCCACAATCAGATTTTTCCCCCTTCTAGCCGAACCCGATCGTTAAGACGATCGGGCACACGATTCACATCTCTTGAAGCTATTTTAGCCAAAAGATCTTCATTCAAAAATTGGAAGAAGGATCCAACAAAAGAAAATAGGTTAATGCATAAACATTGACAAGTTAAATATAAGACATTGATAAGACAGGCTAAGAGAGAATTTGAAAAGAAGTTGGCCATAGAGGCAAAAACTCACAGTAAAACCTTTTTAAACTATATCCGAAGCAGAAAGCCTGTGAGGGAGTCAGTTGGACCGTTAGATGATCGAGGGGTTAAAGCAGCAATTAGAGAATATAAGGCCATTGCGGAAAGATTAAATTATTTTTTTGCTGTAGTGTTTACTGAAGAGAATTTTGGGGAGTTACCCATATCAGAGAAGGTTTTCATGGGTTATGATTCAGATGGACTGAGCCAAATCACTGTGAACCTAGAAGATGTGGTAGGCCTGATTGTCAAACTGAAGAGTAGTAAATCACCTGGACCGGATGGTATGCATCCTAGGGTACTGAAGGAACTAAAAAATGAGATTTCTTATCTATTAGTAAAAATTTGTAAACTTTCATTAAAATCATCCATTGTACCTGAAGACTGGAGGGTGGATAATGTAACCCCAATATTTAGAAAGGGCTCCAGGGGAGATCCAGGAAACTACAAACCAGTTAGCCTGACTTCAGTGTCAGGAAAAATAGTGGAAAGTGTTCTAAATATCAAAATCAAAGAACATATAGAAAGACATGGTTTAATGGAACAAAGCATGGCTTTACCCAAGGCAAGTCTTACCTCACAAATCTGCTTCACTTTTTTGAAGGAGTTAATAAACATGTAGATAAAGGTGAACCGGTAGATGTAGTATATTTGGATTTTCAGAAGGCATTTGACAAAGTTCCTCATGAGAGGCTTCTAGGAAAAGTAAAAAGTCATGGCATAGGTGGCGATGTCCTTTCATGGATCACAAACTGGCTAAAAGACAGGAAACAAAGAGTAGGATTACATGGACAATTTTCTCAGTGGAAGGGAGTGGGCAGTGGAGTGCCTCAGGGATCTGTATTGGGACCCTTACTTTTCAATATATTTATAAATGATCTGGAAAGAAATATGATGAGTGAGGTAATCAGATTTTCAGATGATACAAAATTGTTCAGAGTAGTTAAATCACAAGTAGATTGTGATAAATTGCAGGAAGACCTTCTGAGACTGGAAAATTGGGCATCCAAATTGCTGATGAAATTTAATGTGGATAAGTGCAAAGTGATGCATATAGGGAAAAATAACCCATGTTATAGTTACATAATGTTAGGTTTCATATTAGGAGCTACCACCCAAGAAAGAGATCTAGGTGTCATAGTGGATAACACATTGAAATCATCGGTTCAGTGTGCTGCAGCAGTCAAAAAAGCAAACAGAATGTTGGGAACTATTAGAAAGGGAATGGTGACAAAAACGGAAAATATCATAATGCCTCTGTATCGCTCCATGGTATACAAGTTTGGTCACCACATCTCAAAAAAGATTTAGTTGCGTTGGAGAAAGTACAGAGAAGGGCGACCAAAATGATAAAGGGAATGGAACAGCTCCCCTATGAGGAAAGACTAAAGAGGTTAGGACTTTTCAGCTTGGAGAAGAGATGAATGAGGGGGGATATGATAGAGGTGTTTAAAATCATGAGAGGTCTAGAACAGGTAGATGTGAATCATTTTTTTTACTCTTTCGGATAATAGATAGACTAGGGGGCACTCCATGAAGTTAGCATGTGGCACATTTAAAACTAATCAGAGAAAGTTCTTTTTCACTCAACGCACAATTAAACTCTGGAATTTGTTGCCAGAGGATGTGGTTAGTGCAGTTAGTGTAGCTGTGTTTAAAAAAGGATTGGATAAGTTCTTGGAGGAGAAGTCCATTACCTTCTTTTAATTAAGTTGACTTAGAAAATAGCCACTGCTATTACTGGCAACAGTAGCATGGAATAGACTTAGTTTTTGGATACTTGCCAGTTTCTTATGGCCTGGATTGGCCACTGTTGGAAAGAGGATGCTGGGCTTGATGGATCCTTGGTCTGACCCAGTATGGCATGTTCTTATGCTCTTATGTAAGATCACAAGGGACTTCCTAGCCCAGAGCCGAAGGATAGTTTGCTACAGAGAGAGTGAGATAAGTAATCCTCAGTTTCAAAGAGCTATTTAGTAGAGATGTGAATCAGAACTGGAATTGGTTCCGATTCCGGTTCCAATTCACATCGTTAATTTTTTTTTGTGCAGCCCGATCGCGGTTTTGTTTATCAGCTGCGCCCGAGCCGATAAACAAAAAAACCCACCCGACCCTTTAAAACTGATCCCTTAGCTTTGCCCACCCCCCCAAAACATTTTCAAGTACCTGGTGGTCCAGTGGGAGTCCCGGGAGCGATCTCCTGCTCTCGGGCCGTTGGCTGCCACTAATAAAAATGGCGCCGATGGCCCTTTCCCCTTACCATGTGACAGGGTATCCGTGCCATTGGCCGGCCCCTGTTACATGGTAGGAGTAATGGATGGCCAGCGCCATCTTTAAAAATGAAAAGGTGAAGACTCTGTGGCAGTGCATATGTGAGAATTATGAGAAAACTCTGCCCAAGGCAGAAGGGATGCCCAGTTGTCCTGGCGCTCATTAATGTAAGCTTTGAGGAACATCATGAAGGTGCGATTGATACATTCAGATTGGCCATTTCCATGAGGGTAGTAAGCTGTTATGAAGTGCAGGGAAATGCTGAATTTCTTGCAGAGCCCATGCCAATATCTTGCTGTGAACTGTGCACCATGTTTGGACACAATGGGGCGGATTTTCAGAGCCCTGCTCGCGTAAATCCGCCCAAAACCGGGCGGATTTACGCGAGCAGGGCCCTGCGCGCCGGGAAGCCTATTTTACATAGGCCTCCCGGCGCGCGCAGAGCCCCGGGACTCGCGTACGTCCCGGGGTTCTCGGAGGGGGGCGTGTCGGGGGGCGGGGCCGGAGCGCGCGGCGTTGCGGGGGCGTGTCGGCAGCGTTTTGGGGGCGGGTACGGGGCGTGGCTACGGCCCGGGGGCGTGGCCGCGCCCTCCGTACCCGCCCCCAGGTCGCGGCCCGGCGCGCAGCAGGCCCGCTGGCGCGCGGGGATTTACGTCTCCCTCCGGGAGGCGTAAATCCCCCGACAAAGGTAAGGGGGGGGTGTAGACAGGGCCGGGTGGGTGGGTTAGGTAGGGGAAGGGAGGGTAAGGTGAGGGGAGGGCAAAGGAAAGTTCCCTCCGAGGCCGCTCCGATTTCGGAGCGGCCTTGGAGGGAACGGGGGGAGGCAGTGCGGCTCGGCGCGCGCAGGCTATACGAAATCGATAGCCTTGCGCGCGCCGATCCAGGATTTTAGTGGATACGCGCGGCTCCGCGCGTATCTACTAAAATCCAGCGTACTTTTGCTTGAGTCTGATGCGCAAGCAAAAGTAGGCTGTTCGCGCGCCTCTTAAAATCTACCCCAATGTGTTTGGGCAGTTTGAGCAAGCGTAAAACGTGGTGAGTGAATAAATGTGCTAACTCAGGAGCTGTTGGTAGTCCAGGAAGTGGAATGAAATGAGACATTTTGGAGAAGTGGTCAACTAGAACAGTGGTTCTCAACCTTTTTTCGGCCGGGACACACCTGACAGATGGTTCTCACATGCGTGACACACTGAACATGTGACCATCACGGGACAAAATGTAAATATACATTCTGCATCCTCAGGAACCACGTCGACCCCCAAAAATGGGTGCAGAGCAGAACTAGTGCATTACCCGTACAGCTCACCATACAAAAAAAAGATATTCTGGATCTGATGACATCTCAGTAAAAGCAAAGCAAACTCTCTTTACTGGCAAGCACAATACCCCTCCTTATGAAAAGACAGTAATTAACCAGGCCCTAAACACTAATACACCTCCTATTGGGAAAACAGAGCAAGCCAAGCTGCTATAGATACCCACTTAGAAATAATTGTAAAACTATACTAATAAATGTTACAAAACAGCTGATGAACAGAATAACATCCAACAATTAAACACTCATAAAAATTATTAAAAATTGTCTAAATATCAAAATATTTCAAAACAGCAGACACATCACATAACACCCAATAATTAAAATGGCAATCAATCAAGAAAAATAAACTTAAAAAGCTGCCTTTACTTACCCTCTCCAGCAACTCTCCTACTCCTTTCCCTTGCAGGCCAATAGCACTCACCAGAAGCAGCAGTGGCTGCTGAAGCTCTGTCCTCACAGTCCTCTTCCTTAGGGCCCACAACCAGTCACAACCAGTCTCTGTCTCACACAGACCAGTAACTTCCCTAACTAGTATCTCTTCCTCACACACACACCAGTCACCTCCCTGACCAGTCTCTCTCAATCACACACATGCTGTCACTTACATACAAGTTCACACATACTCTGTCACTTACAATCACACACACTCCCACTCATGCACCCATTGTACCGCACACACAAAAGCTCTCACTCATGCACCCAGGCACCCATTCTACCACACACACACACACACACTACCACTCATGCAACCAGGCATGCATTCTAACACACACACACACACACACACAAAGCTGCCACTCAAGCACCCAGGCATGCATTCCAACACACACACACAAAGCTGCCACTCACCACCCAGGCACCCATTCTACCACAGGCACACAAGCTCTCACTCATGCAATCAGGCATGCATTCTAACACACACACACACACAGCTGCTACTCACGCACCCAGGCATGCATTCCAACACACACACATACATAAAGCTGCCACTCACGCACCCAGGCATGCATTCTAACACACACACACAAAGCTCCCACTCATGCACCCAGGCACCCATTCTACCACACACACACAAGCTCTCACTCACGCACCCAGGCACCCATTCTACCACACACACACAAGCTCTCACTCATGCACCCATTCTACAACAGGCACACAAGCTGTTACTCATGCACCCAGGCACCCATTCTACTAGGGATGTGAATCGTGTCCTCGATCGTCTTAACGATCGATTTCGGCTGGGAGGGGGAGGGAATCGTATTGTTGCCATTTGGGGGGGTAAAATATCGTGAAAAATCGAAAAATCGAAAAATCGCAAAACCGGCACATTAAAACCCCCTAAAACCCACCCCCGACCCTTTAAATTAAATCCCCCACCCTCCCGAACCCCCCCCAAATGAGTTAAATAACCTGCGGGTCCAGCGGCGGTCCGGAACGGCAGCGGTCCGGAACGGGCTCCTGCTCCTCAATCTTGTTGTCTTCAGCCGGCGCCATTTTCCAAAATGGCGGCGAAAAATGGTGGCGGCCATAGACGAACACGATTGGACGGCAGGAGGTCCTTCCGGACCCCCGCTGGACTTTTGGCAAGTCTCGTGGGGGTCAGGAGGCCCCCCACAAGCTGGCCAAAAGTTCCTGGAGGTCCAGCGGGGGTCAGGGAGCGATTTCCCGCCGCGAATCGTTTTCGTACGGAAAATGGCGCCGGCAGGAGATCGACTGCAGGAGGTCGTTCAGCGAGGGTTCCGGCGCCTCGCTGAACAACCTCCTGCAGTCGATCTCCTGCCGGCGCCATTTTCCGTACGGAAACGATTCGCGGCGGGAAATCGCTCCCTGACCCCCGCTGGACCTCCAGGAACTTTTGGCCAGCTTGTGGGGGGCCTCCTGACCCCCACAAGACTTGCCAAAAGTCCAGCGGGGGTCCGGAAGGACCTCCTGCCGTCCAATCGTGTTCGTCTATGGCCGCCGCCATTTTTCGCCGCCATTTTGGAAAATGGCGCCGGCTGAAGACAACAAGATTGAGGAGCAGGAGCCCGTTCCGGACCGCTGCCGTTCCGGACCGCCGCTGGACCCGCAGGTTATTTAACTCATTTGGGGGGGGTTCGGGAGGGTGGGGGATTTAATTTAAAGGGTCGGGGGTGGGTTTTAGGGGGTTTTAGTGTGCCGGCTCACGATTCTAACGATTTATAATGATAAATCGTTAGAATCTCTATTGTATTGTGTTCCATAACGGTTTAAGACGATATTAAAATTATCGGACGATAATTTTAATCGTCCTAAAACGATTCACATCCCTACATTCTACCACACACACACACAAGCTCTCACTCATGCACCCATTCTACAACAGGCACACAAGCTCTTACTCATGCACCCAGGCACCCATTCTACAACAGGCACACAAGCTCTCACTCATGCACCCAGGCACCCATTCTACCACACACACAAGCTCTCACTCATGCACCCATTCTACAACAGGCACACAAGCTGTCACTCATGCACCCAGGCACCCATTCTACCACACACACACACGCACACAAGCTCTCACTCATGCACCCAGGCACCCATTCTACCACACACACACAAGCTCTCACTCACGCACCCAGGCACCCATTCTACCACACACACACAAGCTCTCACTCATGCACCCATTCTACAACAGGCACACAAGCTGTTACTCATGCACCCAGGCACCCATTCTACCACACACACACACAAGCTCTTACTCATGCACCCAGGCACCCACACACACAAGCTCTCACTCATGCACCCATTCTACCCCACACACGCACACACACACAAGCTCTCACTCATGCACCCATTCTACCACACACACACACACAAGCTCTCACTCATGCACCCATTCTACCACACACACACACACAAGCTCTCACTCATGCACCCATTCTACCACACACACACACACACACAAGCTCTCACTCATGCACCCATTCTACAACAGGCACACAAGCTCTCACTCATGCACCCAGGCACCCATTCTACCACAGGCACACAAGCTCTCACTCACGCACCCAGGCACCCTTTCTAACACACACACACACACAAGCTCTTACTCATGCACCCAGGCACCCATTCTACCACACACACAAGCTCTCACTCATGTACCCAGGCACCCATTCTACCACACACACAAGCTCTCACTCATGCACCCAGGCACCCATTCTACCACAAGCACACAAGCTCACATGGAGCCTCTTCTCATTGTTTGGCCTCCACTTCTCAGCCACCTCTGGCCTGACCTCCCGCGGTACGCAACGTCTCTCCAGCCGCCTCCCGCAGTGTGCAGGGTCTCTCCGCTCTTCAGCCGCCGGCAGCGGCTCACAGCGTCTCTTCGTTCTTCGGCCCCGCCACCGGCAACGTGCAGGTCTCTGCGCTCTTCAGCCACCAGCAGCGGCGCGCAGCATCTCTTTGTTCTTCGGCCCCGCCACTGGTGACGCACAGGTCTCTCTGCTCTTCAGCTGCCGGCGGCGCACAGTGTCTCTTCGTTCTTCGGCCCCGCTGGCGTTGGCGCGCAGGTCTTTTCATTCTTCGGCCCCACTGGCGTTGGCGCGCAGCGTCTCTTCGTTCTTCGGCCCCGCCCCTAGGGAGAAGGGAAGCACAAGCGGGGCAGTGGAACACCGGGAGCCGCGACACACCTGCCGGAGCTTGGCGACACACTGGTGTGTCGCGACACACCGGTTGAGAACCACTGAACTAGAACCCAGATAATCATGGAGCCTTTAGAGAGGGGGAGGTCTAATTTGATGTCAGTGGACAAGTGGGTCCAGGATTCCCTGGGGACTGGCAGTGGCTGTAACAGCCCCCAGAGTCATCCCAACAGCACTTTCTACTGTGCACAGGTAGGACAGGAGTCCATGTAAGCCCGGATGTCTCATTGCATCTGTGGCCACTGTTGAAGTAGGGCAAGAGTTCAAGCTTGACCAGGGTGACCTGCAATACGGGAGTCATGGGACCTTTTAATACATTTTTTCTGAGTTTGCATGGAACAACCATTCTCCCTGATGGGATGGTCATGGTGGTAGTGGCTAGGAAGACTCTAGATAGATCAATGATGTACCTCAGAGGTTCCTGAGTTCCTCTGTCTGGAAGGAGCGGGGAAAGTACATCTACCCGGGCATTTTTGAGCACAAGCCGATAGCTCAAAAAATACGCGTGAAACATAAGGACCAGTGGGCCTATCAGGCGTTTAAACCATGAGCGCGATAGAGATGCTCTAGATTTTCGTGATTAGTTTAAATGGTTATAGTGTGCTGTATACCCTCTTGCCAGTGGCAACATTCCTCCAGAGCTAACTAGATCACCAGGAGCTCTCTATTGCCGATTCCATAGTAAAGTTCTGCCAGAGAGAATTTCCTTGAGAAGAATGAGAATGGGTACAGAATGCCATTGGAGGAGTGCTAGCTTAAGAAGGCCCCTACCCCCATGGAGCATGCATACACATAAACAATGAAGAGACATGTAGGGTCTAGGTGGTGAAGATATGGGTTCTGCAGAAAGGTGTCTTTGTTTTTGGAAGGCAGCCTTGGCTTCAGATGGCCAAAGCTTGGTACTAGCCCCTTTTCACATGAGGGTGGTGAGAGGAGCAGTGATCTTGGAGTAGTTAGCAAAAGTGTCTGAAATAGTTGGTGAAGCCAAAGAACCTTTACAGTGCCAGTAATCTGCTTGGCTGGGGCCAGTCCTGGTTACTTTTAAGTTTGTCCGAATCCCTGCTGAACCATTTACGTGTTGAATGCCATCTTCCATTCATCTCTGGAGAGGATTTGGATTAGATTGTAGGCTCCCCAGCGGTTAAGCTTTGTGAAGATCCTTGCCCCTTTCAGGCAAAAGAATAGCTCCAAAGGCAGTGGGGTAATGGCCCTTGATAATTGCGTTTAATCCTCAATAGTTGATGCAGGGGCAGATAGATCCATCCTTCTTTGAGATGAAGAAGAAACCAGTGCCTGCTGAAGAAGTGGAGCGGTGGATGAATCCCCTATCAATGTTTTTGCGGAAGTATTTAGAGATTGCCTCCATCTCCGGGAGCAACAATGGGTATATCCTGCCCCAAGGTAGTAGCTCAATCACACAGTCATATTCCCTGTGAGGAGGTAGAGACTCTGCTCTTTTCTTAGAGAACACATCAGATAAATTACTGTACTGTGGAGGAATTCCTGTTGAGATAACTGATACTGGGAGGTAATGTGGAACCTTTTTCCAAGAATGAAACATGGAAGATGGGGGTCCCACTTGGAGAGCTGCAGTGAAGATCAGTCAAACTGAGGTGAGTGCTGTTGGAGCCAGGGTAGCCCCAGTACCGTGGGATGGATGGCATTGTCAATGACGTGAAAAGTGATGCATTCCACAAGAAGGATGCCGGTTCGTACTGTCATCAGTGCTGTAGTGAGCGTGATCCTATTGGGTAACGGGTCTCCATAGTCTGACGAAATGATTAATGGAAGCCTCTTGGACATGGTCAGTATCTGAAGGTGGTCCACCAAGGCCTTCATTAGGAAGTTCCCTCCAGCTTCAGAGTCCACCAGAGCGAAGATGGTGAATTTCTGATCACCTATGGAGATTGTGACAGGAAGGATCAGTTGGGGAGCTGGAGTCATGAAGCCTAGAGTCACCTCCCACTGGACTCTAGGCTCTAAAGTTTCCTAGTCTGATCAGGCACTGGGCTATATGGTGCCTCGAGTTGGCACAGTAGAGGCATAGCCCAGACTGACATTGCCAAGGTGTTCCTCAGGAGAGAGACACTCCTGCCCCAAGTTACATGGTTCCTCAGTGCGTGCCGCTGGAGAAGGATGTGAGGCAGGCGAAGATATTGGGTGCTGAAAGCGGGAAGCCATAGGAATAGTCTTGCGCTGAGGGCAAAGCTTCTTGGCCCATTACTCCTCCCTTAGTCTGAGTAACTTTACCCATTATGTCCCAAATTTTTTAAGATATCTCCTAAATGGGACACTAGGACATAATCGGTTAAACTACTGCAGAGGGTGGTTACTTGTGGTTTACAATAGTATGATTATGCTATTTCCATCAATTTTTATCTGTAGTATGCTAAATCATTTTGCATGACTGGTTAAATGTTTTTTACTTGAACCTGTTAAATATTTTTGTCAGCCCACATTAAAATTGGTTTTATACAAGTTTTATTGCATAGGGCCTATAATGTTTGGATTATTATACATTTGCTCAGGTACAGGACTACAATTCTTCAGTTATTATTAATTTCAATATATATTCCACTTAGACAAAGAAAACCATACTATAGGGCAACCTGAACTGGGCATATCAATTATAAGAAGGGGGGAGGGTCACATGATATACTGAAAAAGCAAACCAATTGTTTGGTTTCCTCTTTTTAACATTATTTTATCTGTCAACAGCCACACTGGTTATCTTCTTTATGACCACAGAAGCTTAGAAATGATTGCACAGAGGTTGGTATTCAGCTGGCCTAGAGAGGATGAAGTTAACTGAGCAATTTTGTTCAGTCAACTTTATCCAGATATTCTGCCTGAATAAGTTTGAGCTGAATATTGGCTTTAACGTTAACAGGACATGGTTGTCTAGTTAACTTTAGGCCTGGTTTTTGACTGACCAGAGTTACTTGGGTAACCTTGGCCAGTCAGCTGATATTAAGAGTTGGCCAATCAAAGTTAAACCTTACCCATGGGAATGTTCCTTGTGCCCTGCCTAAATTTTGTTCATGAGGGACTGTGAGGTTCAATGTTCTTTAACTCATAAGTAGTAGTGCTGTAAGGGCCTCATTTTCTAAAGTATCGCAGGCCTGCGATACTTTAGGTAATGAGGGGCGGGGGGCCGAAATGGGGGGCGGTCCTGTGCTAGCCGGCAGCGATCACACCGCTGCGGTGCGATCGCTGCCGGTTTCGCACCCAATAGCGCCACCATAGAAGGTGTAGATATTGGGTGCGAAATAGGACGCGAAAAGGCCCTTACCTTTTCGTCGTCCGTGGCGTCTTCGCGGAGTTGGCCCCAGTGATGCCCCGACTCCTCCCCCATCTTGGTATCGCACGCGATAAGGGACTTTTCGCGTGCGATCTGTCTGGTAAATGACCCCCTAAGTTTGTTAAAGATTTTTGGTATTTGGTTCAACTTCAGTCTATTGCTATCAGTGGACCAGATATTTCCCTATCCCATTTTGTTTACTGGGATGCTGTGTGGAGTGTTTTATATTTTCTATCTAACCAGAAAATGTTGTTGCTTCATCTTGTTCATGAAGTGTAGTACACCCCCACATATTTCTGGAAGATAGTGCCTTAGAAAGAATTCTAGAGAAGCCATGAATCAGAGATCATTACCATTGAAAATGTCCCTTTGAACCTAATAATATTGAAAATTATGATCTCATTTGGAGCAGATATTGGTCTTGGTCTAGTCTATGCAGTGTCTCTTCAGTATTGTATTATAGTGTTTTTTAAATTGTGTTTGCATTTTACTTGGTTGTCTTTATAAGTTTTACAAATATTAAAAGAACAAATATTTATTTTTTTCACTTCATTAGAGCTTTATTGCACAGTTGCTCCCAATAAAATCAATTAGAACTTAAGTTAGCATAAGCACTGTCAATCTTTTTCAGACAGTGCCAGGGTGGTCTAAATGTCTGAAAGAAATATTAATTACAATAGGATTTCCTGTGATTAATCCATGACTTACTCATTCACTAACTATGAGTTTGAGCAAAACACTTGAACTGTATTCATTAGGTAAAATTGTAAAAAAAAGAATAATTCTGGAATCTGAGAAAGACCAAAATAGTACAATGCTACTGTATATTCTGGAATGAGAATTGGTTCTGGTCATGGTATTATCTGATTTGTCATACTTGTTATGAGAAAGAATTTTTATGTGCAATTTTTTGGCTTTCATTGTGCCAAAAATTATCATAAATATGTAACAATAGCCATTTTTAATCACTTATCTCCTTTGCATTCCACAAGAAGTTATGCTACAATGCTGGAGACTCTGGACCACCAGAGTGACTCATCTTTATTCCCCTGAGATCAGTGGAATGCAAAAATATAATCAGGACTCAGGATATTAGCATGCATGCCTGGTCCTGAAATATCTTAAGATTTGCTCACGACAGAGAATGGTTTGAAACCACACTGTATTAATACGATATATGGATGTTCTATCTCCAAATTTGTCTGGTAATTTCCCCATAAGATAAATTTTGAAGAAAAAAATATGTTGAAATCAGAAAAATGCAGTCTTTAATTTAATTTATTTAAGAGATATTTGCTCATTTCCAGAAAATTTCAAAGCAGATAAAAGGATTGTACATAATTTAAAATGAAACTAAGAGCAATGCAGAAAGCAAACATCAATCATATAAAATCAAACAAAACAAAATAGGACCAGACAAATTGGAATTGTGTCAGAATGTGATAGAGTTAATTTAGCAAATATATGCGCCAGATGTATTTTACTGGCTAAAACTAAAAGTTGATAATCAAAGGTCATCACTGAGCCTGCAGTATTGTTTGATTATAACTGAAACCCTACACCAAATAATTAATATGTTTAATCATGATCTCAGGATGGTGGACTTCAGTTCAAATTTCAATATATGTGTAACATGACCACAGGTACAAGAAAAATTACTTATGAATAGGATGGTCATTTTGAGGTTGCACTGCTTCAGAAAAGATGGAATAATTAATTTTATTTATTTATTTATTTGGGGTTTTTATATACCGACATTCATCTGGGATATCACATCGGTTTACAGTAAACTTAAAACTGCACATGAAATGTGCTTGACAGATAAGAGAACAGATACGTATAAAACAAGTTAACATGGTACATGCCTAAGGATCTGAATGATAGATGCAGGAGACAGGGAGGTTGAACGTAATGTTAACTTAAATACAGGGTATTAGGGTTGTTTACAAGGAGAATACAATGCTATTTGGTTATTTACAATGAAAATACAATGCTATTTGGGAAATGGAATGACTTTATAAAGGGGAAGTCGAGGAAGCTCGTGAGTGTATGGGATGTAGGATTAAGTGTATGCTTGTGTGAATAACCATGTTTTTAGTTTTAGTTTTTTTTATGTTTTTAGGCAGTCCTCTTGGCGCTGGTCTACAGGCATTTTGTTCCATAGGGCAGGGCCAGCTAAGGAGAGAGCACATGCGCTGGTAGAAGCCAGGTTGTTGTTTCTTGGCCAGGGGGTGCGTATGGAAGCAAGATATTGGCTCCTAGAGGGTTTAGTGGGTGGGTGGAATACTAGAGAGTCATTGAACCAGTTCATTTCAGGGTTGTGGAGTGCCTTGTGTATGATGGAAAGAGATTTGTACTGGATTCGGGATGCTATGGGGAGCCAGTGCAGTTCCTTAAGCACGGGTGAAATGTGTTCATTTCTGCGTGTGTTTGTAAGTATTCGGGCAACTGTGTTTTGCAGAATCTGCAGAGGGTGTGTGGCATTTTTGGGTAGGCCTAGGAGAAGTGAGTTGCAATAATCAATTTTCGAAAATATAGTAGTTTGCAGTACTGTGCGAAAATATGGTTGGTAGAGTAAAGGTTTCAATTTCTTTAGGGTGTGTAATTTAAAGAAGCATTCTTTCAGGGTGGTGTTGATGAATTTCTTGAAGTTGATTTGGCTGTCTAGCATGACCCCTAAATCTCGTACCTGTTGGGAGAACTGGACTGGTAGAGATTGTGGGTGATGTAATTAAATATTCTTCTTTTAGGGAAAGTCTGAGTGGTTTCATTGATGTATAGAAATCTGCATTAGATCTCTTCAATGTGCATTTCTGCTCCTTAGCAAATCAGTTTTAAATCTGATATGGAATTTTCATTTGTGGAAATCCATCAGATTTTGTTCCCAAAACAGTTTGTCAAATTAGATTAATGGTATCATGGAATTATTTTGCAAACTATTTTTTGAAAAATTCACATATCTGTACTCATGAACATCAACATCAATGTATCATGGGCACTATACAATAGATGCTCATTACATGTATTAAATGCAAATTTGTGTAATAGTAGAAACTATATTCCATTGTCAGCATTCAGTAGGGAACCTAACATTTAAACATTGTAAAGAAGAATTCCATCTTACCAAACCTTTTCTGGATTCACCTTGGTTTCATTGGTCTTTTTTTTTTTTTTTTTTGTAATTAAAGATTTTTATTGTAACAGACAGTGTGTAAGGAACTACCTTTTGTCATAACATGTCACAAATATACAACACTGAACAAGCAATAAACAGAATAACAATAAAAGTCTCTACGTGTTACATTATTCTTCCCTGCTCCCCCCCTCCCCACCCCCTCCCCACCCCCCTTCCCCGTATTTACTGTAACAAGCATAATGATGACAAGTAAAGCAACAACAGTCATAATTAAACCAGTTTAACCTGCAGTATATAAGCTCTCCCAACTAAGATCAATCAGCAAACTACTTAGATATGAGACTCCCGCCATAGTTGATAAGGACTCCAAATCTTCCAAAACCACCCCATCCTATGCTGTTTATGAGCAGTGATTTTACTAAGTGTATAAATTGTAGCCACCCTCGACTTGATTTGTGCTAAAGAAGGGCCTATGGGGTTTTTCCAGTGTAATGCTATTTCACTTCTCGTGGCCGTAAACACCAATTTAAGAAATAAATTTTTATGTGGGTCCCCCCCTAATAGCTCACCATGCAAAAGTGCCGCCTGAGGAGTAATGTCACAAGGTACGTGTAAAATGGCAGCTGCCCAACTGGCCACCCGCTTCCAAACCTGCTGTATCACAGGACACGTCCACCAAAGGTGGAAAAATGTCCCCACTTTCCCGCACCCCTTCCAGCAAGAATCAGATACTCCCTCAAAGATGTGATGAAGGCGGGCTGGTGTATAGTGCCACCTATACAATAGCTTATAGCAGTTTTCAGCTAAGGAAGCAGAAATGAGACCTTTCCCTAAGGAGGCAAACACAGACTCCCAAAAATCTACGTCCAGCGGTCCTCCTAGATCCCTTTCCCAGGCCACCATAAAAGAAGGGCGAGAGTTCAGGTCCCTATTCAATAATTTATAGATTCTAGAGAGTAATCTGGGTATTTTATCCGCTAATTTACAAAAGGATTCAAAGAGGGACACAGGTGAGAGCAGATCCCTCTTCAGTCCAGAATCGCGACCATATGCTAGCACCTGGAGATAACGATATCTTTCTTCTGGGCCCAACCCAAACCTCTCCTGTAAAGTTTCAAAAGGCACCCAGGTGTTGTTTTCCCATAATTGAACACAGGAGTGAATCCCGCTCCTCAACCAGACCTTATAAACCTGGTATGCCTTGCCCCCTAAAAAGTCCGAGTGATAAAAGGGCTTTGAATTGATAGACCCATACCTATCTCCTATAAGGACCTTGCGCCAAGTATGCCAGACCTGAAGAGTATGCTGGACAGGTGGCGGTGTGGACAAAGGATTCGGCCACTCCTTCCTGGGTCTCCAAACCATAGCCGATAAAGGGCAGGAACCCACTAACTCTTGCTCCAAGGCCACCCAGGCTTTGCTCCCATCCTTCTTATGCCAATCAGTTATTGCCCGAAGTTGAGCAGCAGCATGATACCAAATTAAATTGGGGATGGCCAATCCCCCATGCAACTTTGGGCGATAGAGTACAGTCTGTGCCACTCTCGGTTGTTTACCCTGCCATATAAATTTCATAAGGCGCCGTTGCCATTTGACTAAACTAGCCGGCGGAATAGATACCGGTAAGGTCTGGAATAAATAACAAAATCTAGGTAAGATATTCATTTTAAATGTGGCTACCCGCCCCAGCCACGAAATGTGATAGCGGCTCCATTCTTCAAGTTCTTTATACATTTTAGCTACCAACTGAGGGTAATTAATACTGTAAATATCTCTATGTGCACCAATATAGATCCCTAAATATTTAATCTTTTCCTTAGCCCAACGGAACCGAAAGGACTCTTTTAGCTGTTTCACCTCTCCATCTGCTAAAGTGATATTCAAAATTTCCGTTTTATCCCAATTGAGCGAGTATCCCGAAATCTGGCTAAAGGACTTAATGATATCTACTACCCTTGGCAGCGAAGTCATGGGATTAGTTAGTGTTAAGATCACATCGTCGGCAAACATAGCCAGTTTAGACGAGAAACCTCCCACAGTAACACCTGTCACCCCAGGATCTTCTCTAATCCTCTGCGCCAAGGGTTCTATAAAAATGGCGAACAGTAAGGGAGACAAGGGGCATCCCTGCCTCGTTCCTCGGCCCACTGGGAAAAAAGGAGAATATCCTCCATTGACTTTTATGCACGCTCGAGGATCATTGTAAAGGGTGCGTAACCAGGTGAGAAAATAACTTCCAAAGCCAAACCTTTCTAGTGCCTGAAAAAGAAAAGGCCAATGAACCAGGTCAAAGGCTTTTTCCGCGTCCATAGCCATCAGCAAAAAAGGAAGCTTCTGCCGTTTAACCCACCAAAGTGAGTCCAAGATTTTCCTTACGTTATCTGAGGCCATACGACCGGGAATAAAGCCCGCTTGATCTGGGTGTATTAGGTAGGCAATATAGTTGTTAAGTCGGTTCGCTAAGATCTTAGCCAAGAGCTTAAGATCGATATTCAGCAACGATATCGGCCGGTAGGAACCGCATTTAGTAGCGTCTCTGCCTGGCTTAGCAATAACAGTGATCCCAGCCACATTTGTATGTGGGGAAAAACATGCACCAGCCCGTAAAGCATTAAACATCTGGGCAAGAGGTCCCGTGAGCTCATCCCGGAAACATTGATAAAAACGCGCTGTGAAGCCATCCAACCCAGGCGATTTGTTGGCCTTCAATTGTTTAATTGCAGCGGAGACTTCTAAAGAAGAAATCTCGGCATCGAGAGCATTACAATGATCCTCTGATAAGCGTGGTAGAGTGACATTATCTAAAAATGCTTTAATGTCTGGTTCCGTGATATCTGACCTGCCCGTGTATAATTTAGAGTAAAAGTGTAGAAAGCCTTGTCTGAGACCCTCGTTAGTGGTCACAATATTCCCTTGCTCATCTCTGAGTTTGGTAATGAGATTCTGCATTTGTTTAGCCCGCAATTTGTTGGCTAGTAGTTTCCCCGCCCTATTTCCCCCCTCGAAATATGTTTGACTCACTCTTTCCATATCATAAGCTATTTTAGCCGCATCAAGGGAGGCAATCTGCGTCCGGCATTGATCTGCCCGCCGCAGGGCCTCCTCCGTAGGGCTCCACTGATGCTGGCGTTCTAACGCCTCAAGTGTAGAACAGAGGGACGCTCGCTCTTGTAAGTCCTTCCGTTTGACATAAGTCGCCCGGGCTATAAGCTTCCCCCTAATAACCGCCTTCAAGCAATCCCATAGCACTACTGGGGTAATGTCCGGAGTAGCATTCAAATGTAAATATTCCGTGATAAACTGTCTGCATTGAGTCATAAAGGCCGTATCCTCTAATAAACTGTCGTTCATCCTCCAAAATCTTTGCCCCCTGTCATATTGGGGAAAAAATATTTCCACCCCCGTTGGAGCATGATCAGACCATGTCAGCACCCCAATATGAGCTTTGGTCACCCGATTAATAAGTCCCTTATCGACAAATATGTAGTCAATTCTAGTATATAAATTGTGCGGCCTAGAATAAAAGGTAAATTCCCTTTTTGACGGGTTATAGAACCGCCAGGTATCTACTAACTGAAGATGACGTACTAGGGTTAAGAAGCCACCTCTATCCCTCTTAGAAACTGAGCCACACCCCTGAGATGTATCCATTTCTGGGCTAATAGAGATATTGCAATCGCCTGCTAGAATAAGATGACCCTCTAAGTGTAATTGAATCTTGGCAAGTAAGGTGACATAAAATTGTGCCTGCTGAACATTGGGGGCATAGATATTCACAATGGTAAATTTTTCCCCAGCAATCAGTATATTAAGCAGAATAAAACGTCCTTCCGGATCAGAGACATTATGTTTGAGTTCAAAAACAAAATCTTTATGAAACAACACCCCCACTCCTGCGTATTTAGAAGACCTCGAAGCAGCTGACCAAAACTGCTGTGGATAAAGAGGTGATCGCAGTAGCCGCTCATATTTGCTCCTCAGGTGTGTTTCCTGGATAAGAGCAATGGCAGTGGAGTTCCGTTGCAGATCTTTAAACAGTAACCGGCGCTTATAAGGGGAGTTTAATCCCTTAACATTAAGGGATAATAAGTTGAAGGAAGTCATGATGAATAATCAGCAAAGTCCCCAGGCGCAGCCTCATCCGCATCATCATGGGCTCTTGAGCTTGCCGGAGCAATATCCTCGGTTGCAGATGTGCATGAACAAATAACTTGTCGAACAGGAAAGCATAAAAATCCCCAACACCCTCCCCCCCCCCCCCCCACCAAGAGATCATATACAACGTAGATCTCAGGTCCCTTATTAGGAGGCATGGTACAGCAGATCTCTTGCTGTCCCCCCCGATCGGGAAAAAGAAGTGCTAAACTGTATCTGGAAAATATTCAGCCATCCAGCGCCACTTCAGGCCACTCTACCAGTAGAAGCCCACTCGCAGTCACGCGGGTGCCGTCGATGCAGGCTCGGGATCGGGCGTACGCCGAAGCCTCTTGCCCCCTTTGCCCGCTCTCTGCCATCGAGGCTCATCCTTCCGAGTAGCATTAGGAGAGACTGGCGCCGGGAGGTCCGGTGCTGGTAGACCCGCTTCCTTAAGACTTATCACGGCTTCCTTCCAGGACTGGGCTCTATATGACCTGCCCTGAACTGAGAATATTAGCCCAAAGGGAAACACCCAGCGGTAACGAATGTTCTCTTTATTAAGGATCATGGTGACTGGACGCAGCTCGCTCCGTTTTTTGAGCGTCAGAGGTGAGAGGTCTGTGTAAACCTGAATCTCATGGCCATCCAGCTGTATCTTCCCTTTCTGCCTCGCTGCCAGATAGATTTTTTCTTTTACAGCATACTCGTGGAAACAGACAATTATGTCCTTAACTCGATTTGCTATTTTGGGGCCCAACGCACGGTGCGCCCGCTCGATTTTCACAACAGGCAGCGCAGTGACAGCCCGATCCTCCCCCTCTCTCTCAGCCTGCAAAAGCTCACCACAAATTTTCTGAATCACTTGGACGCAGTCTGCGAACTCCGGCGTGTCTGGAACGCCACGGAACCTTAAATTCACACGCCTGTTCCGGTTTTCCAAGTCCTCCAATTTTGCCGATAACTGCGTAATATCTTGAGCCATGGTATGATTAGTCTGTTGAAGTTGTTTGAGGGAGTCTGCCTGGGCCTCCGTTAGCGTTTCGTACTCAAAGATCCTGCGCCCCATGTCATTAACTTCTTCACGCATATCCCCAACTACCTCTCGAATCTCCTTTTTAAAGGATTGTAAGTCATGGCGGAGTTCCCGAAACCAGACCCGAAATTCTCCCCTAGTCGGGACTTCAGTATCAGGAAGGGGTTCCGGGCCCTCCGTCTCGCCAATGCCCACGCTTTCTGCTTCGTCCGCCATTTTGGGTGGGTCAGCCATGCACTCCCGACTTACTTTTTTGTAGGAAAACTGTTGTAAATCGTGTCCTTTTTTCCTACACGACATGGGGTGGTAATGCCTGATCTATATACTTGCCGATAAAGAGAAAATAAGCGCTGGATGGCATGAATTGGTATTGATTCCCGTCGGATCGGTCAGGAGCTGCGGATTAAGCGGCCGCTCGCTGCGCTGACGTCATCAGCCTCCTAACTCTCATTGGTCTTTTTAATGCACCATATAGTTGAGCTTGATTTTCAAAGTCATTGGTATGCATAAAACACAGATTTATGTGCTGCTGTAAAATAGTCTAAGGCTCAATTTGCATAAAAATATGTGTGTAACCTGTTTTCTCATATAATTGTTTTCTGTGAACTGGGGTTAAGCATTCCGGAGGGAGGGGGTAAATGGCAGAACTGGGGCTTAGATGGGACTTAGGGGTACGTATTTATGTTTTAAAATGTATGCATGTAAGGTTTGCAGCATAAGTTATGCCCTCAGCAGAGCAGGTGTAACTTTCTACAGGTTAGTTTGTGCATATTCCAGGCCAGTTACCTGGGACTTTTCACAGCAAAATTATTATATGCATATGTTTGCTTTGAAAATCTGGGGTAAAGTCTGCACATAAAAGTGTAAAACCTGCCAGGCGTCACCATTCTTTATCATTAGGAACATTCCGGAAATGGAAGGTTCAAGTTGCAAAATGGTCACTCAAGAGTGATAAGGGAAGTCCTTCCCATAAAGAGTGGGTCTGTAACAAGGAGTAAAATAGGTGACGATAAGTCACTGGGAGAAGTCATTGTGAACAAACCATTTGGAGTGGTTAAAAAGAACAAGGAGAGCAGTCAAGGGACTGGGCTCTGCTGTGGGGCTTTTTAAGGCCATCGGAGAGAATGATCCCCTAAGTCAGTTGAAAAGTGCAGAAAATAAAGAATCCAACCCAGGAATCAGGGAGAGGATTGCCTTTTGCAAGCTTGCCACTAGTGAGTGTAAGAGAAAATGAGAAGGGCATTCTGAATTTTAGTGTTGGGAAAACACTGGGATCCTAGTGTCTGAAAAGAAGCATAAGAAACTAACTAATGACCTTTCTGCCCATTGTATTAGAAATGTACTTTAATGATGTCTTCTCTTTTATGTTTTTATAACCTATTTTGTAACAGCTAGTTTCTTATGCCTTTTATGATTTTATCTTTATACTAATTCTTAATTATTTACTGTCTATAATTATTTATGTATTTTTTTAATGAATTATTGTATTTTCTTTGCTTCCATGTTATTTTATTGTAAACCACTGTGAAGGTTTTTACTGATGCATGTATATAAAAAAACCCAATAAACTAGAAAACTAGAAACTATTCATCTTTTTTGTTAGTTTTAGAACTTAAAAAACTGTTTCCTGTCTTGATTTTGTCTGCATTGTTGCATGCTGACTGTTGGATTGTTTTTTCTTCGTAAACTCTGTTTTTGTTTGGAACAAAATGGGGTAGATTTTCAAAGGGGTACGCGCGTAAGATACGCGCGTACCCCCGAAAACCTACCCCAAACCCCCCCTGCGCGCACCGAGCCTATTTTGCATAGGCTCGGCGGCGCGCGCAAGTCCCGGGGCTTGCAAAAAGGGGCGGACAGGGGCGTGGCCAGGGGGCGCGATTAGGGATCGGGGGCGTGTCCGGGGGCATGTGGGCAGTCCGGGGGCATGGCCGAGTGCCCCGACACAGCGGCCTGTGTCAGGGCCTGCTGTGCCGGCGCGCGTAAGTTACTACTTTCCAGAGGCAGTAGTAACTTCTCCGATAAAGGTAGGGGGAGGTCTAGATAGGGCCGGGGGGGGGGGGGGGGTGGGTTAGGTAGGGGAAGGGAAGGGAAGGTGTGGGGGTAGGAAAAAAGGTCCCTCCGAGGCCGCTCTGATTTCGGAGCGGCCTCGGAGGGAACGGACAGCGCGCGCAGGGCTCGGCGCGCGCTAGTTGCACAAATGTGTACCCCCTTGCGTGCGCCGACCCCGGATTATATAAGATACGCGCGGCTATGCGCGTATCTTATGAAATCCAGCGTAATTTTTTTCGCGCGTGCGTATGTTTTTAAAATCTACTTCAATATTTTGAGTGTATTTTCGGCCCTACAGGTTGTCCTGTCTCTATTCCAGAATCTGCATTCCTCAGCCCTACAATGAGTGGGTCCCTGCTTCGCAGGGACTGGAAGTGTGATCCCCTTTCTGGTGGGGGTGGAAGGGGGTGGCCTGTGTGAAAGGTACATGCAGACTTCACTCCAACATGAACCGGTACAAAATGCATATAAAGGTGAATTTTAAAAGCCCAGCGCTCATATTAATTAGGGGATCGCGAATATGTCAGGCTCGCCCACAGCGAGCGGATTTTTGAAAGCTGCCGAGATATGCACATATCTACCAGAGCGTGCACATCTCTGAGGATTTCAAAAAGGGGCAGGGCGTGGATATGGTCTGCGCAGAGCGTGGGTGTTTCAGGGCGTGAACCTGAGATGGGCGTTTAAAGAGAACTGGCTCCCTGCCGCGTAACTTTACTTCTGCCATGGATGACCTGTAAGTTAAAAAATAAAGACAAATAGGCAGATATGTGAAGGTTTTAAGGGTTGGGTCTAACCGGGGGGAGTGATGGCTATTCAACTAGAGAGATGTAGAGGATCTTTCTCTTAATTGATCGTACTGGGGATGAACTGGTAAAACTGGGAATAGCATCAGTGTGTGCCCCTTTTAAAATCCCCCGATTTACGGGATAGAAGCCGCATTTGCACACACTTGCGTGTGTCCACTTAAAATTTGGCGCACGTGTGCACGTGGCCAGGCTATTTTATAACATGCGCGGATATGCGCGTGCATGTTATAAAATGGCCGCATCCTTGGGTGCGGGCCGACAGATGGGTGCCAATGTGCACCCACACACGCTGGTTTGAAAGTTACCAGAGTTGTTGAACTTTAAAAGCCATATCAAATCAAATTTTGGAAAACAAAATGGAGCATTCCACTCATGAAACAGATCGCAGAAATATTATTCCAGAGATAGCTTTATATAAGCAAATGTATATCAGCAGTAAGGGGAGTATGACTTTAACATAGGCTATACCATTGTGTGCTTGCTCAGAAACAAAAGCCTGATTATTTATGATTTGCTTTTAGATTTAGCTTTAGATATATTTTGTATATCAGATCATGGCTTTCTGGTATGTAGATGTAAGGGACCTTTGGTTTCCCCTTACTGAAGGAGTGTACCATTAAGCTGGGCAGGTTCGGTGAAACAATAAGCGAGAGAGAGGGTTGGGTTTTGCTTCTCTGTGTGGGAACAAGCAAGTGGTGTGCGCTGGTTGCTTATTATTCCACAGGACCTGCTACCCTCGTGGATTTTAGTTTGGGTTTTGTTGGAGTAGGAGCGCTCTGTTTCCTGTCTTCTAATTTTTCCTTCAAATTTACGATAAAGGAGTAAAGGCGTTCCCATTTAGGGATTGGCGTCCCGTTGAATCATCTACCTGCCTTTGAAGATTGTTTGGACTCTTTTAAGCCAATTTTTGAGATTTTTCATGAGAGCCCATTCCCCTTGTTGCAGTGGATTGGGGCGTCCCTGTACTATTTGAGGATGGAAGGTAGGTAAGGAAGACCTGCTTGTGATATGTCTCCTAATGAGCATACAAGTTACAGTGATCTGCTGCAGAAGAAGAATATTTTTGCACTAAAAGGTGAATCTTAAGACCCATGCGCGGTCATTTGCTTGCATGCACACATGGACATGGTGATTTTATAACATACACGTGTGTTATAAAATCAGCTAAATACACGTACAAGTGCACACAATTTTATATTGACTCATGCACGTGCGAGCAAATGCCACCTCGAACCTTTTTTCCCAGTTCGCTCTTAGTTCGCTCCAGTAAAGGAGGGGCTTCCTAATCCCCCTAGCTAACTTGCCTTCCTTTTACTCTATTAGCCCCGACCCTTAAAACCCCGTTGACTAGCCTATATTTTTTTGTTTCATGACTTACATGCCGTCCATAGCAGAAGTAAAGTTATGTGTTGTGCGATTGTGCATGTAAATACTTATGTGCTGACTTCATTTTATAGACTCGGCTCGCACATGCCATACCCAAACCCCACCCGTTCCCCACCTCGTTTTGATTTTTATGATTTGCGTCCGTAGTGGGTGATCGCACGTACCTATGCTGGTTTTAAAATCCATGCGGCGCGCTGTGCCAGGTCACACTCATATCTCCAGCTTCGGTGTGCGTAGGGGTTTTAAAATCAACCAGTTACTGTTTTGAGTTACCTCTTATGATGGAGGCACGGACGTTTTGTCCCACCCTTCCGGCTTCTTGCTTAATTTCCCTTTCGGTTCCACTAATAGTTTTTCCCACTTGGAGCTGATAACACATGGGACCTGAGAGTCAGTATACCAAACCTTTGGACGAGGAAAGTCTTTCATCCAGAAAGCTATAGAGGAGTGACGGATCCCAGTAAAGTGCACTATGAGGAGCAACAACGAAGAGACAACGTAAAGGTAACAAGAACTTTGTTGTTATTGGGGGAGGTTACTTAAAGGAGTGAAAGAATTCAGGAAAATACACGAGAGAGTAAAGTCCCCTTCAGGTGCTGGATAAGGAGTTAAAAGTATTCAGGGTATTTCTGGAAGAGTAATAAATCTGGGATTGAGTTCAGATTAAATACTGGGACTGAATGTATATTATGACCACCTCCAGTGGGAAAAGGCAAGAGAAATAAATTGGGAGGTAAAAGGAGATTAAACTAACTTTAATCTGTACAGCTGAGGAAATTCAGGAATTGGTTGCAAGAAGTAATTCTGTGAAAATATTAGAGATGTGCTTCGTTTTTTTCTGCCGGGTCGTTTTTTGACTCGGATACCTCGTGGTAAATTTCGGGTTTTCTCGTTTCGTTTTTTTGAAAAACGAAACGAGGAAACCCGAAACCGGGCCAAAAAACGAAACGGCAAAGGAAGCTTAAAGAAAACCCACCCCAAGCATTTAAAATCAGTTTTCTACATAAATACAAAGTTTACAAACTACCCCCCCCCATCTCGATCCCTCCCCAAGACTTACTAAGTACATCCCTGGTGATCCAGCGGGGTCCCGGGTTCCATTTGCCCTCCGTGCCCGTGCTACTTGCAAGCTGTGCTCTTTAAAATGGTGCCGAATAGCCTCTGAACTACCATGTCACAGGGGCTACCGGCGCCATTGGTCAGCCCCTGTCACATGGCCATCGGCGCCATCTTGTGCTCCTGTCATGTGACTGGAGCTGACCAATGGCGCCGAAAGCCTCTGTGACATAGTATGGGCAAAGGCTATCGGCGCCATTTTGATTATTGGCAGCCGACAACGAAATCGCTTTCGGACCCCCGCTGGACCCCCAGGGATTATTGGCAAGCCTTGGGGAGGTCAAGAGCCCCCTCCTGACCCCCCCAAGGCTTGCCAATAATCCCTGGGGGTCCAGCGGGGGTCCGAAAGCGATGTCGTTGTTGGCTGCCAGTAATCAAAATGGCGCCGATAGCCTTTGCCCATACAATGTCACAGAGGCTTTCGGCGCCATTGGTCAGCTCCAGTCACATGACAGGAGCACAAGATGGCGCCGATGGCCATGTGACAGGGGCTGACCAATGGCGCCGGTAGCCCCTGTGACATGGTAGTTCAGAGGCTATTCGGCACCATTTTAAAGAGCACGGCTTGCAAGTAGCACGGGCACGGAGGGCAAATGGAACCCGGGACCCTGCTGGATCACCAGGGATGTACTTAGTAAGTCTTGGGGAGGGATCGGGATCGGGGGGGGGGGTGTTGTATTATAGTTTATTTAAATGTTTGGGGTGGGTTTTAATTAAAAAAAAAAAAAAAAGTGTCCCTCTCCCCATGCAAACCCGAAAAACGAAATTTCCCCGAAAGTCGGGGAAAATTCTTTTCGGGTTTCGGGGCCTCCGAAACCACGAGTTAGGAAATTTTGTTGAATTTCCTAACTCGGGCGAAAAACGAACCACATCTCTAGAAAATATAGTTTCTACTAGAAGTAGTGACTTTTCTAGAAGAAGAGAAGTCACAAATTTATTCTGTCTATCTGTTGTCTTATTATTTAGTGCTGCTAATCATTTGAATGAGAGAAGTGTAAATATTATTCAGTCATCTGATCAAACTATCAGTAAATAAGATGGAAACCACCATTCTTCTGTGTGTTTATTGGGTGCAAAGACAGTATAAATTGGCAGTGCTATAAAGTAGAGATGTGTATCGTTTTTCGCCCGAAGTAGGAAATCGAACGAAATTTCCTACTTCGTTGCTGTTTCGTTGTTCCCGAAACCCGAAATGAATTTTCCCCGAATTTCGGGGAAAATTCCGTTTTTGGGTTTGCCTGGGGAGAGGGGCACAAATTTTTTTTTTAAAATAAAAAACCACCCCAAACATTTAAATTAGCTATAATACACCCCCCCCCCCCGATCCCAATCCCTCCCTAAGACTTACGAAGATCCCTGGTGGTCCTATCATGTGACAGGAGCTGACCAATGGCTCCTGACCCCCCCAAGGCTTGCCAATAATCCCTGGGGATCCAGCAGGGGTCCGGGAGCGATTTCGTTTTCGGCTGCCAGTAACCAAAATGGCGCCGATAGCCTTTGCCCATACTATGTCACAGAGGCTTTCGGCGCCATTGGTCAGCTCCTGTCACATGTTAGGAGCACAAGATGGCGCCGATGGCCATGTGACAGGGGCTGACCAATAGTGCCGAAAGCCCATGTGACATGGTAGTTCGGGCTATTCGGCACCATTTTGAGGCGCAGGGCTTGCACTGTACACCGGGCACGGAGGGCAAATGGAAGCCGGAACCCCGCTGGACCACCAGGGATCTTCGTAAGTCTTGGGGAGGGATCGGGGTGGGGGGGGGGTTGTATATATGTACAAAAAATGCTTGAAAACGGTTTTAAATGCTTGGGGTGGGTTTTTTTTTAGCTTCGTTTCCTGATTCGTTTTTCGGCACGGTTTCGGGTTTCCTCGTTTCGTTTTTCAAAAAAACGAAACGAGAAAACCCGAATTGTACCATGAAGTATCCAAACCGAAAAACGACCCGGTAGAAAAAAACGAAGCACATCTCTACTATAAAGTAAAAGATGGAGACAGGGTTAAATTGCAAAGGAGAAGGGTATAAGAGCTATTGCTTGTCCCCACATATTGGAACTCTAGGATTCAGATGAAAGCTATCTGGTAGGGAGGAGTTGTATAGAGACTGAGAGGAATGGTACATAAAGGGTTCATCTCTACTTTTCTTTCTATGTGTCCCTGGGTACCAAGTAAAGGATACATCCCACCCAGGGTTTACATATAGGGATGTGCAGGGGAAAAATATTCATTTTCATTTTCGGGAGTTTTTTCCCCCACGAATTTTGGTTCGTGGATTGCTTGATTCATTTAATTCATGAAGAAAAAAAAAATAAGCAATAAAAAAAAACAGCCAAAAATTGAAAACAGGGGCTCCTGCCCATCTGCTTGAAAAAATGCTGGATCCAGGATCTCCCCTGACCTCCACATCTGATACGGTGAAGATCCGCCAGTGAGGCCTAGGCCCAGTCCGAAGCCTCAACCTTGTGTAGGCTGAGGTCGTGGCCCAGGTCAGGTCTTGGTATCGGGCCTGGGTCTGGACCAAGGCTCCAGTGTTGTGACCTGACCTTCAGGCCGGGTTGCAGCATCAGGCCTGGGTCCGGGCCAAGGCTCCAGTGTCATGACCTGACCTTCGGGCTGGGTTGCGGCATCAGGCCTGGATCAGGCTCAGGCTTCAGCATCGGGACCTGGGCTGGGTCATGGTATCAGGTCTGGGTCTGACCTACTGTCTAGGCCAAGATTTCAGGACCCGAGGCACAGCCTTTCCATTGGATACCCACGATGAATCAGGTAAGAGACCCCAGCATATGCTCAGGCCTAGGCCGCAGCCTCTCCTTTGGGCTTCGGTCTATGACCTGAGGCCCCAGCTTTGGACCTAGCCTAGACCTAGGCCAAGGCACCGGTGTAATGCTAGGGCATAAGCCATGGCCCCTACTTTGGGCCTCGGCCTATGGTTTAGGCCAATGGTCCCAAACCCTGTCCTGGGTGCCCACCAGCCAGTCGGGTTTTCAGGATATCCACAATGAATATGCATGAGAGAAATTTTGCATGCACTGCCTCCATAACAAGCACATTTTCTTTCATGCACATTCATTGTGGATATTCTGAAAACCCAACTGGCTGGTGGGCCCCCAGGACAGGGAGGGGAACCACTGATTTAGGCAAAGCCCTGGCTTTGGGCCTAGACTTAGGCCTGATGCATTAATTTCAAATGAATGAAATGAATTGCTCTTATTTGCTGCATTTTAAAATTTTGTTTAAAAATAATGCTCATCCCTAGTTACATATACACTGCCTTTTAAATCAGAAGTGTTCTGCTGGGTATGACTATAAATATCTAATGTTGTTAAAGAGGAGGGTAGATAAGATACTAGTAATTTTTATAACCTTATTGATTTCATGCTCCCCTCTGTGTCTGGATCGAAGCTGTGAGGGCCTCCTCTCATGGGCAAAAATTGGTCTTTATGTCTGGTTTATCATCTGTCAAGTCCTCTCAGTACCACTAGTGGAAACTGTTGCACCACTTCTGATAAATGTTCAAAATTTGTTAATCATCATCAATTTTAATCTTCATGCAAATAATCTCTTGTCACCAAGAGTTGCAGAATGTCTTGTTGCTCTATTAGTACTTGGTTTTATGGAGGCAGTTACATCTGCAACTCATGAATCTGGCTATATCCTTGAGTTGTTATTTCTCTGTGAATTACCCAAAGAGGAAGGGATAATATCAACCAATCTCATGGTAAGACCATTTTTTTAAATTTGCTTTAAACTTATGATTAAAACAGCTGTCATCCCACATCCCCTGCAGGAAATGTATTAGTTAGAGGTACAATTGACCCCACTAAAAAGGATGTGGAGATCATGTGATGCTGAGAGAGACCAGACGCATGCTGTCATCTCTCTGGGGGCCTCTCTCTTTTTTGCTCATATAAAGCCTTTTTTTTCCAATCTATTGCATCACTATTGATCGACAATCACTCTTTGTGGTTCTGGACTTTATAGTCGTTGACTTTAAATTCCACTTTGGCCCTAATGTCAACACATGCGACTTACCGAGACAAAGAAAAACTGTGGCTGGGGGAACTAAAAATGGCTGACCTGGAGAAAGATGAAACCTCGGGCAGTGACCTCGATGGAGTAATGACTGAGCCAGATCATCGACCTTCTGATATGGCAACCACAATTATAGCCACATTGGAGGGGCAGCTTAACAAATTACCTGCTCAGGGGACTGGATCGCACATTACTGGCTTCTGTCAAAGCCTCACTGAGGCTGAAAAAAGGATATCCGGGCTGGAAGATTGCATGCAAATCACGGTGAACCTAGAAGATGTGGTAGACCTGATTGATAAAGTGAAGAGTAGTAAATCACCCGGACCAGATGGTATACATCCCAGAGTTCTGAAGGAACTAAAAAATGAAATTTCAGACCTATTAATAAAAATTTGTAACCTATCATTAAAATCATCCATTGTAACTGAAGACTGGAGGATAGCTAATGTAACCCCCATATTTAAAAAGGGTTCCAGGGGAGATCCAGGAAATTACAGACCGGTTAGCCTGACTTCAGTGCCAGGAAAAATAGTGGAAAGTGTTCTAAACATCAAAATCACAGAACATATAGAAAGACATGGTTTAATGGAACAAAGTCAGCATGGCTTTACCCAAGGCGAGTCTTGCCTCACAAATCTGCTTCACGTTTTTGAAGGAGTTAATAAACATGTGGATAAAGGTGAACCGGTAGATGTAGTGTACTTGGATTTTCAGAAGGCAATTGACAAAGTTCCTCATGAGAGGCTTCTAGGAAAAGTAAAAGTCATGGGATAGGTGGCGATGTCCTTTCGTGGATTACAAACTGGCTAAAAGACAGGAAACAGAGAGTAGGATTAAATGGACAATTTTCTCAGTGGAAGGGAGTTGGCAGTGGAGTGCCTCAGGGATCTGTATTGGGACCCTTACTTTTCAATATATTTAGAAATGATCTGGAAAGAAATACGACGAGTGAGGTAATCAAATTTGCAGATGATACAAAATTGTTCAGAGTAGTTAAATCACAAGCAGATTGTGATAAATTGCAGGAAGAGCTTGTAAGACTGGAAAATTGGGCATCAAAATGGCAGATGAAATTTAATGTGGACAAATGCAAGGTGATGCATATAGGGAAAAATAACCCATGCTATAGTTACACAATGTTAGGTTCCATATTAGGTGCTACTACCCAAGAAAGAGATCTAGGCATCATAGTGGATAACACATTGAAATCATCGGTTCAGTGTGCTGCGGCAGTCAAAAAAGCAAACAGAATGTTGGGAATTATTAGAAAGGGAATGGTGAATAAAACGGAAAATGTTATAATGCCTCTGTATCGCTCCATGGTGAGACCGCACCTTGAATATTGTGTACAATTCTAGTCGCCACATCTCAAAAAAGATATAATTGCGATGGAGAAGGTACAGAGAAGGGCTACCAAAATGATAAAGGGAATGGAACAGCTCCCCTATGAGGAAAGACTAAAGAGGTTAGGACTTTTCAGCTTGGAGAAGAGACGGCTGAGGGGGGATATGATAGAGGTGTTTAAAATCAGAGGTCTAGAACAGGTAGATGTGAATCATTTTTTTTACTCTTTCGGATAATAGAAGGACTAGGGGGCACTCCATGAAGTTAGCATGTGGCACATTTAAAACTAATCGGAGAAAGTTCTTTTTCACTCAACGCACAATTAAACTCTGGAATTTGTTGCCAGAGGATGTGGTTAGGGCAGTTAGTATAGCTGTGTTTAAAAAAGGATTGGATAAGTTCTTGGAGGAGAAGTCCATTACCTGCTATTAATTAAGTTGACTTAGATAATAACCACTGCTATTACTAGCAACGGTAACATGGAATAGACTTAGGTTTTGGGTACTTGCCAGGTTCTTATGGCCTGGATTGGCCACTGTTGGAAACAGGATGCTGGGCTTGATGGACCCTTGGTCTGACCCAGTATGGCATGTTCTTATGTTCTTATCCAGATACTGGAAACTACCATCATCGAACACAAATCAACTGATTCCCTCTTTGCTATTGGAAAATCGATCTCGCAGAAATAATCTGAGATTGATTGGCTTTCCAGAATCTATCGCTGATAGCTGATTGGTAGAAACCTTAGAAAAATGGCTACTGCAAGCACTTTTTCCTTTGGCACATGCTTACTTTTAAGATCAGAGGCTGTGGATGTCCAAAGTTTTATTAATTGCTGGTACACTATATTGCATTTTTGGTGGCAAGAAATGATTCCATCTTTTATTTTTTGGAGGGATGCTATTCATTTTTTATTAATTATGGAACTGATGATTGGAAAACAGAGTCACCCAATTAAGAAGCGAAAGATTCTAAATATTTGGCTTCCTTATCTGGATTCTCTACCACCACGAGCTAGAAATCAGCATTTGAATACCTATTAATCAGCTTGGGCTGATTGATGTTGGACTACTAGGCATTGACGGGCGGATTTTAAAAGCCCTGCTCGCGTAAATCCGGGCGGATTTACGCGAGCAGGGCCTTGCGCGCCGGCACGCCTATTTTCCATAGGCTGCCGGCGCGCGCAGAACCCCGGGACGCGCGTAGGTCCTGGGGTTTTTGGAAGGGGGCATGTCGGGGTGGGGGCCGAACGATGCGGCGTTTTGGGGGCGGGGCGCAGCATTTCGAGGGTGGGACCGGGGGCGTGGTCCAGGCCTTCGGATCAGCCCCCGGGTCGGAGCACGGCGCGCCAGCAGTCTGCTGGCGTGCGTAGATTTATGTCTGCTTCTCGCAGGCGTAAATCTACGGACAAAGGTAAGGGGGGGTTTAGATAGGGCCGGGGGGGGTGGGTTAGGTAGAGGAAGGGAGGGGAAGGTGAGGGGAGGGTGAAAGAGAGTTCCCTCCGAGGCCGCTCCGATTTCGGAGCGGCCTCGGAGGGAACGGTGACAGGCTGCGCGGCTCGGCGCGCGCCGGCTGCCCAAAATCGGCAGCCTTGCGCGTGCTGATCCAGGATTTTAGAAGATACGCGCGGCTATGCGCATATCTTATAAAATCCAGCGTACTTTTGTTTGCGCCTGGTGCGCAAACAAAAGTACGCGAACGCGCTTTTTTAAAAAATCTACCCCAGGGGATGTGAATCGTGTGCCCGATCGCCTTAACGATCGGGTTCGGCTGGAGGGAGAAAAAAATCTGATCGGTGGAGATGTGAATTGGAATCGGTTCCGATTCCCATCGTTAATTTTTATTTAGTGAGGCCCGACCCTTTAAAATTGACCCCTTACTTCCCCCACCCTCCCGAACCCCCCCAAAACTTTTTACGAGTACCTGGTGGTCCAGTGGAGGCGCGGGGACCAATCTCCCGCCCTCGGGCCATCGGCACCATTTTGGCTGCCACTCAAAAATGGCGCCGATGGCCCGATAAAAAAAAAAACCCACCCGACCCTTTAAAAATGACCCCTTAGCTTCCCCCACCCTCCCGATCCCCCCAAAACATTTTAAAATTACCTGGTGGTCCAGTGGTGGTCCCGGAAGCGATCCTCCGTTCTCGGGCCGTTGGCTGCCACTCATAAAGATGGTGCTGATGGCCCTTTGCTCTTACCATGTGACAGGGTATCCGTGCCATTGGCCGGCCCCTGTGTGCATTAAATGGGTTTCAGCATGCACTAAAAAAAACAATGGTGAAATTTCAAAGAGTTGCACGCATAAAAATCAGCACATATGCATGAAAATAGCATATACTCACGTATATTCTATTTTATAGACCTCAAAATACATGTTTAAATAAGTGTGATTAAATTTGTGCATGTAAAAAAGGGGCAGGTCAGAGGCATTCCAGGGCGGGGCCAAAATTTAAACGAGTAAGTTACTATTTTATAAGCAATTTACACATGTAAATTTACTGGGCAACTGGTAGACTAATTGGTAAAACTGCTAATTTCATTGCCATGCACATGTTAGAAAATGTCCCAATTTACCAAAGTCGACTTGCGAGGGGTAAAAGTGGTAAACTACACAGATAAAATCTCAACGTGTATAATTTTAAAGTTGGACACAAAAATATGCCAGTATAGCAGTTGTGCATTATTTATCCATACAAATTCTGATTTATCTGGCTATTTATTTTATTTAATTTATATTTCACTTTTCAAAACTTCAGAGCGGATTACATTCGGGTAGTGTAGGTATTTCTCTATCCCCAAAAGGTTTACAATTAGAGACGGTAACTTTCAAATCGGTACACATGTGCTCATGGGCGTTGGCCCACACCCAGGGACATAACTATTATATAACATGCATGCACATATGTGTGCATGTTATACAGTAGCCTGGCTGCAAGCACGTGTGCCAAATTTTAAGTGGGCGCACAAATCCTGTTCTACCGTGTAAATCAGGGGATTTTAAAATGGGTGCATGCCCACGCCATTCCCAGTTTACCAGTTCATTCACAGGTTTGTCCAATTAACAGGTCCTCCAACCCCCCCCCCCCCCCCCCACCCAGTTTGATAGCCTGTACTTCCCTCAGTTACCCAGACCCTTTAAACCCGTCAGAATTGGCTCGTTTCTTTTATGTTTTTAAACTTGCATGTCATCCATAGCAGAATTAAAGTTATTTGACAGGGGATCTCAGTATGTGCTAGGGCACCTAAATATTTACATACACATCTCTTGGTCGGGCTTCAAAATGCCCACACCCCGCCTAGACCATGCCTAAGCTCCGCCCCTTTTTGGAAACTATATAATAACTTAGAAATGATGGCAGAAAAGGACCAAATGTTCCATCTAGTCTGTCCAGCAAGCTTCTTATGGTGGTATCTGCCATGCTGTGCAGGTTATCTACCTGTTTCTCTTAAGTAGCAACTGCTGCTTTGTGCAGTTACCCCCAGCATTATAGGGTATGTGCACTCCGCAGCATTTACACACGTATATGGGAACTTTTTAAAATACGGTCAGTGTGCGGCAAAGCTGCTACTTATGGGATAAATCTTAAAATACTACTTAACCGGCTAAGGCCTATATTCATCAAATTGCTATAAATATAGCAGTAATAATTCCAGTGCTAAACAAAACGGACATGCTGAGGATAATTTCCTATTTATTGCATCTCATAGAAAATTATAGTCAGCACATCGCACATCTTTTTATGCGGTGCTTTGATTTGTTCACGGCTCGTTACTTTTTTAATACCTCTTTATTTAAACACACAGAAAAGAGAACATGTTCAACAATAACAATATACACAGCAGTGTCCAGTAGAAAACATCTATATACAGCAATGAACACAGAGCATTACAAAGTCAATATCACCCAAACCCACATTAAAGATTAGGTACGATCGGTCATCTCCAATAAATTTTCCAAATAAGATCATATTTCACAGATTGGTTCTTAAGAGTAAAAGATATCTGTTCCATAACTGAAATGTCAGCTAGCACTTTCCACCAATGGGACATTAGGGGTACCGTTTTCCAATCATAGGCAACTGTTATTCTAGCAGCATGTAACATATGTATTACTAATTTCTTAATAGCAATGGACACTAAATGATCACCCCCAACATGCCGGCAAACATAAGGGGGCTGTCAACTGCATATCAATCTTAAAGTCCAAGTGTACCTTATGCCAAAAATCTTGTACAATATAACAGTCCCACCACATATGTAAGTAAGAAGCTGATACACCACAGCCCCTCCAACATAGTGGACTGGAACCACTGAATTTGGCAAAAAAAAAAAAAACCCCATAGGATATCTATACATAAGATGCAACAATCAATTCCCATACTTTATTGCATCTGGATAACTTCAATGTGACTATCCATATGATCAATCATCCTCATCCAGGGTTAAAGACAGGTTGCAATTCCATTGATCAATAACAGTTTGTTTAGTGCTCAGATCATGCATTCTACCTTGTAAAAACATGTATAATCTAGTTATCAATTTATCATGAAATTAGGCCTCTTCAAAATAGATTCCAAACCTGTAATGTCTTAATGAGCTTGTCTCATCCTGTGATCAGAGAATATTGTTTCTCAATTAAAAGTAAATATATTGCACCTGAAGACTGAAGGGTGGCCAATGTAACCCAAATATTTAAAAAGGGCTCCAAGGGTGATCCAGAAAACTATAGACCAGTGAGCCTGACTTCAGTGCAGAGAAAAATAGTGGAAACTATTCTAAAGATCAAAATCACAGAGCATGTAGAAAGACATAGTTTAATGTAACACAGTCAACATAGATTTACCCAAGAGAAGTCTTGCCTCACAAATCTACTTTATTTTTTTTGAAGGGGTTAATAAACATGTGGATAAAGATGAACCAGTAAATGTAGTGTATTTGGATTTTCAGAAGGTGCTTGACAAAGTCCCTCATGAGAGGCTTCTAAGAAAAGGAATAGGAGGTGATGTCCTTTCATGGATTGCAAACTGGTTAAAAGACAAGAAACAGAGAGTAGGATTAAATGGTCAATTTTCTCAGTGGAAAAGGATAAACAATGGAGCTCCTCAGGAATCTCTACTTGGACAGATGCTTTTCAATAAATTTATAAATGATCTGGAAAGGAATACAATGAGTGAGGTTATCAAATTTGCGGATGATACAAAATTATTCAGAGTAGTTAAATCACAAGCAGATTGTGATAAATTGCAGGAGGACCTTGTGAGACTGGAAAATTGGGCATCGAAATGGCAGATGAAATTTAATGTGGACAAGTGCAAGGTGTTGCATATAGGGAAAAATAACCCATGCTATAGTTACACAATGTTAGGTTCCATATTAGGTGCTACTACCCAGGAAAGAGATCTAGGCGTCATAGTGAATAATACTTTAAAATCGTCGGTTCAGTGTGCTGCGGCAGTCAAAAAAAAAAGCAAACAGAAGGTTAGGAATTATTAGGAATGGAAAGGTGAATAAAACGGAAAATGTCATAATGCCTCTATATCGCTCCATGGTGAGACCGCACCTTGAGTACTGCACTAACCACATTCACACTTTCGGATAATAGAAGGACTAGGGGGCACTCCATAAAGTTAGCAAGTAGCAAATTTAAAATTAATCAGAGAACATTCTTTTTCACTCAACGCACAATTAAACTCTGGAATCTGTTGCCAGAGGATGTGGTTAGTGCAGTTAGGCCGCATTTTCAAAGGGTTACGCACATCAGGCCTATAGCTCCAGGACGCGTGTAAGTCCTGGGGCTTGCAAAAAGGGGTAGGCCAGGGGCCTCTGCACGGCCACTGTGTCAGGGATCACGCAACTTGTTCAGCCCCAAGGCTGAAGTAAGTTTTAAAACAAGAAAAAGTTGGGGGGAAAGGGCAGGGGAAGTAGGGGAAGGGAAGGTGGGGTGGGGGGGTGGGGGAAGGCAGCGCAGCTCTGCACAGGCTCAGCGCACACAAGGTGCACAATTGTGTACCCCCTTGCATGCGCCGACCCCCGATTTTATAACATGCGCAAGCATGTTATAAAATTGCGTGTCCATGTGTGCGCACCGGGTAGCGCGCATCTCTTAAAATATAACCTTTAGTGTAGGTAGGTTTACAAAAGGTTTGATAAGTTCTTGGAGGAGAAGCCCATTATCTGCTGTTAATCAAGTTTACTTAGGGAATAGCCACTGCTATTAATTGCATCAGTAGCATGGGATCTTCTTAGTGTTTGGGTAATTGCCAGGTTCTTGTAGCCTGGATTGGCCACTGTTGGAAACAGCTGGGCTTGATGGACCCTTGGTCTGACCCAGTATGGTAATTTCTTATGTTCTTATATTCCAAACAATGCACAAATCCTGATCAGACTTAAAAATAGAGCCTGTCCATATTTGTTCCAGGTAACACAATCCATTCTGATTCCAATCCACTGCATCAACCCACACTGTTACTTTAGACAAAGTTGGATTTCCCCTTAATGATGAGATCGGAGAAATATCTTCCAGTGGAAGGTGTAACAGTTTATGAACAGTTTGCCAATTCCACAAAGTATTGGAAACAATGGGATTAATATGTCCTATCTGGGAACATAATGGAGATGTAGGAGACAGAGTCAACAATGCAGTGAGTTCTATGTGACCTACAGATTCCCATTCCAAAAGAACCGAACTGGGAGAATTAGGAAAGGTAAATCACCCCTTAATTCTGAGTAATCTAGCTGAAAGGTAAATCAAATATATATTAGATATGTTCAACCTGCACAGGAAATTTAAGAAATGATAATTTTATATGAGGAACTTTCCCCTTCCAGAATAAAGTATTAAATGCTCCCTCTAATTTCTGAAAACAATACATTGGAATATGACATGATAAATGCTGAAAGAGATAAAGAAGGTGTGGCAAAATAACCATTTTAATCAAATAATCCCAGCCCAATAAAGACAAAGGAAATTATTTTCTTCTTTGTAGATCCATTTGTAATTTGCCAAAGACAGACAGGTAATTAAGTTTTAACAAATCTTTAATAGTGGAAAATATAACAATGCCCAGATATTTAATTGTACTAGTAGATACAGTAAAGGCACCTGCATTATATACCTTGTTTTTGTTTCCCCAATAGGTAACAAGACAGATTTGTCATAATTAATAGTATAACCTGAAAGACTACCATAAGCATCTAATAAAGAAACCAAGACGGGGAGAAAGTATTAATCTGAGTCAAATATAACAAGATATCGTTTACAAAGAGCGAATTTATATGAACATGGGCATCAACCGGAAACCCACTAATTTCAACCGTATCTCTTATTTGTTTTGCTAGAGGTTCTAGTGCCAAGTTAAACAAGGACAGAGGACATCCCTGTCGTGTGCCCTTCCTTATACTAAACAAATTGGAAAAATCCCCCTTTACCAAAAGTTTTGCCCTAGGGTTTTGATATAACGCCCGTATCCTGTCTATAAATTACAAATGAATCCCATAATATTGGGAAACCATAGACAGATAATGCCAGGAAATTTTATCAAATGCTTTGTCTGCAACCAAAGAAAGAACAGCTCCTGGTACCTTTGGGTTTTGGCTAAATGAATAATATTAATCTAACGTCTGGTATTGGCGACCCAATTTCTCCCTTTTCCAAATCCAGTTTGATCCGGATCTATCAATAAAGGTAACAAATTTTCCAGGCATTTTTGTAAAATCTTGGCCAATACTTTAATGTCAATGTTAATTAAGGATATTGGTCTGTAGGATCTGTAATCCAGCAGGTATTTACCTGGCTTAGGCATCAAGGTAATAACACAGATTCTACAAAGAATGCCAGAGCCTCCACCAGTGCCTTCCCCAGCATCCCAAGAATCCATGCCACATAGCAGTCCTCACCTCAAGAGATGACCAAGAGGCAGGCCTCCCAAAGACATGCCACCCCCAAGTGTCAAGCCACGGCGTGGTAAAAGGCCATGAAGGTTTGCAACTGCTATCCTGAAATGCCTAGAAACATGACTGGAGAGATTTCCTGTGCTGGCTAGATGGAAGAAGACTGCTGGGCCCATCCTGACTACAGAATTCCTGTGCTGGACAGATGGAAGAAGACTGTTGGCCCCATCCTGACTACAGAGTTCCTGTGTCAGCTAGATGATAGGGATGGTCTACTATTTGTGTTGTCCTACTGTCTAATTCTAATGCCCTTCTCTAGGCTCTGCCCATACTCCAGCCACCTTGATCTCCAGTCACAGTCCAGCTGTTGTCTCTTTTCATCATGTCTCATCTCCTGCTACTGATGCTGGTGTCTCATCTCTTCTCATCCTCCTGCTGCTGCATCCAAGCTGATATGTCATCTCATCTCATGCTGCTGCCTTCATCCTGCTATGTCTCACTTCATCTCATCCGGATGATTCTTCCATGCTGCTGTGTCTTCTCCTGGGCCTCCTGCCTCTATGCTGCGATGTCTTCTCTTGGAGCCCCTGCCTCCATGCTGTGATGTCGCCTCCTGGGGTTCCTGTCTCCATGCTGAATTCTCTGGTCCTGGTCCTTAGCCTCTAGGCTGTGCTCTCCAGTCTTGGTCCTTGGCCTCCATGATTCACTCTACTGTCCTAGTCATCGGCCTCCATGCTGCACTCTACAGTCCTGGCCTTGCTGCTTTGTCAGGAATTAGCATTGTTTTTTAAAAATAAAATTGATACCATAAACATAAAATTAGATAAAGTAACAGCTCAAGATATAACAATGATGAAAAGGAAATACCAAGTTGGGAGAATTTCAAAGAAGTCACACTACCAGAAGTAATTAAATGAATTCAGAATTTAAATCCCGCAAAACACATAATAGATGTAATTCCAGTCCAAATTCAAAAACAACTAATTCAGACAATAGCGCCAACTGACATTAATCATCAATAAATCATTAGATGAAGGCATTCTACCAGAACAGCTGAAACATGCAATTATTAAACCTATCTTAAAAAAGAAAAATGTGGATACCAAAATATTAAACAATTACAGGCCCATATCAGTCCTGCCTAGTATTGCAAAATTGATTGAAAAAGTGGTACTTAAACAATTGAACGAACATCTGGAACAAAATGATATAATATATTCCATACAATATGGATTCAGAAAGAATCACAGTATGGAAACGCTGTTAGTATCACTACAGGATACGGTTCTTAGAGGGTTTGATTCAGGACAAAGGTTCTATTAGTAATGTTAGATTTATCAGCCATGTTCGATACGATCAATCATAAGATCATGTGTACAAGACTACTAGAAATAGGAATAAAGGGAAAAACACTAAGTTGGTTCAAATCGTTTCTGAACAATAGAACGTATCACGTTTTTATAAATAACTCCCTATCAGATAGAGTGGAGCTAGAAACAGGGGTATCACAAGGGTCCGCATTATTGGCAACCATGTTTAATATATATATGACACCACTGTGTCACCTGTTGTCAGGCCTTGGATTGTCATACTATCTATACGCGGATGACATACAGTTTCTAATACCAGTCAAAGATACACTAGAGAAAGCATTTCAAATAACAGAAATGTATATGAACATCATAAAGCAGTTATTTTCACAGATGAAACTAAGTCTCAACATTGAAAAAACTGAAATAATGTTATTAGAAAGGAAACAGGATATGAGCAAGGAGAGCTATCAGTTTAAATATGAAAATAATCAAATTACTTTAGCCAAAAAAATTAAAGACCTTGGAGTTATCTTAGACCCAGAATTGAATTTCAAAAGCTACATAGAAACATGAACGAAAAATGGGTTCTTTAAAATATTACTGTTAAGGAGATTAAAACCGTTACGGAATAAAAATGAATTTAGAATAGTGCTATAAGCCCTATTGTTTAGCAGCATATGCAGAGTGCCTAAGCAGTTTATAAATATTTAAGTTAAATTATTGTATTTGTTTGAAACAAAGGTAGGATGGAGACCACAGCACTGGAAGTTTTTATCTTTGGATAAAAGGTGGTCTACTTTATGGGGACAGCAATCAAACAGCCTGGGGAGGCTGCAGGCCACTGGGATTTGCAAGCACATTTTCATAGGAAAACTCCCTGTGGATTGCTGCTGTGATGATACGGGGCCAGCCAGTGCTGCAGATACTTCAATATCTGTGGACTTTGCACCTGCATTACAGCAGATATGCAAAGACCATGCCTTAAATCATACCTCAGTATTCAAAATAAAACCCATGCATGTTATTTGCTGGCTCCATCCTCACCTGTCCCTAGCCTTGCCACTTTAACCTGCTGGGTATTGTAATGGGGAGTCAGAAATGCTGCTCTATTCCAGCTAGAAAGTCACTGACTTTCTTTTGTTCTGCAATTTATGTAGTGTAGGTTATATAGGCTGGAATATATCTTTCCTTCCATAGTCCTCCTTTTCTTAAAACGTGAAAGTGTCATATTCAAGTCTGTTATTCGATGTCATTTAAATAATGTGAAAACGTATAGGGGGCCCCACTATTCTCACATATGATTAACATGCACAGGGGCTGCCTGGCTGTCTAAAGCAGATGATGCACCACAAAGCAAACTGTGGCACAGACAATTTGTAGCCTGCTTTTTTACCACTGGATAGGGGAGATCTTTTTGTGCTATACTAATTCTGGTGTGCTGTGCCGTTATGAAATAAAAGAAATTCTATTTTTTTTCCAGTAGAGTTAAATAAAGAGCACATACTATATGATCATTTTCTGTTAGAAAAGATAAAAGTTCCCATTTTAGTCAATTTTCTCACTACACGATAAGTATCTGTTCTCCTTAGCATAAGTGCTGCAATTGCAAGGCAAATGAAAGTCGTTTTAGAAAAATATAATAAAATCTTAAGGAAATATACGGTTCCCAATCTCTCACTGGTGTGGCAATATATTCAACAATGGGGAGGAGGTTGCAGGAGGAAGTCTATTTACAAGACCATTGCAATCCGTGACTGAAACCATAAATCTGGCAGCGAAAAATATATAAAATCAGCTTTGTGAATAAATACCTTAGGTCTTGATTCACTAAAGTGAGAATTTTCAAAACATTAAACTCATAAAAATGAGCATCTATAAGTGGCCTCTAATCACACATTCCATATTTTGTAAAAGTTGAAAATCCGTGTGCAGTTTCACTTTTGTTCGCACATATATACACTGAAGAAAGGGGCAACGAGGGATGTTCTGTGGTGGGGCCAACATTTATGCATGCGCTATTTTAAAACACTCTTATGCACGTACATTTTCCAACTTACCAATGTCATTTTACGCCTGCTAATTATCTGGTGTGCGGGACAGTAAACGTGTTTATTGTAGGGATGTGAATCGTGTCCCCTATCGTCTTAACGATTGAAATCATCTGGCAGGAGAAGAAAATCGTGTTTGGCACGATTTTTTAGTTAAAAAATCGTTAAAAATCGTTTTTTCCGATTAGTGCGCACTAACCATTGTTAGTGCGCACTAACAGAAAATGATACAATTTGACACTTTTCAGGTCAGTTAAGGTCAGTTTAGGAATGAATATGTATTCCTATTGGCTGCCCTCTTATTTATTCATGTTACCAAGGTTCCCACTGACAATATATGGGGGATGGGAAATGGAAACAGTTGGTAGCTTGACAAAAAAAGTAATGTGATCAGTCAATGTGACTAGAACTTGTGCCCTAACCCTGATACCAGGGGTGTTGTGATCTTCCTGCACACAGTGCCCTAACCCTGACACCAGGGGTGTTGTGATCTTCCTGTACACAGTGCCCTATCCCTATTAATACCAGGAGTATTGTGATCTTCCTGCACACAGTGCCCTAACCCTGACACCAGGGGTGTTGTGATCTTCCTGCACACAGTGCCCTATCCCTATTAATACCAGGAGTGTTGTGATCTTCCTGCACACAGTGCCCTATCCCTATTAATACCAGGAGTGTTGTGATCTTCCTGCACACAGTGCCCTATCCCTATTAATACCAGGAGTGTTGTGATCTTCCTGCACACAGTGCCCTATCCCTATTAATACCAGGAGTGTTGTGATCTTCCTGCACACAGTGCCCTAACCCTGATACCAGGGGTGTTGTGATCTTCCTGCATACAGTGCCCTATCCCTATTAATACCAGGAGTGATCTTCCTGCACACAGTGCCCTATCCCTATTAATACCAGGAGTGTTGTGATCATCCTGCACACAGTGCCCTATCCCTATTAATACCAGGAGTGTTGTGATCTTCCTGCACACAGTGCCCTAACCCTGACACCAGGGGTGTTGTGATCTTCCTGCATGCAGTGCCCTATCCCGCCTGCATTACTAGTGAGAGGTTGGCTTCACAGACAAGGGGGAGCTGCCTGACCCTCACTCCTCCCTTCCCCCAAGTCCCAGCAAGTGAATGGTGTGTGGGTGAAGGGGTGGGGGAGGAGGATGGTGAAGGGTGAGACAGCTCCCTCCCTGCATTACTAGTGAGAGGCTGGCTTCACAGACAGGAGGGAGCTGCCTGACCCTCACTCCTCCCTTCCCCCATGTCCCAGCCAGTGAATGGTGTGTGGGTGAGGGGGGGGAGGATGGTGAAGGCTGAGACAGCTCCCTCCCTGCATTACTAGTGAGAGGCTGGCTTCACAGACAGGGGGGAGCTGCCTGACCCTCACTCCTCCCTTCCCCCAAGTCCCAGCAAGTGAATGGTGTGTGGGTGAGGGGGGGGGGGGGGGAGGATGGTGAAGGCTGAGACAGCTCCCTCCCTGCATTACTAGTGAGAGGCTGGCTTCACAGACAGGGGGGAGCTGCCTGACCCTCACTCCTCCGGGGTGTTGTGATCATCCTGCACACAGTGCCCTATCCCTGATACCAGGGGTGTTGTGATCTTCCTGCACACAGTGCCCTATTCCTGATACCGGGGGTGTTGTGATCTTCCTGCATGCAGTGCCATATCCCTGATACCGGGAGTGTTGTGATCTTCCTGCACTCAGTGCCATATCCCTGATACTGGGGGTGTTGTGATCTTCCTGCATGCAGTGCCCTATCCCGGTTACCGGGGGTGTTGTGATCTTCCTGCATAGAGTGCCCTATCCCTAATACCAGGAGTGTTGTGATCTTCTTGCACACATCCCGGTATCAGGGATAGGGCACTGCGTGCAGGAAGATCACAACACCCCTGGTATTAGGGATAGAGCACTGTGTGCAGGAAGATCACAACACTCCTGGTATTAATAGAGATAGGGCACTGCATGCAGGAAGATCTCAACACCCCTGGTATCAGGGATAGGGCACTGTGTGCAGGAAGATCACAACACCCCAGAGGAGTGAGGGTCAGGCAGCTCCCCCCTGTCTGTGAAGCCAGCCTCTCACTAGTAATGCAGGCGGGATAGGGCACTGCATGCAGGAAGATCACAACACCCCTGGAATCAGGGTTAGGGCACTGTGTGCAGGAAGATCACAACACCCCTGGTATCAGTGATTGGGCACTGTGTGCAGGAAGATCACAACACCCCAGAGGAGTGAGGGTCAGGCAGCTCCCCCCTGTCTGTGAAGCCAGCCTCTCACTAGTAATGCAGGGAGGGAGCTGTCTCAGCCTTCACCATCCTCCCCCCCCCCCCCCTCACCCACACACCATTCACTGGCTGGGACATGGGGGAGGGGAGGAGTGAGGGTCAGTCAGCTCCCCCCTGTCTGTGAAGCCAGCCTCTCACTAGTAATGCAGGGAAGGAGCTGTTTCATCCTCACCATCCTCCCCCCCCCCTCACCCACACACCATTCACTGGCTGGGACATGGGGGAGGGGAGGAGTGAGGGTCAGGAAGCTCCCCCCTGTCTGTGAAGCCAGCCTCTCACTAGTAATGCAGGGAGGGAGCTGTCTCAGACTTCACCATCCTCCCCCCCCCCCTCACCCACACACCATTCACTGGCTGGGACATGGAGGAAGTCAGGAGTGAGGGTCAGGCAGCTCCCCCCTGTCAGTGAAGCCAGCCTCTCACTAGTAATGCAGGCGGGATAGGGCACTGTGTGCAGGAAGATCACAACACTCCTGGTATTAATAGGGATAGGGCACTGTGTGCAGGAAGATCACAACACCCCTGGTGTCAGGGTTAGGGCACTGTGTGCAGGAAGATCACAACACCCCTGGTATCAGGGATAGGGCACTGAGTGCAGGAAGATTACAACACCCCTGGTATCAGGAATAGGGCACAAGTTCTAGTCATATTGACTGATCACATTACTTTTTTTGTCAACTACCAACAGTTTCCATTTCCCATCCCCCCAACCATCACCTCAGTTGGAACCTTGGTAACATCAATAGAGAAGAGGGCAGCCAGCCAATAGGAATACATATTCATTCCTAACTGACCTGGAAAGTGTCAATAATTTGTATCATTTTCTGTTAGTGTTCCTGAGTTTCCATTTCCATTTCCCATCCCCCCAACCATCACCCCTGGTATCAGGAATAGGGCACAAGTTCTAGTCATATTGACTGATCACATTACTTTTTTTGTCAACTACCAACAGTTTCCATTTCCCATCCCCCCAACCATCACCTCAGTTGGAACCTTGGTAACATCAATAGATAAGAGGGCAGCCAGCCAATAGGAATACACATTCATTCCTAACTGACCTGGAAAGTGTCAATAATTTGTATCATTTTCTGTTAGTGTTCCTGAGTTTCCATTTCCATTTCCCATCCCCCCAACCATCACCTCAGTGGGAACCTTGGTAACATCAATAGATAAGAGGGCAGCCAGCCAATAGGAATACATATTCATTCCTAACTGACCTTTACTGACCTGGAAAGTGTCAATTTGTATCATTTTCTGTTAATGCGCACTAACTGGAGTTAGTGCACTAACTGGAGTTAGTGCGCACTAACTGGGAGTTAGTGCGCACTAACACGATTTAACGATTTTTAACGATAAATCGTTAGAATTTGTATTGTATTGTGTTCTATAACGATTTAAGACGATATTAAAATTATCGGACGATAATTTTAATCGTTGAAAAACGATTCACATCCCTAGTTTATTGTGTACTATTGGCTGGGTGAGAGGTCTGGGTCAATTGGAAGGAGTTCAGGCTAAAGAACCAGGAGGGTCTTGATGATCTGGAGAAGGACTGGGCAAACTGGAGAGCTAATTGGTAAAACTGGTAATTTCCTTGACGTATGCATGTTTTAAAATACACCGATTTATGAGCTTAAGTCCTGGTATACACGAGTAAGTCCTATATATTTAAAACAGATAGGAAAAATGCACCCATTCAATGATTTGATATATGTTCTTTCAATCAACTACATGTATTTGCATGTAAGCCAAAAAAAATAAAAAAATATCCAGTGCAAAATTTTTATTTACTTTTTAAGATTTTTCTAAAAATTTACTTAATTGTATTGACTGCTTAATATGAACAAGAAATTAATTATTATGAAGGAAAAGGACACAAGATGACAATTCTCAGGCAACCGCCTTGTGAACTGTTTTATAGGGCAAAATCATTAGTCATAAAAACACTCCAGATTAAAAACCCACAGAAAATGTTAATCTTAATAAATTTTTATGAAGAAAATTTTGTAGAAAATGTTTACTCAAATCATCAAATATGACCAACTTTAAACGGTCTCCATATTCTTCACATTATTTGCATAAACAGTGAGCCTTCAACCTAAGGCCTAGATTCATCAAAATGCCGTTTGTCGTGTGAATAATGCGCTTGATAAAGAAAAGGGGTATGTGTATTCAAATTGCCAGGCTGCCACACCACATAGCTAAATAACAATATAGCATTGCGTCATCGCGCCACATAATTTTTTTTTTCAGTATAAATACAGGCTTCCTACATGTGCCTCTTTCAGGGTGTGTCAGGAGTTTGGTGAGAGGAGAGTTGGTGAGTGGTTTAGTGGTAGTAGGAGGTTCTAGACTGCAATTTTCTGAGTGTGTGGTCTTGCTATCTGTTCTCATCTGTTTCCCTTTACCTTGGTTTTTTGTCATCTTTGTTGGAGTGAAAAGGCTTTGTCCTGTTTGTCTGTTTGGAGGAGTAGAGGTGGTGAGGAGTGGAGTTGGTGAGGAGTGGAGGGGTGTGTGTGTGTGTGTGTGTGAAAGAGGTGTGCTTGCAGCTTGTGGAGAGGATGAAGCATGACAAGCATGGGAGAGAGGAGAGAGGAGAGAAGAGGCATATGGATACGAGGGGGAGTGGGCTGGAGAGGAAAGGGGCAGATGTGGGCAGGAGTAGCAGGGGAAGTAGGGACAGGTGCAGGAGTAGAGAGAGGTAGCAGGGCAGGGATAGGTGGATGCGGCACCATCACGGACACTGCCAGCAGCACTGATACTGCCAGCAACAGTGACACCGCCAACAGGACTGGCACCTGCATCGGCACCTGCAGCAAGCATGTCTGCAGATGAACTGAGGCATTTGCAGGGAGAGATACGGGTCCTCAGTGGACCAGCAGAACAGGACCCTGCAACAAAATATGGCTGCTAACACCCTTGTTGCTATCATCAGAAACATGACCAATTGCTCACGCAAATACTGCACCACATGCCGGAGCAGCCTTAGGAGTCCTCAGCTCCATCCCTCAGCAGTCCCAGAGATTCAAGATGCTGCAGAAGTAGGCTCCCAAAAGAAATGCCCCCAACCCCCAACTGGGAAGCCAGGTGTGGCAAAGGGAATGAGTAGAGAAAATGGCCAGTAAGGGCCAAGAATACAATTTTTGCAAGACTGGGACGGCCTCTTCACAGAGTTGCTGTGCCATCTAGATTGAAGAAACCAGCTCAGCGTGTCTTCACTACAGAGTTGCTGTGCCACCACACACAAGGGATGGTGTTCTTGAAGCATTTTCATGCAGCACACTAACTAAGAAGCATACAATCACTTTCCAGCTGCTGTCTCTGTTATTATTTGTAAGGGTTTTGGGTGGATCCCTGGACCTGTGGCAGATGATCACGCCCACAGGGGGAAGTCCCGTGAGGGGCCACAGGTCAAGCTCAGCATAGGAGACACACACTAGTTCTTTTATTATACAGGGTTGGTGAACCACCAGAGGTGGCAGTAGTGAGCTGGAAAGTAGCCCAGTTGGGCTTGTAGTCCCTCAGGCTGTGAAACAGCGATCCCACAATGGCTGTGCTGTAATAGAACTGCAGAGTTCAGGAATAGAGCCTCGTTGGTAATGTACTCATGCAGCGGTCTCTCAGCAAGGAGCACAGGAGCTGGAGTAAAGGCAGGCCCTCGAGGAGCAAGTACCTGGTTCCAGGGAATAGCTCTGAGAGATAGAGATGGTAACTCACAGATGGTTAGGCAGCGGTGTCTTCCTGGCAGAAGTGGAGTCCAAGTAGTGAGTCCAGGAACATGGGCCCTCGAGGAGCGAGTATCGGTTCCAGATTGCGACCTGAAAGATAAGAAAGAGAGCGAGGGCCCCCGAGGAGCGGGTACCCCAAATAAAGTAGGTCCAAAGGACGCAGAGTTGCAAGGTACGGAGAGCGAATCCCATCCGTCAGAAACCTGGTTCGGTAGCTTGGTAACCTGGTTTGAAAACCTGCTAACTCAATTAGCTAGCAATCACGTAGGCCTTAAGTATCCTGAATGTATGATGTCATCACAGGGGGACGCCCCTGAGGTTCGCGCCACTGAAGGTACTTGAAGCAGGGCCACGCAGCGCGCGCGCCCTAAGGCAGCTGAACAGCATGGCGGGAGGCAGCACCCAAGCCGGTCCAGGGACGCCGGAGAAGACGGCAGGCAGACGCTGCGGCAGCCAAACGTCCATCAACCGCAGGAGGAGTCGCCAGAGAGGTAAGGAGGGCGGAGTGGAGACATTGGATAGCGACAGTCGTAACAGCCTCTTGTTAGGCTGTCTCATCTCCTGCTCCATGCTGCTGGGTGTCACTTCTTTTCATCTCCTCCAAGTGCTGCATCCATCTCCTGCTGGGTCTCCTGCCTCCATGCTTCTGGGCCTTGTTCTGCTCCTGCTGTAGCAATGCTGCACTCTGCGGTCCTGTTCCTGCTGCCTACATGCTGAACTGTGGTGAGGTGGCTCTTAGGCTATCTTCTTTGAGTGCACTCTTTCAACATGGACTGTCTGGGGCCTTTGCGTTGACAGCACATGGTAGTGGTGCATCTAGCTATTATTTACCAGCACTGCTATAGCTTTTGGGGTGCCACTTCCTTTTTCGTTATTCTTAGTTGTAATCATGATTGTGCCTAAAGGATAAGATGCAATGCCTGTATATGTAATGATGCCATTTCAGTCTATTAAGGTACAGGTGTACACTGAATGTGCTGTTCATGAAATGAACATTGTTTTTGGCTATTTGCTATCTTGTCCTTGCAGAATGTGATTACCTAAGACATTGCCTTTATTTCAAACAGTCTACTATGTGTATTTGCTAATAAAGTGGTCACTGTTTAAAAAACAATTATTCTTGGCTATGTCCTGTCATTGTGTAGTTTTCATGTTTATGGTTTTCTCTCCACATGACTTTCATGCTACAATACCATGCTTCATTCCATCTGTGCATTTATCGAGCATGCAAGACCATATGGGCTATGGCATTACAATGAAAGCTCCATGTATGCTGGTAAGCAAGACAGACAGAGGTAAAGAAGAAGCTCCTTACTGTGGACCTTCAGTATTGCCTCTTGTTGCCTTCTTCATTTCCCATGCTGTTTGCTAACTCCTGCTTACATGTGCCAGTATGTGACCTGCTCTGTACCTTCATGGTCAACTCATTATATAAGTGTGCATGTACAGCATGGGTGGTGTAAAGGGGGAACTTGGAGTCATCATGACCCAACATTTTATTTTCTGCCCCCTTACTTCTGTCAGGAGTGCAAGGATATATGACCACATACATTTGTAGCTTTCACTGTAAACCGAATATGATTTTAACACGATTCACGGCGGATGACAAGCATTTAGAAAGATAGTTTTCTATGTCAAAGGAAGTTTTAAAGGTTGGCAACAATTAACTAATCAGCTTTTTAGATTTATAAGAGCTGACAATCAATATCAAAAGACCATTTCTTATTGGTTTGGAATTCCAGAATATTAGCAATAACTAAGGTACCAAATGCCCAATATAAACACTGATAATTAATTAATATTTTTTGCTTGAACAGCCCCTGAAGCAGCCCCCTATTTATAGGCAAAACTCAGGCCAGAGTCGAGCATCTACTGGGCAATTCATTTCTTCACTACATATTTATCAAGGATTTTTGTATCTATCTCTCTTTCTTAACCCTTACTGAGCGTTTGTTCTCACTCTGAGCTGCTGGCTCACAAGTCGGGATGAGTGATGGAGTACCATCTGCTCTACAATGTCCATGGGCAACCACCAAAAGGCCTAGAAGGGTGCTGCTGGTGTTGGGGACCAGACTGCCTTCCACACTCTGGCTCCCACCCCTGTACTGCCATGGCTTGGGGATCTGTATAATACGTGTAAGGTAAGGCTGACCTTACAGGTAGCATCCAGATCCCAAAGGCAGTCTGTGGAAGTCTGCACCCCTCTATGTCCTGTGCTCTGTACCTGTGCAGATTCTGTACTACACACTACTCACTCACTCCTCCTTCCTACTTGTCACACAGTAGCTGACACCGTGTTGCAAGAGTCACTAAGTACATAGTGTAGTGGGACTGAACGTTTGGTTACTGTACAAGTGAAGCTCCTACAGTGTTTAGGAAACAGTGGCCCCTCCCTTAGTAGGAAGATATAGGTGTACCATATCTAGATTTGTACAGAAAATGTATTGTTCATATGGGCGAAAGATGGTAGGTGTATCGTTTCTGCATCCACACAGCATAGAGGGAGTGATAAAAAATGGGGGCTGTGTGGCAACCTCTATGTGAACTGTGCATGATATGAGCTACAGAGAAGTACTAAACAAGAACAGTGACAGAAAAAAGGGACCAGGTGCAGCATGTAAACCAGCATGATGCTAAGCACTCATCTGAATGGGTCCAACGCAAGAAATATCGTATTTCCTGTGGTTTGGGCCTTTGAAATTCGGGGGGGGGGGGGGGGGGGGGGGGGGACGACCTGAATTTTGAGTTAGTGCGCACTAACCCAAAAATGAATTTTTCCTGAAATTTTGGGAAAAATTTGTTTGGGTTTCAGGCTCCCCGAACTAGGACGAATTAAGCAATTTCGTTGAAAGTTTTTTTCACTGTACCACAAAAAAAAACAAACAGGTGTACTTATTTCTGGCATTAAATCCCGCCATTCCACGCTAGAAGACCCTCATTTCCATAAACTCCAACCAAAATCTTCCCACTGGAATACTCAATGTTGAATTTGCATACGCATTTGCGTTGCGTTATTTATCGTATACGTTAGTACATTATCGCGTGCTTTAGGGCTTTATCGAGCATTTTAAGGCCCTAATGCAAATTAATAAATGACCCAGTAAGTCAGATAACCAGCTATGTGAGTTAGCCAGATAAGTAGTGTTTAAAAACTTATCCAGCCATATAGCGACTTTGCTGCTACTTAGCCAGATAAATCATAACTTGTCCAGATAGGTTCTGCTACCTAGCTAGATAAATTGGTATTTATCCGGATAAATCTGCTACTTTTTTCGGGAAAAATTCATTTGGGTTTCAGGGTCCCCGAACCAGGACACATTAGGCAATTTTGTTGAAATTGCCTAATTCGTCTTAAATGATAGCACATCCCTAATAGGCATAGCATTACCTGCCTGTTCCCCATGTATCACAGCATTTCCACATTCATTGGACAGTTTCTTATTTAGGATGCACTTTAATTTCTTGGGATCCATGTAGAAATTATGTATCCCAGGAAGGGTAAGCTCTCCTTTTTAAAAGTGCATTTCTCCAGCTTGGTGTATAGCTTATGAGCCCGTAGGTTTTTGAGAACCTGGAGGACGTTGCGACGGTCTTTGGAGAAGATGAGAATGTCATCTAGGTAGACCAGTACGCATATCTATAACAGGTCCCTGAAGATCTCATTCATCATGTCTTGGAATACAGCAGGAGTGTTGCATAAGCCAAAGGGCATGACCAAGTATCCGTAATGTCCATCTCGCGTATTGAACACAGTCTTTCACTCATCACCTTGCTTGATCCAAATGAAGTTGAAGGCCCTGTGCAGATCCAGCTTAGTGAATATCCTGGTCCCTTGCAGTACTTTTGGAATGAGCAGCAGGGGATATTGATCTTTCTTAGTGATACGTTTAGATCCCTGTAATCAATACAGAGGTGTAACGTTCTGTCCTTCTTGGTTCTGAAAAAGAACCTTGCACCCGCTGGTGATGTGGAGGGCCTGATGAAACCTTTGTTGAGATTTTCTTGGATGTACTGGGACATGGCTTTGGTCTCTGGAAGAGATAGGGGGTACACCCTACCCCGTGGCGGAGTAGTTCCATGCACCAGATTAATAGCACAGTCGAAGGGACAGTACTCTGGCAAGATCTCTGCTGCCTGTTTGGAAAAAAGTCTGCAAAGTCGGCATATTGTGGTGGTAGTCCCAGTGAAGTCAAGGCTAGTGAAACCGAAGGAGGAGGCATGACAGGAAGAAGACACATAGAGTGTCAATGAGGGCTCCACTTTGTCAGCTGGAGGGATCCCCAGTTGAAATGTGGAGAGTACAGTTGTAATCAGGGGAGCCCCAGCACAATCAGGTGTATAGCCTTCTCAATGATATAGACTATCTCTTCCTGATGTAAGATGCTGGTGTGGAGCAGCAGTGGTGCCGACAGAGATTCTCTGGAGATGGATGATAAGCCGTGAGCCCCTGGGAACCATACGTAGATTTAGGTGGTCCATTAGAGCCTTCATGATGAAATTCCCCCCTGCACTGGAATCCACCAGTGCAAGGGTGGAGAATTTGTGTTCCTCAGTAGTTATTGCCACTGGAAGTGTAAGTTGTGGAGAAGGCAAGGTATAGCTTAGGGTCATCTCCCCACTGACTCCTAGGCTTGGGCATTTCCCTGCTTTACTGGATTTTGAGCCATTAGGTGCCCTTTTCCAGTGCAGTAAAAGCAGAACCCCTGGGCTCGTCTATGCTGCTTCTCTTCCGGCATGAGGTAGCTCTGCCCAAGCTGCATTGGTTCATCTTGGCTTTCAGAGTCAGGGGTCACCATGGGTAATGGAGTGAGGGGATGTGAAAATGATGGCGCGAGTTGCATGTGTCTACGTGTAACTCGCAATTCATGCGCTCATTGCTGAAGGTGCTGATCAATCCTCTCGGCCAGGTCAATGAGGTATCCAGTGATTCTGGTAGTTCTCAGCTGCTAACTCATCCTTGATCAAGAGGAGAGTCCTTCCAACAAAATGCTCAGAGACTCCTCTCTCCAATTCTGCGCCATAGTCATGGTACAAATTTGATGGCCTAGTCCGTTAGGGTCTTGGTACCCTGTCATGAGTGCAGCAGGACAGATCCCTTGACAAATTGGGGCAGGTCTAGAAGCAGCACATTTTCCCACTCCCAAAGCGGGAAGGCCCAAGCCAGAGCCTTCCCGTCGAGGAGGGATAGGATGAAGGTTGTCTTGATGGAGTCACATTCGAACTGTGTAGGTTGCTGCGAGAAAGGCATAAAGCACTGATTGATGGGGACCCCATGACACAACTTGGGGTCCCCTGCATATCTAGGGGTACCGTGAGGTGGATGGTAGACACTGCCAGTATAGGTGTAGGGGCTGCTGGAACTGTGTTGCCTGTCCTGGCAGTGGTTGCATCAAGACGGGTGCGGAGATATTCCATAGTGCCTGCTAGGACCTTCAGAAATTGCTGTTGCTGCTAAATCTTCTGCATCAGGCCACTGTTGGAAACAGGATGCTGGGCTTGATGGACCCTTGGTCTGACCCAGTATGGCATGTTCTTATGTTCTAATGGCCTGGAGACCTGAGAGATCCGCCGGGTCCATGGCCTCTGCAAGTTGTTATGAAGGGGGACCCTTTGACCGAGACAAGGTTGATGCTACCTGCAGGGAGGAGCCCTTGTTTTCATCTAACATGGCAGTCACATCCAAAAAAGATATTGAAGATAATATACATTGCATAGTGAACTGGATATGTTCATTACAGAAGTTTAACCACTTGTGAAAACTAAAAAAGTTCTTTTATTTCTCCATATTAGAAAATTATTGTGAATATTAGAGATGTGAATCGGAACAGGAATCGGTTCCGATTCACATCGGTTTTTTTTTTGTGTGGCCCGATCGCGGTTTTGTTTATGGACAAAAAATGGCACAGGCCATCCAGTGCTCCTACCATGTAACAGGGGCCGGCCAATGGCACGGATACCCTGTCACATGGTAAGGACAAAGGGCCATCGGTGCCATTTTGATTAGTGTCAGCCAACAGCCCGAGAGCGGGAGATGGCTCCCGGGACCCCCACTGGACAACCAGGTACTTGTAAAAAGTTTTGGGGGGTTCGGGAGGGTGGTGGAAGCTAAGGGAACAGTTTTAAAGGGTCGGAGTGGGTTTAGGGATTGTTTTGGTGTGCCGTTTTTCCCGCCCTCCCCCAAAACGATAAGAGAACCCCAGGAACAAAGTCATGGGGTTCTCTTATCGGGAGACCCCGATTTCTGATGATTTTGAAAATATCGTCTGATATTTTCAATCGTCCGAAGCCCGATTCACATCCCTAATGAATATACCTTTTCCACAAGACGATGTTATTTGTAAAAAGAGTATTTTCAATCCATTTAATCTCATACTTGTACATAAATAAGTTAGCCAAAGATGAAGCAAAGGTATCTCCCAATGCTATTCCACTTACTTGGTCATATAATTGTCCATGGAAGATAAAATAATTCTCCTTCAATGCTAACATTAAAAGTTCTTTAATGAAATGAGAAGGTACTCTATGTGGCCTGGTTCTTTTTCCAAGATACAAGAAGGCAATCTCCAAAACTCAATTTTGGGGAATGACCATATACAACAATTGCATATCAAGTGTTACTAAAATAATGTTCTCCTCCCACAAAAGATCTAAGATTTTCAAAAAATTTTCAAAAGATTTTCAAAAAATGTGAAGTTTCCTGTATGAATGTAGACATGCCCGACACAGTTTTAAAAAATGGTCACAATAAATAGAAAGAGATTCTAACAACAATCCATTCCCAGAGACAAATGATCTCCCCAATGGATTTGTGAGACTCTTGTGGATTTTGGTTAAAAAAAAAATATATAGTCTGTATCCTTGGGTGATCTGTGTTAAGGTACATAAATTCCTTCTTGGTTAAAAAAAAACCTTCTTTGTATGCTTTTGATGTTATACACTTGATTTTAGACTGTAATTTTTTAGTACGGTCCATATTAATTTGCTTATAAGAAGTCATATCATCCAACTGTCTCATAGTTTCTTTTATGTAATCTTTGGAATTCATGACAACTATACTGCTCCCTTTGTCAGCTTGCTTAATTATTATATTTCGGTCTGCTTTGAGACCTTCTATGGCAAACCGTTCTTCTTTACTCACATTTTGAATTGGAAATGGTTTTACTTGACTTTCTAATTCTGCTACATCTCTGAGGAAAGATTCCTTGAAAGTAAATAAAATTGGATCCAGTGGTCCCGGGGGCAACCAAGTTGATTTTCGTTTTACCACAGAAGTATCTAAGGGGGTTATTTTCTAAAGCTTTTTCGCGTGCGTAAGGGACCTAAAGCCCACGATAAGGCCATATCGCATGTGATATAATGCAAATTAGGGGGGAGGAGCTGGGGAAGAGAGGAGCCAGGGCAGGGAGTTGAGGAGTTGGGGCAGGGAGGGGCGGAGATAAGGCCACGATAAGGCCATATCGCATGTGATATAATGCAAATTAGGGGGGAGGAGCTGGGGAGGAGAGGAGCCAGGGCAGGGAGGGGAGGAGTCGGGGCAGGGAGGGGCGGAGTCGGCAGTAGTGGCCGAATAGCGCCACCTTTCTCGGTGGCGCTATTCGGTTCGAAAGCCGGCAGCCAGCGCACCGCCATGGTGCGAAGGCTTTCAATTTGGTCTCTATGATTCTCCTGAACCATAATTCTTTTTCACATATCATCTTATCTTTTTGAGACCACAATTTCTTTTGTGTATTAGTCCAACAAGAACGATCTGGAGTTTCATTTTCATTTCTGGCTTGTAATACTAAACTCAGGTCGGGATCAAAATGTTGCATTGCTTTCAGTGATTCCCTGGAATAGTCTAATGGTTCTACATTTTTAGGGCCTCATTTTCAAAGGAGTTTACCGCGCGCGATAAATTCGCAAAGCGCGATAACAGCTGTTATAGAGAGAGAGAGAGAGAGAGAGAGAGAGAGAGAGAGAGAGAGAGAGAGAGAGAGAGAGAGAGAGAGAGAGAGAGAGAGAGAGAGAGAGAGAGAGAGAGACTTACTATAGTGCCTATGCCCTAGACAGGTATTTTAACCCCTATGGGAGGGCCACCTACTAACTCGGGGTGGGGATTAGGTATGAGCGTCGGGGGTTGGGGGCCACTTTCGCATTCCACATGAGACCTACGGACAGAACAGTGCTCTCTAGTGCAGATTTGCTGGCCGTCGGAGTGAGGACGCTCACTCCAAGAAGTGGTTTGGGCAACATTCTCTCCACCTAGCTTCAATCTCCAATCATCGCACACTGGGAAAACATCGCGTGCGGTGCTAATGTTTTCGCGTGCGGTGAAAATGAGGCCCTTAGTCTTTATTATTCCTACTTTTATTTTTTTTTCTTTTCTTGCATCCACAGATAATCTTTTTCATTAGATTTCAATAGTAGGAAATCTTTTTTCTAAGCATTTGGTTCCTGTTCGTCTTTCTTAGGAATTCTTGACATCGGCCACCGTGTTTTATCTCCAGGGCTTATAATTTACTTCAAAAGTTAATTCAGCCAATTGAGCTAACCATCTTTGTTCCACCACCTGTACGTTCACCGTGTCTAAGTACCTTAATGGATTGTGATCAGATTTTACAATAAATTTCTTGTACATCAAGTAATCTCTAAACTTTTCTGTCGCAGCCCATTTTAGTGCTAATAATTCTAACTTGAATGTGCTGTAATTACTGTCATTCTTTTCAGATTTTCTCAGTCTCAGCTGGCATAAGCTATGATGTGCTCTTGTCCTTCTTTTATCTGACAACATAGCTCCCAATCCTTTGCAACTTGTTTCGTCAGTTGTTAGAATAAAAGGTAATTCAAATATTGGAAATTCTAATATTGATGCCTTTGTTAGCTTTTCTATAAGTGTGTTGAATGCTTATTGACATTACTCTGTCCATTCAATTGTCATTTGTTTTTGTTTCTTTATTGCTTTCCCTGTCAGCTTGTGTAATGGGATGGCTATTTGAGTAAATAATGGTACAAATTTCCTGAAATAACTAGCAAAACCAAAAAATCGCCTTACATCTCTTTGTGATGTCGGAATAGACCATATTTTAAGTGCATCCGTCTTTATATTATCTACCGCTATTCCACTTTCACTATGTGACCTAGGTAATTAACTTCCCTGCACATCAATTTGCACTTTTTGGGTTTCAGCTTTAGTCCAGTCTCAATCTAACGAAAACTAATTCTAGTCTTTGTGCATGTGTTTCAAAATCTTTAGAAAATATTAAAATATCATCTAGGTACAGCAATAGGATGTTGAACACATACGAGTAGTTTTTCAAAGGGTTACATGCGTAAGATATGCGCATAACCCCCGAAAACCTACCCCTGCGCGCGCCGAGCCTATTTTGCATAGGCTCGGTGGCACGCGCAAGCCCTGGGACGTGCGTATGTCCCGGGGCATTCAAAAATGGGCGATCTGGCGGCATGACCGGGGGCGTGGCAGTGGTCCAGGGCTGGTGTAGGGGCATGACAGGGGCATGGAGATGGGCCGGGGGTGGGCCAGCGTTCGCAAATAAGGTAGGGGGGATTTAGGTAGGGCCGGGGGTGGGTTAGATAGGGGAAGGGAGGGAAAGGTGGGGGGATACAAAAAAAAGTTCCCTCCAAGGCCGCTCCGATTTCGGAGCGGCCTTGGAGGGAATGGAGAAAGCCATCGATGCTCCCCTTGGGCTCGGAGCGGGCAAAGTGCACAAGTGTGCACCCCCTTGTGCGCGCCAACCCTGGATTTTATAACATGCGCACAACAGTGCGCGCATGTTATAAAATCGGGTGTACATTTGTGCTTGCTGGGTAGTGCGCACAATTGTACCCCACGTACGTAAAATTTAAAATTGGCCCCATAATCGTTTAAAGCAAGTTCCATAAACCTTTGGAACATAGCAGCAGCATTACTAAGTCCGAAAGGCATCCGGGAGCACTCGAATAACCCAAAAGGTGAGGTTAGTGCTGTCTTGGGTTTGTCCTTTTCCTCCATGGTGACTTGAAAATAGCCGGAAGTAAGGTCCAGTGAAGAAAACCATGAAGCCTGAATTAAAGCATCTAAATATTCTTCTATCCTTGGTAATAGGTATGTGTCCTTTCCTGTTATTTGATTAATTTTTCTATAATCACAACAGAATCTAATTGTTCCATTTTTCTTCTTGACAACAACCACTTGTGATGCCCAAGAACTGTTGCTGTGTTGTAATATACCTTGAATAACCAAATCTTGTATGTGTCACTTAAATTCTTCGTATACATTAGGTGATACTCTCCAGTAACGCTGCTTAATTGGAGGATGGTCTTTAGTATCAATTGCAAGCTTTACTAGGTCTGTATACCTATATTGGAATCATTTTTTGAAAATATGTGCTTATATTTTGTCAACAAGGATTTCAGTATATCCACTTGTGCTGTACTCAAATTGTTCCATTGTATTTCTATTGGTAGCTCATCAGTTTCTTCCCTTGAAACTGTTAAACCTTTAAATTTTGACTGCTGAACTGAAATCTCCAACCCTTCTTGGTAAAATGTCACAGGCACTGGTACATGTACTGCTTCAGGTCTGGTTATCTCTGCTATTCTGGCTCGAGGTGGTATTCTAATTTTTCTCCGACTAGCATTCAACAGACGAATGGGTACTCTGTCATTTACAGGAACAGCTAATACACTTGCCACTAACACGTCTGATGGTAAGGTTACTGAAGGTGTCACTGTCATCATCATCGGATTGGTATTACATTGTAAACCTGGACATTTACCTTCGACTAAAGTTTCTGCTAAGGGTGATAAAGTTATTCCTTTATTACCTATTAATTTTATATACCCAATCTTTCCCGGCTCGGTATGTTGTATTTTCGCCTAAATTTTATATATTCCAGACTTTTTATTATTTACTCCTGCTAATTGTGATAACTCTTTAAAAATATCTCCTAAATCTTGTAATATATTCATACCTATTATACCAGGTATTTTCTCCTCATCTATAAAAATTGTCCAGTTGACATCAGTACTATAAATATACATTTCTGTTTCAGTGCTTGTCCTAGACATCTAACACTGGTTTCCATGTATCCTTTTACTGGTAAGTCCAAACCGTTTACAGCCACTAACTTTACCCAACTGACATCTGCTAAATTTGTTGTCTTTTCAAATGTTCTTTGAAGAATGGTTCCGTGAATTTTGAGACATCTGACCCTGTATCAATATAACATTTTACTTTTACATTTCCCATTAGTATTTCTAATATTGGACTCTTTCCGAAGGCTTTGTCTTTCTGCATATTGGTTATTAATGTCTGCCTTACTGAGCTTTTTTGAATTTTTACAGTGTTCCTGTTTTCTATAGGTGAAGGAGATGCTATCCTAGATACAGTACTTGTAGGAAGCTCTGTGTATTTTCTTGTGTCACTTGTTAATATCTGTACCTTTCTGGATCGATAGGTCTTTCGGATCTGCAACATCTGGCTATATAAAAATTAAAAATAAATAAATAAATAAATGATTCGGTTCTTGACAACGATAGCAGATCAATTCACCTCTCCCATTCCTTAAAGATGGTTTTACTATAGGACACCTCCTTATTACTACATCTGTTCCCTGTTCCATTTAATAATTGTTTGGTATCTCTGATCTATGATATTGTTCTTCCGGGATTCTCCTAAAATTTTCTTCTCTATCTCATTCTCTTTGTTCATTAGTATTAAATCTTTCTCTAAGTTGGTTTAATGCTTCTCTTAAATCTTCCATTTCTTTTGCTCTCTGTAATCTTGTTGACTGCGCCAAAATATGTAAACCACTACCACGTGGGTTAGAGCGAGGTTGATTGTAAAAAAAATGTAGTCGTGGTGACCAGGTCAGCAAATTCTCAGATATTGCCCACATGGTTGTAGTTTAATATATATATTATGTCTCTTTCACAAATCCAAAACACCAAGGAATATCACATATATTTTATTATATATAAATTACATTTAAATAAACATATGAATATTAACAATAAATCTATACTTATGTCCAAACCTATTCTATTAACAATAGTCTAATAGTAAACTCTCACTTCTCTTTAGTGCTCTCGTTACAAAAAACAAATGTTATTATAGTTGCTACATCCACTATCTAATATAACAATCAGATAAGTATACTTCTGTAAAAATAAATATTATACTATTACTATATTATCTTTTGTTGTATACTATCTCAAAATCCTATTCTTTATTTATAAAAAATTGATTCTTTGTGTGTTCTTTCTTTCAGATGTCCTCAATTCTTCCTGTTAATGTATTCAGGTAAGAAACATTTCTTTATAGCTTAAAGTATTTTTCTTTCTCTTTCTAATTGGTTTTTCATAGTTATTTACAATTACACATGTGTGTATATGAGCTCAGGCCTGGCTAAATAATTACTGTTCTAATTAAAAAAAAATTTTTTTTAAAACAACTTATCTGAAGTCTTTTTCTTTCATCGAGCTGGCCAGATGTAATTCTCTTGTCTTCTTCTTTTCTCTATTGCAGTGTCCTTTCTTGGACCTACTATTCTATACTTTAAACAAACCAGTAAGAAAGTCTATCTCCCTTTCACCGCTCCAGGTCTTCTGCAACTTAGTTACAGGACGATACAGTAAAAATCACGGGAGAGTGGGCAAGCGCCCGCTCTCCCGGCACACGCACAGGCCACTCTCCTGTGCGCGTGATTCAGTAAATTAATTTATTTAAATTAGGGAGCGCGGTAAAAAGAGGCACTAGGGACACTAGCGCTTCCCTAGCGCCTCTTTTTGGACAGGAGTGGCGGCTGTCAGCGAGTTTGACAGCCAACGCTCAATTTTGCCGGCATTGGTTCTCAAACCCGCTGACAGCCACGGGTTCGGAAACCGGACGCCGGCAAAATTGAGCATCCGGTTTTCAACCCGCGAGCTGTGGGCCAATTTTAATTTTTTTTTTTAATTTTTAACTATTTGTAACTTTTGGGACCTCCGACTTAATATCGCCATGATATTAAGTCAGAAGGTGTATAGAAAAGCAGTTTTTACTGCTTTTCTGTGCACTTTCTTGGTGCCGAGAGAAATTAACACCTACCTTTGGGTAGGCGCTAATTTCTGAAAGTAAAATGTGCAGCTTGGCTGCACATTTTACTTTCTGAATCGCGTGGGCATAACTAATAGGGCCATCAACAAGCATTTGCATGTTGCGGGCGCTATTAGTTTCAGGGGAGTTGGACGCGCATTTTCGGCATGCTATTACTCCTTACTGAATAAGGGGTAAAGCTAGTGCGTCAAAAACACGCATCCAAATGCAGGTTAATAGTGCGCTCCGCCGGAGCACACTGTACTGTATCGGCCCATATATGTGTTAGTCTGTATATTCTGTCTTGGACAGCTAATTGTCACTGTGCCACTAACTAGATTAAATCTAAAGATAATTTAATTGCCCTACATCTTTTTTTTTTTCACTTTGAAAGAACAGTTTCACTATAACCCTTTCATTCAACTCTCTTTCTCTCTGTTGTACTTGCACACATAGGGGCTTCTTATATGAGTTCTTTATCAAACTTTGTTCAATGAATATCCATAGGAATCTCTTTAGATACAGTTTTATACGCTGTACGATAAAGTTTCTTTACATCATCCATATTGTAGCATGCCTAGTGATTTAACAATCAAGTGGCTTCTTCATCACTGGGATTGTCATAGATGTGTTTATCACTGGAATAGTACATACTTTACAAGGTACAGTTCAATTGTTATTTGATATCTTAAAAAAATGCTGTATTAATACGCAGTACAGCTGTTTATAATTAACAATTAATCTTTTCTATTAACTACATTACTTTGGCAGGAACCCTTACACATCATCATACATACTCTCATTCACTCTGATAATGGTGATTGTTCTTTCATTAATTTTTATATGTTTTATATTATTAACTTGGCCTTGAATACAGAGAACCAACATGGCACCTCTGTACTCTTAGACTTCTACCTCTCAATGTCTAATTCTGTAAATGTCTTTTTCTTTTCTTAGACCCTCAGATCCTTTCTCCCGCTGATGTCACTAACTTAAATAGTGCACAGCACTGCTCATTAGATATGTTCTGTTTTTCTTTCTGAGGAAATTTCTACTTGTGTTTATTAGTTTTAATTTAATAACATTTTTAATATGTATCTTATTAATAAAGCCTCTTTTATTTCTTATTTTCACCGTGCACTGAGTCTTAAACTAGTGTACCTGCACTCACCTTGTCACTGGTAACTAGGGAAGCTATCATCATCACTCCATAGTTACCACCTTAGTTTTCAAAGGTGTTTTGGCTTGTACTATCTTAAATAGGGGTGTTTGGAACATACCAATTGGATTATTATTTTATTTCCTTAATCTTATCAGGCTTTTACATCTTTTCTAACTACAATAAAAATATTTCACCTATTTTATTTTTTACTTTTCTAGTATTTTCCTTTTTTAACATTTTCAACATACACATTATTATAAATATATGTATCTCATTCACACTACAGCTCTAAACTATTCTTAATAATTAAATAGGGTTACTAACATTTACCTAAACTTTTCTAAATCATTATTAAATTTTCCTTTAAGTTTTAAAGGTTTTTTTAAATTTCTAATGTATCAGAATGTTCATTGAATCAATTTACATATTTTAAAATATTTCTATAGATCTGTCTCAGTCAGGTGTTCTGATTCTCTTTATTTGAACAACACTACCATTTTATTTAAAAAGTATATAATTTTCTTTATTTTATTAAAAATTGATACCCCCCCCACTTAAAATAAGGTTCCTGATGACATCACGGATGACATCACCTAAACTGTCACTACCCAGGCCTACATCGGGACCTCTGTTCACCTACCCTAGGCAGAATTCTCCTACTGCTCTCCCCATTTAATACTCACTCAGGAACCCCGATCCTCAGCTGCTCAGCTGTTCTGATGCTCTGTACATGCTAAGGGAATGGCCGTCAGCAGTGATTGAATGTGAAATTGGCCCCCAACCCCCTACACTAATACCTAATCCCCACCTCGAGTTACTAGGTGGGCCTCTCATAGGGATACAAATACCTGTCTAGGGAAGAGACACTATAGCAAGTCTCAGTCTGTGTCTCTGTGTGTCTCTGTGTGTCTCTCTCTCTCTCTCTCTCTCTCCAGAAACATCATGAACTGAAATGTAGCTCAAATTGGGTTAAGAGCATGTTGCATAGCTGTTATCACAATTTGTGATACACATGCTTATTTGCATAAGGTCACACCCCTTTTTGGTATTGCATGTGATATTGGAAAATGAGGCCCATAGCTGGATAACTTATCTGGCTAAAATCTTATATAGCAATGTCAGGAGTGTTAGGCGCCCCGGCCCTCGGGGAGTAGGGCTGGGTCCCCTCACCTGTACAAGCAGGAAGCCTGCTCTGGCGTTCTCCTCCATTTCCGCGGCCCAACGCACTTTGCCACTATTGCAGCCTGTGCACAACACCACCAACACCAGAGAGATCCCTGGGCACCCTAGGCATGTGAACATGCGCCTGGGCCAGATTTAAAGAGCCAACAGCGGGAAAGTTCCTTGGGGCCAAGGATTATGACGTCAGGCAAGGCAGATATAAATATCCTGCCTTGCCACTTTTTCCTTGCCTTGGCAACAGATCCAGCTACTTGAGAGTGCGTGTTGTCTGCATCCTGATCCTACCTTCCTGCAGTTCTCCTGTCTCCTGTTCCTGCTTCCGCCAAGCCCTTCCTCGCCCCTTCTTCCTTGAATTGATCTTCTGGCTCTGACCCTGCTTGTCTTCTGGTTCCTGGTTGTTGCCAGAGGATGTGGCTAGTAGGGATGTGAATCGTTTTTTGACGATTTAAAATATCGTCCAATATATTTTAAATCGTCAAAAATCGTTAGAAGCGCGATACAATATGAATTCCCCCGATTTATCGTCAAAAATCGTAAATCGGGGGACGGGGGAGGGGAAGGGGAGGGCGGAAAAACCGGCACACTAAAACAACCCTAAAACCCACCCCGACCCTTTAAAATAAATCCCCCACCCTCCCGAACCCCCCCAAAATGCCTTAAATTACCAGGGGTCCAGAGCGGGGGTCCCGGTGTGATCTTTTACTCTCGGGCCTGCGGTGCGTTGTAGAAATGGCGCCGGCGCTACCTTTGCCCTGTCATATGACAGGTCAAAGGTAGCGCCGGCGCCATTTTGTTTTTTGTCCCCCGATGTCAGGAGCGTAGGAGATCGCTCCCGGACCTCCGCTGGACCCCCAAGGACTTTTGGCCAGCTTGGGGGGGCCTCCTGACCCCCACAAGACTTGCCAAAAGTCCAGTGGGTGTCTGGAACGACCGCCTGCAGTCGAATCGTGTTGCCATATGGCCGGCGCCATTTTGCGCAAAATGGCGCCGGCCATACGGCAAAACGATTCGAGTGTAGGAGGTCACTCCCGGACCCCCGCTGGACTTTTGGCAAGTCTTGTGGGGGTCAGGAGGCCCCCCCAAGCTGGCCAAAAGTCCCTGGGGGTCCAGCGGAGGTCCGGGAGCGATCTCCTACGCTCCTGACGTCGGGGGACAAAAAACAAAATGGCGCCGGCGCTAGCTTTGACCTGTCATATGACAGGGCAAAGGTAGCGCCGGCGCCATTTCTACAACGCACCGCAGGCCCGAGAGTAAAAGATCACACCGGGACCCCCGCTCTGGACCCCAGGTAATTTAAGGCATTTTGGGGGGGTTCGGGAGGGTGGGGGATTTATTTTAAAGGGTCGGGGTGGGTTTAGGGATGTTTTAGTGTGCCGGTTTTCCCGCCCTCCCCCGATTTACGATTTACACGATATTTACAAAAACAAAACCGCGACGATCCGATTCCCTCCCCCCCCCAGCCGAAATCGATCGTTAAGACGATTGATCACACGATTCACATCTCTAGTGGCTAGAGCAGTTAGTGCAGCTGGGTTCAAAAAAGGTTTGGATAAGTTCTTGGAGGAGAAGTCCATTAACTGCTATTAATCAAGTTTACTTAAGGAATAGCCACTACTATTAATTGCATCAGTAGCATGGGATCTTCTTAGTGTTTGGGTAATTGCCAGGCTCTTGTGGCCTGGTTTGGCCTCTGATGAAAACAGGATGCTGGGCTTGATGGACCCTTGGTCTGACCCAGCAGGGCATACTCATATTTTGCTTGTTCGCTGCCTGCCCTGATCTTCAGCCTGTTTCTCCATCTCTGCTTGTATGCTGCCTGCATTAAACTCGGCCTGGCCTCCACTTCGCTTAACCTGCTGCCTGCCTTGACCCTTGATACATCTGACCTGTCTTCTGCCTGCCATCTGTCAGACCTACACCTAAGTCCTGCCAACCCCGGCACGCAAAGACTCAACCCATGGGGAACGTGGGCTGGTATAGGTGAAGGTCTTGTTGGCTTCTCTCTCTCAACACCGCCTCCCGACGACGAGGACCACCAGGGGCCTCCCCTTGGTGGTGGCAACAACCTCGTCGTGGCTCACGGGTCCACCTCCCTTACAAGGAATGGTCCAGGGGCATTCTAGGTAACTCTGATTTTCAGTGTTATCCAACTAAGGTGGCTGGATAACTTTAGGATAGCTGAAGAACAGTCCTAGAGTTAGCAGGGTAAATTTATCCAGTTATTGTATGATAGCCAGGTATATTCAGTGACATACCCATATGGACGAATATCCCAGCTGAGTTAGCAGGATACGTTTTTACAGTTAACTTTCCTAGGCATGCAGAGGTTGAAATAGATCTAATTTCTTTCAAGATCTTATAAATAATGTTATACTTGCAATGCTTATATATCTTTAAGGCTTTAATTACAGACTTTGCACCATTTCTCAAAGGAAGAGCAATTGAAAATTGCTTAGGCAGAGGTAGGCGACTCTGGCTTTCATAAGCCAGACAGGTTTTCAAGATTCCCACACTGAATATTCATGTGATGCTCTGTCCCCACTGCATTCAAATGGATCTTATAAGAACATAAGAACATAAGAAAATGCCATACTGGGTCAGACCAAGGGTCCATCAAGCCCAGCATCCTGTTTCCAACAGTGGCCAATCCAGGCCATAAGAACCTGGCAAGTACCCAAAAACTAAGTCTATTCCATGTAACCATTGCTAATGGCAGTGGCTATTCTCTAAGTGAACTTAATAGCAGGTAATGGACTTCTCCTCCAAGAACTTATCCAATCCTTTTTTAAACACAGCTATACTAACTGCACGAACCACATTCTCTGGCAACAAATTCCAGAGTTTAATTGTGCGTTGAGTAAAAAAGAACTTTCTCCGATTAGTTTTAAATGTGCCCCATGCTAACTTCATGGAGTGCCCCCTAGTCTTTCTACTATCCGAAAGAGTAAATAACCGATTCACATCTACCCGTTCTAGACCTCTCATGATTTTAAACACCTCTATCATATCCCCCCTCAGTCGTCTCTTCTCCAAGCTGAAAAGTCCTAACCTCTTTAGTCTTTCCTCATAGGGGAGTTGTTCCATTCCCCTTATCATTTTGGTAGCCTTCTCTGTACCTTCTCCATCGCAATTATATCTTTTTTGAGATGCGGCGACCAGAATTGTACACAGTATTCAAGGTGCGGTCTCACCATGGAGCGATACAGAGGCATTATGACATTTTCCGTTTTATTCATCATTCCTTTTCTAATAATTCCCAACATTCTGTTTGCTTTTTTTTTTTATGTATATTCTTTGTGGATATCCTGAAAACCCAGCCAGCTTGCAGCACTCAAGGACCAGCATTGCCTATTCTCGGACTAGGGAAAAAATACCAACAGAGATTTCTACCTGCTTTTTCTGTAAATATATATATATTTTAAAAAATAATATGCACTATTTTGAAAATGCAAAACTTTAGACATTGTTGCCTCCCATGTCTCAAGGCTGCCTCAAGCTCACCTATTTTTTCCATGCATAAAAATATCTGATTTTTTATCCTCATGCATTCCTTTACCCAGGGAAAGGGTGGGCAGTTTTCAGATAGCTTATTTACCCAGGCAAATGGCTTTTGAAAATTGAATAAGATACAATTGTCAATATTAAATGTTGAACCGAGAAAATCAGAATCCCTGGAGGAAAAATGAATTGTGCGGGTTCATTTTTGTCAGACTGTAATGTTTGGCGGTTGCGGGGTTGCATCCTATGACCAGCAGCACTCCCCCTTCCATGTCAGCAGCCTCCCGGCATGGCAGACTAATGCCACCAGTTTCTTCAGTGGCTGGAAGGGCTATCAGTGGCTGGAAGGGCTATCAGTCGCTGGAAGGGCTATCAGTGGCTATCAGTGGCTGGAAGGGCTATCAGTGGCTGGGCCCTCCTAGGTATGTACATATGTGGTGCAGCGCATTTTAAAAGATCTGTGGTGGCAAATTATTTTGCTAGTGCCTCCTAATGATGCTTGCGTGTCTGGGTTCTTAATCCCCCTGCCACACGCCAGTCCAACTCCACAGCATAAGATACTCCACCTTCTCAGCAGTGTGTGTTGCTCCAGCATTCCTGTTCCTGCCTTGCTCCTGCCTTGTTTCTGTTCCAGCCTGTTCTGCCTTCTCCAGCCTGCCCTGCTTGGTCCAGCTTCCTGTCCTGCTTCATTCTTGTCTTTTGCTTATCTGCCTGGTCTTGACCTCTGCTTCGCACCCAGACTACTCTTCTGGCTTCCGTCTACATTTGCTATGTACCCGGATTACTCTCTTACCTACCACCTGCCTCTGACCTCTGCTATAGACCTCAACTTGCTGTCTGCCCTTACCCTTGGCTGACCCTGCCTGATTGCTGCTTGGCCCTGGATTCTTTCTTCTAGACCACCCTGTGGGACTATCACCTGAGACCTGCCAGCCCCTGGAACATAAAGGCTCAAACAGTGGGGAATGGGGCTGGTATAGGTGAAGGTTCAACCTTCTCCCAGCCCAGGGTGCGTCCCCAGCTGTTGGCATGGGTCTAATAGGTTTGCCTATTAAGCTGCATCAACCACACCACAACAGAAGGGTCCACCACTATTACAAGTTTGCTGATGCCATGTAGCTGATGGACTCGTCCGCACTCAAGGCTATACTAGGATTGGACCAATATATCCAACAGAAACAAGAGGTATTGAATCAAATGACTGGTCTGCTTGAAAGGCTGGTGGTATGGATGAAAGTAAAGCAGTCCCAACTACCAGCACCAGCTCAGGCACTGGCTCCAATTCCTGTGGATCCATCTCCACCTGAGTCTGTTCAAATCCCTGGACCCCTACTACACCTTCCACCACCTCCTAATTACCTTGGGAACCCCATGGAATGCAGGGGCTTTATAAATCAATGCAAAATGCATTTGGAGCTTCAGGTGGCTCTCTTCCCCTCTGACCGCATGAAGGTGACATACATGCTTTTCTTGATAGGTGGCTTTACCCTTGCTTGGGCCTCCCTTCTCTCTCCAGAATTTGCATCATTTCCTGCAGCAGTTTTATGTGGTATTTGATGAGCTAGGACATGCATCATCTTCAGCCATGGACTTGCTGAGAATCTGCCAAGAGGCTCACACCATAGCTAGGTATGCTGTACAAGTCCAAACCTTGGCTTCACAGCTCAGATGGGGAGAGGACAGCCAGAGCCATTTTTTGGCAAGGACTATCTGGGTGAATTAAGGATGAGCTAGCAGACCATGGGTATAGCAGCCCAGGGTATATCTTACATTCCAGGAATGTGCACAAGAAAGTAAAGACTCCCATCATCCTACCCACCTAGCTTCTCGGTTCCAGCATGACCTGGCATCCCCAAACTGTCCTGTGCAAACAATCTCCTTGGAAAAACCTTTTCACTTGGGTTGCTTTAAACTTAGTGAGGAAGAGAACTGCAGATGGAGGCAGTTGACCCTCTGCCTCTATTATGCTGGCCAGGGGCACTTTGCCAACCACTTCCCCGAGAAGTCGGGAAACTAGCATACCTAGGGTTGGTCAAAGAGGCACCCTAGGCTGGCACCTCCACACCCCACAACTAGCGGTGCCTGTCTGCCTCACCAAAGGAGAAACTCAGATCCATATAAAGGCCTTCCTGGATTCTGGGGCAGGAGGTAATTTTAATGAGAATTCACTCAGCAGCACAACTTCCCAATACCATATTGGTTAATGTCCTCACCATCTCTTCTGTCTATAGCAAGCCTCTACCTGGTCACCTGACCATGATCATTGCCCCCCCCCCCCCCCCCCCCCCCCCCCAGCAAGTAGACAGGTCTTCACAATGAACACAAAGACTTCTATGTGTTACCCAAGGCAGTCAACCCTGTCATTCTTGGGCTGCCCTGGCTCTAACTTCATCAACTGGCCATAGACTGGGATATGCTATAAATTGCCCATTGGGGTCCTTCCTGTGCAGAGAACTGCCATACTCTGGTCCTACTTCCAGTCACTATGGTTTGGGCTACTGTACCCAAATTACTGGGCTTGCTGCCCCAGTATGCCACTTTCTCAGACATCTTCATCAAGCAGTAAGCTGAGATACTACCACCTCATCGATCCTATGATTGCCTAATAGATCTCCTACCTGGGAAGACTCCTACTAGAGGCCGTGTCTATCCATTACCAGCACCAGAGATGGAGGCTATGTCCAAATACATCCAAGAGAATTTGGAGAGGATTCATCTGGCCCTGATCTTCACTTGCAGGTGCAGGTTTTTTCTTTGTTGGGAAAAGGATGACTCACTCCAACCCTGCATAAACTACTGGGGCCTCAATGTGATCACTCAAAAAAAATTGTTCACTGAGCTGTTCAATCATCTTCAAGGAGCACAAGTCTTCACGAAGCTCATTCTCCTTGGGGCTTATAATCTGATGACGATGAGTGAAAGACAGCTTTTAACACTAGGGATGATTTTTTGGGATCTGCAATAGTTGTATGTGATGGTATAATTAGATGATATTCTCATCTTCTCACAATCCTTGGCACAGTACTGGGAGCACATAAAACAAGTCCTACAGTGACTTTGAGAACACCAATTGTATAGAAACTTGAAAAATGTGTGGTTGAACAGGAAGAATTGTCCTTTCTGGAGTACATCATTTTCTGACACTGGTTCTGCATGGACCCTGAAAAATCAGAAGCCCATTTGGGATTGACCCCAGCTTGTTGGACTTGCGGCATTACATTGCTTTCTGGGCTTTGCAAATTATTTCAGACAATTGGGTACTCCTTACTAATGACACCCTCATCGCCCTTAAGAAGAAGGGTGTCGATGCCAGACACTGGCCAGAAGAGGTCTTCCAGGTTTTTAACCTCCTTAGACAGGAGTTCCTCCGGAAACTCTAGTTTCACCACCTGGACCAATTAAAACTCTTTGGCTTGGAGGTAGATGCCTCTGCCATTGGGGTAGAGGCTATCCTTGTTCATCACAATGACCAAGGGACTCTCTTGTCATGCTCTTACTTCTCCAAAAAATTCATTTTGGTGGAGAGAAACTATATAATCAGGGATCATAAACTCTTGGCAATTAAGTTAGCATTGGAATAGTGGCTGCATCTGTTAGAGGGGGCTAGGCACCTGATTACCATTTATATGGACCAGAGAGCCTGGAATATCTGCCGTAGATCTAGCAGCTAAACCCCCAACAGGCTCAATGGTAGCTGTTCTTCAACTGCTTTGACTTTGAACTACATTATCATTCCACAGAGGAGAAACAACAGGTTAACTCCCTTTCATGGTCATTTGAGACTGAAGATGCCTTAGAACCCCCTCACCACATAACAGATCCCACGAGGATTGTGGGCACTGCTGTGATTCCGGGATGTCCTAGAACTAATCCTTCACCACTATTGGTGGCTACAGGTGAAGCAAGACATGAAACCCTATATAGAATCCTGACCCACTTGTGCAAGGCATAATCTCTCATGTTTACCCTTGGGGGCTTTTACAACCATTGCAAGCCCCCATGGAGCCCTGGACCCACCTGACCACTGATTTTCCTCCTCTTTAATGGCCACACCGCTAAATGAGTAGTGGTAGATTGTTTTTGTTTGTACAACATATCTTCTGTCAACACTGATTCCTTTCCCATACATATCCTCTTGGACTGAGGAGTTCAGTTCACAGCCCAGTTTTGGAAGATCCTTTGTAAGAAATTTGATATCACTTAGGATTTCACATCTGTGTATCATCCACAAATTATTCAGCAGACTGAAAGGATCAACTAGATCCTCAAAAACTTCTAAAGTGTTAGATGCAGCGGGTGGCCGTAGCCGGCCCCTCTCACCTCCTCTCCAGGCGTTGGCACCCACACGGCAGTGGGGAATCATTCCCGCCGCAAGCCTCGGGCCTCGTCCACTCCCGTGGGTCCTCCCGCTGGATCTGTGCTGCACTCCGCGGCGGCCGGAACAATTCCCGATCCCCTCTTCACAACACCAGGCTACAGGTCTCCGCTCCCAGCAGCCCACATTGGGCAGGGCCATCCCTAGGCACACAGCTGCACCGCCTGAGCTTTCTTAAAGGGCCAGCACCAATTGATGCAGCTCAGCCTCCTGGATGACGTCAGGAGCCAGGAACTATTTATTGGAACCTCCTCTTCCTGTTCCTTGACATGGCAATGAGTCTGCTTCACTTTGGTGGAGTCTTATGAGCTGATTTGGTGTCTTGCATCCTGTTCCTGCCATCCGAGTCCTGATCCTGCTCCAGCTTCCATCCTTTGGTTCTGACAGATGGATCTTCTGGCTTCTGACCTAGGACTGGCTTTCGGTGATTCTTCTGGCTTCGACCTCGGACTGGGTATCAGCAACTCTCTGGCTTCTGACCTCGGACTGGCTTTCAGTGATTCTTCTGGCTTCAACCTCAGACTGGCTATCGGCGACTCTCTGGCTTCTGACTCTGGACTGGCTATTGGCAATCCTCTGACTTCTGATCCTGGACTGACTTCAGAAAACTCTCGGCTGTGAGGGGCATGCAGCTTTGAAATTGATTGCCTGGATTTGCCTGGATTTTTGATCCGAACGATGAAAATTTGGGGACTTTGAATCTCTCCCGTGAATTTCCACCAGCCTGGGTTTAACCCGTGCAACAGATCCAAGACTTTCAGAAGCTATCGGTGTGGAGTGAGTAGTGCCTGGTGGCTTAAATTTCTTATGCCTAATTCCATTAGGAAACAGAGGGCCAAAGAAAAAGAGGCCCTGCCGGGACCACAAAATGTTATTGGCCCAATGGACGCACACATACACCGCGATACTGAGAAACCGGGTGAAGTCTCGCTGAGGGTGGGAAAGGAGAAAGATTTACCTGACCCCTCTCCTGAGTTGTACACTACCCTTTCCCCGGTAGTGCGGAGTCCACCAAGCAATCCTGCTGAGACAAGGCCTGAGACCCCAATGATAGACCACTTGGAAGTAGGAGAAATCCGAACTCCGGGTGCTCAGGGGGGTGAAACATCACAGGCTTATGTTAGACTCCCCATCTTACCATCTAATGCTGGAGGTAGAAATGATATCTCATTGGAGAGTAATATTGGGAAGAAATATGTGCTTCCTCAGTTAACGAAATTAGAATTACTGAAACCAACTAATATTTCTCTTGAATCAATCTGGGATGCTATACAGGCATTGAATCTGAATATTTATAATCAGATAGCTCCAGTTTATTCATATATAGGGAAAATGGAAATAAGTATTGAAAATGTTGAAAAAGAAATTGTAATAGAGAGAGAATGTATTTCAAAAATAAATGTAGATTTGGGAAATACTGTTGGGATCCAAAATGCCCCAATGAAAGAAAATAATATCTAAATTCTAGATTAGAAAATATGGAAAATGTTTTAAGGGGCAGGAATCTTCGGTTTATTAATTTTCCTAAGAGTCAGTTCATATCTCCTAAGGAGATGTGGAAGAAATACATGATAGAAATATTGAAGATTTCTGAACAGGCTATTCCTGTGACAGCTAGGATTTATTATATACCATCTACTATAAGTAAGAATTATGTAAATGACAAAGAGAAAAAAAGAACATCTAATTCAGACCCATTACAATTAAATTTAACTGAAATACTGGAGACATTAAAAGATCGGGTTACCCCTGCCACTTTGGTGGTAACTTATCTGCTTGAGGCAGATAAGGAGTGGACATTAAAGATGTTCTTTAGAAATAGAACAGAAAAATTCCTAGGTCTTAAAATAAACGTTTTTCCTGATTTATCAAAAGCCACTCAAAAAAGAAGGAAACAGTTCCTTCTTTTAAGACCTAGAGTACTGGAAATTGGGGCTATGTTTTTGATAAAATATCCCTGTAAGTGTCTCATAAAATATCAAGGGTTGTCATATGTTTTTTATCAACCTAATCAACTTACTGCTTTTTTAGTGGGGAAAACTATTCTACCTGAAACTTCCTCTCCAATAGAATGAATATCAGGTCCACCAAAGAGTAAAATTTGTTTTTTCCTTAGGTAGCAGTCTTGTGATCTGGTAATTGTGGACTTTGGATTGAGAATAAGATGTTTATTTTTCTTTAAAAACAGTTATATTCCTTTTTGATAAGTTGATGTATTTCTCTATTTTCAAACAAGAATTGTTTTCTTGAAAAATTTGTTAAACTTATAAAATATAAAATAAAATAAAATAAACCTATATCTTAAGATGCCCTCAACCAAATTTGCACATAGGTTTACTGGACCATTCCTCATTCTTGGCAGACAGAAGCAGTTGCCTACTAGCTAAAATTCCCACCCACACTGAAGATTCATAATGTTTTACATGTCTTGCTCCTGTCTTGCTCCTTGGCCTTCATGTCATCCCTCCAGCATGGCCTTCACGTCATCCCTTTAGTCTAATGGATGTAATATTGGAAACAGATACTGAATTTGAGGTTCAGGAGATCTTTGACTCAAGAAGTTGTCAAAACTGGCTTGAATACCTAATTTCCTGGAAAGACTTTATACCCGAGGAAAATGCAGAACCTGCATCCAGTCTTCAAGCCCCCAAATGATAAAGGATTTCCATCGATGCTTTCCCCAGAAGCCTAAGTCAAGAAGCCTGGGGAGGGTGCTTAGCAGGGTAGGTACTATAATGTTAGCTGGTGGGGGCCCAAGATGGCGGCGTGAGTAGTCACAGGGTGAGATGCTGCTACTCTGAGTTAATTTCCTGAAAAAATGCCTCCAAAAAGAAAGGGTAAGGTTTGAACCTTTCCCCTGATTCAACCTTACCTGCAGGACAGAGAACAATGCCATCCTTCGCAACTCAATCGGTGGTGAAAGGGGGAGGAATCTCCACTGTGGATCTTGGAGCGGGAGCTCTAGAGACACTTGGGGAAACAACTTTGAGACCCCCCGAATGTCGGCCCCCACCACTGCCAGCAAGAAGCCACGAAGCTCAAGGAGAGATGCAGGATGATGACATCAGCTCAGTGATGGGAGGGGAAACCCAAACTGAAGAGCTAAACCTGCTGCTGCAACTTTCATCTAGCATGCTAGAAACCGCAGTGCTGACTGCTGAGGGAGGCTGCAGGATTCAAGCGAATACATTTGACAGAGATTTCTCTGGAGGAAGAAGGAAAGATCATGGAGGCAATGGCGTTGGATATCCGAATACAGCCACGGTAGGAAAGGGGATGGAAGTGTTTTAAACCCCCCCCCCCCCCCCAAACCTGCAGTGGTTACTTTGGAGGCGACATGGGATCTCCTAGTAAGCCTGGGTGGCTTAGTGAAGGATTCCCAGAACAAATATGAAAGTTTAACTTTACATGTAAAGACTCTGGATTTAAAATTGGGTGGCCAGATTCAGGAGGTGCAAAAACGGACTGAAAAGTTGGAGCAAACTACCACTCACGTGTCGGCTTGTAACTTAAAGTTGGAAAAAGATTATGGATATTTGTCTAGGAGAGTTGAGCATTTAGAAAACCAAGCAAGGCATTTAAACTTGCGACTATTGAACTTTCCAAGAATTTTGGGTGAAGAAATATATGTTACCTTAAAATTATTTTTTGTTGAAATTTTAAAATTTGAGAATGAGAAGAGTCCAATGTTAAATAAATTTTTCTTTATTCCAAATACCAACAAAAGGGACAAACCAGACCAATTAGAAGCTACGTCTAACTTGATACAATTTCTTGAAAATTCAGAAGCAGAAATTATAGAAAGATCTACGCTTCTTGTTTTTTTTATAATTGAAAGTGATGTTAATGATGTCATGAAAAGATACTTTAAAAATATTAACCTTAATTTTCATGAACAAGTGGTGAGAATATTTCCAGATTTATCTAGGGAAACCCAATTGAGGAGGAGGGATTTTTTAACAATGAGATCTCAAGTGTTATCCCTTGGGTATACATTTGTGTTAAAATATCCCTGTAGATGTTGTATTAGAGGTAATGGGGAAAGCTTTATTTTCATATTTCCGGAACAGCTGAAATCCTTCCTGAATGCTAGGACTGTAAGTGCTATTCCTGGAGAATAAACTACAAGATAATCAGTAATTTAGAACCACTGTCATGTTAAGTCAGTTTCCTTTTCTTTTTCCTTTGTCTCCCATTATAAATCAGGGCCCCATTTTAATTTTACCTGCTCTGAAAAGTGATATAACGAACATTTCTGGTAATTGATTTAATGCTTATTTCTGATGTTCCATCACATTTTCATTTTTCTGTACGAAATAAGTTATATGCTTGTTTCAATGAAAAAATTAATAAAGTGTAAATGAAAATAAATAAATAAATAATGTTTGCAGGTTGCGGGGGTCATCATACATAGAAACATATAGAAACATAGAAATGACGGCAGAAGAAGACCAAATGGCCCATCTAGTCTGCCCAGCAAGCTTCACACATATTTTCTCTCATACTTATCTGTTTCTCTTAGCTCTTGGTTCTATTTCCCTTCCATCCCCACCTTTAATGTAGAGAGCAGTGATGGAGCTGCATCCAAGTGAAATATCTAGCTTGATTAGTTTGGGGTAGTAGCCGCCGCAATAAGCAAGCTGCACCCATGCTTATTTGTTTTACCCAGACTATGTTATTAGCCCTTATTGGTTGTTTTTCTTCTCCCCTGCCGTTGAAGCAGGGAGCTATGCTGGATATGCGTGATGTATAAGTCTTCTCCCATGCCGTTGAAGCAGAGAGCCATGCTGGATGTGCATCGAAAGTGAAGTATCAGGCCCATTTGGTTTGGGGTAGTAACCGCCGTAACAAGCCAGCTACTCCCTGCTTTGTGAGTGCGAACCCTCTTTTCTTCTCCCCTGCCGTTGAATCAGAGAACTATGCTGTATATGCATTGAAAGTGAAGTATCAGGCTTATTTGATTTGGGGTAGTAACCGCCGTAACAAGCCAGCTACTCCCCTCTTTGTGAGTGTGAATCCTTTTTTCCACATTTCCTCTTGCTGTTGAAGCTTAGAGCGATGTTGGAGTCAAGCCTGTGTATGTTTATTTAATAAGGGTATTGACTCCAGGCAGTAGCCATCATTCTGGCGAGTCACCCACTCTTCATTGGCAGCCTCTTGACTTTATGGATCCACAGTGTTTATCCCACGCCCCTTTGAAGTCCTTCACAGTTCTGGTCTTCACCACATCCTCTGGAAGGGCATTCCAGGCATCCACCACCCTCTCCGTGAAGAAATACTTCCTGACATTGGTTCTGAATCTTCCTCCCTGGAGCTTCAAATCGTGACCCCTGGTTCTGCTGATTTTTTTCCTTAGGAAAAGGTTTGTCGTTGTCTTTTGATCATTAACACCTTTCAAGTATCTGAAAGTCTGTATCATATCACCTCTGCTCCTCCTTTCCTCCAGGGTGTACATATTTAGATTCTTCAATCTCTCCTCGTACGTCATCCGATGAAGATCCTCCACCTTCCTGGTCGCCCTTCTCTGTACCGCCTCCATCTTGTCTTTGTCTTTTTGAAGGTACGGTCTCCAGAACTGAACACAGTACTCCAGGTGAGGCCTCACCAAGGACCTGTACAAGGGAATAATCACTTCCCTTTTCTTACTCGATATTCCTCTCTCTATGCAGCCCAGCATTCTTCTGGCTTTAGCTATCGCCTTGTCGCATTGTTTCGCCGACTTCAGATCATTAGACACCATCACCCCAAGGTCCCTCTCCTGCTCCGTGCACATCAGCCTTTCCCCCCCCATTGAATACAGTTCATTTGGATTTCCACTCCCCATATGCATGACTTTGCACTTCTTGGCATTGAATCCCAGCTGCCATATCTTCGACCACTCTTCCAGTTTCCTTAGATCCCGTCTCATTCTCTCCACTCCTTCCGGCGTGTCCACTCTGTTGCAGATCTTAGTGTCATCCGCAAAAAGACAAACCTTACCTTCTATCCCGTCCGCAATTTCGCTCACAAAGATATTGAACAGGACCGGTCCCAACACCGATCCTTGCGGTACACCACTTAAAACCGCTCTCTCTTCAGAGAAGGTTCCATTTACCATCACACATTGTCTTCTGTCCGTCAACCAATTTGCAATCCAGGTCACCACCTCGGCACTCACTCCCAAGCTTCTCGTTTTATTCACCAGTCTCCTGTGCGGAACCGTATCAAAAGCTTTGCTGAAATCCAAGTATATGATATCGAGCGCTCTTCCTCTATCCAATTCCTTGGTTACCCAGTCAAAAAAGTCAATCAGATTTGTCTGACAGGATCTTCCTCTGGTGAATCCATGCTGCCTCTGGTCCATCAATTCTCCGGACTGTAGATAGTTCACTATTCTCTCTTTCAACAGTGACTCCATTACTTTTCCCACCACTGAAGTGAGGCTAACCGGTCTGTAGTTACCAGCCTCCTCTCTGTTCCCACTCTTGTGAAGCGGGACCACCACCGCTCTTCTCCAATCACTCGGCACCACTCCCGTTTCTAGGGATCTATTGAACAGGTCGCACAGCGGTCCCGCCAGCACATCTCTGAGCTCCCTCAATATCCTTGGATGAATCCCATCAGGCCCCATGGCTTTGTCCACTTTCAGATTCTTTAGCTCTTCCCATACATTATCTACTGTAAATGGATTTTCCTCTGTTCCGCTTCCCTCCAGTTTCTTGTTGTGTAGAGATGGTCCTTCTCCAGGGTCTTCTTTAGTGAACACAGAGCTGAAGTATTCGTTTAATATTTCTGCCATTTCTTCGTCTCCCTCCACACATTGATCATTTCCACCTTTCAATTTCACTATACCACTTTGGACCTTTCTCTTTTCGCTGATGTATCTGAAAAATGTTTTGTCACCATATTTTATCTCCTTGGCAATCCTCTCTTCTGCTTGACTTTTTGCCAACTTGATTAATTTCTTTGTCTCCCTCAGTTGATACAAATATTCTTCTTTGTGCTCCTTCCTTTGGGATCTTTTGTATTTCTTGTATGCAGTTCTTTTAGCTTTAATTTTGTCAGCCACCTCCTTTGAGAACCAGATAGGTTTCATTTTTCTTTTGCTTTTCTTTACATTTCTAACATATAGAGCAGTTGCCTTGGCGATTGCTCCTTTTAGATTGGTCCACTGTTGATCCACATCTCTCTCATTTTCCCATCCATTTAGTTCTTCCTCTAGGTACTTCCTCATTTCCTCAAAGTCTGTGTTTTTGAACTGTAAAACTCTGGTCTTTGTGCTCCTTTTCCATATTCTTTTAGTGATATTAAACCATACCGTTTGATGATCACTGGTGCTGAGGTGGGCGCCCACCTTGACATCAGAGACGATTTCTCCATTATTGAGCACTAAGTCGAGAATAGTTCCTTCTCTCGTGGGTTCCAATACCATTTGTTTGAACAAAGATACTTGCATGGCATCCAGTATTGCTCTACTGTTTTTAGATTCTGCAGATGGGATTTTCCAGTCTACATCTGGCATATTAAAGTCACCAATGATCACCACTTCCCCTTTCTTACCTATCTTATGGATGTCTTCAACCAGATCTCTGTCCAGCTCTTCCTTTTGGTTTGGAGGCCTGTAAACCACTCCAATATAAATGGATGCTCCATCATCTGTTTTTAGGTCTACCCATAGTGCTTCTTCCTTGCCCCAACTTCCTTGCAGCTCAGATGCTTGGATATTATTTCTGACATAAAGAGCCACACCTCCCCCTTTTCTATCCACTCTGTCCTTCCTTAACAAATTATAGCCTGGTATTGCCGTATCCCAATCATGAGATTCTGTGAACCATGTCTCTGTGATAGCAACGATGTCCAGTTCTGCCTCTGTCATTAGGGCCTGCAGATCTGGGATTTTATTTCCCAAACTATGAGCATTTGTAGTCATAGCTTTCCAGGTACTCTCTTTACGGTTATTGCTTTTCCTGTACTCCTTATGAGACTTTAGTTGAGATTTGTTATTCACTTTACTTGTTCCTTTTGCAGTTGTGCCATTGATGACAGAGTTATCCATCTCAATCTTTTTGTCTAGAATTTCTTCAGTTAATACAGGGAGGGCTTTATGTTCTTGTTGCATTTGATACTGTGTGTGTCTCCTTGTTACAGGTCTAATTCTACCAGAGCCCACTGTGATCCTGTTTTTTAATGATTTACTTGATGAACTGATTGAGTGGGGGGGTATACTTGTTGGCTTCCCATCTGTCAAGAATGGGTGACTGTGGGACACATGTGTTATCCTACCTGAGTCTACTGTATTTCTTTTTCTTGACTCCTGGTTATTCTTTGGTGTTGGGGAATTATTTTCTGAGTAATGCAATATGGGTGTAATTCTTTTAATTGAAGCTAATTGAGCTTTAACCTCAGTCAGCTCCGTTTTCAAAGAAGAGAGCTGTGCACAGATCGGGCAAGCTCCAAGTCTCCAGATGCTTTCCCTCAGAATAAAGGCTCTACAACAGTTGCAGTGGATAGTTCTCATATTGGTTAAGTTTTGGATTGGTATGTCCTTAGCTGTTAACTTACTAATTGATCTTGTTGCTAATGCTAATTTAGACAGTCTATATTAGTAATCTAATCCCAGGGGTGGGTGGGTACAGGGGTAGGGTGGGAGGGAAACAGTTGAACCTGGGACAAGCAGGACACTTTCTGGAACTTTATTAGTCCTTTAGCTATTAAAGGACCCCCTCAGCACTTCTGTGCCAATATTAACCAGATTATTAAAGAACAGCTATACAATAATAGAAAAGCAGGTATACTGGATCTTAAAAATAACAGTTTGCAAGCAACAGTTACAATTATTGTATAATAACAGACCTAGAGAAAGGTATAAAACACAGAAGTTCTACTGCTCAGAGAGCCCAGATTTTAGTGCAGCACAAAGCAATTAGAAGAATAGTGAAAGAAAACAAGCAGGGTTTTTTTTTGTTTTTTTCTTTTTTCCCTCAGAAGAGCACCCCAGAAATTTAAGAGTCTTTTATCCCCCAGAAGAAATTTAAGAGTCTTATCTGCACAGGAACAGAAGAAGGAACCTCTCTGGGACTGCCTCAACTGGCAGCACTCAACCTCACAACCTCAGCAGCATCCTAGCATCGCAGACAAATGCCGCAAGTCTCTTCAGCAGCCAGGCACTGCCAACACTGTCAGTCCCCAGGCTATTCTAGATGCACACATGTGGCGTGGTGCCTTTTAAAGAACTCGAGGCAAGAAATTATTGAGCTGGCACCTCCTGATGATGTCTATGTGGCTGGGTTCTTAAGCCCCAGCTACATGCTAGTTCAACACCTCAGCAACAGGTCCTCCTGCTTCTCAGCCGTGCATGTTGCTCAAGCGTTTCTATTCCTGCCTTTTTCCTGTTCCAGCCTGTCCTGTCTCATCCAGCCTGCCCTGCCTCGCCTCATCCTGCCTTATCCAGCCTGCTCTGCCTTGTCCAGTCTGCCCTGTCCAGTCCAGCTTCCTATCCCACCTTGTCCCCGTCCATCACTTGTCTACCTCTGCTTTGGAACAGGACTACTCTTTTGCCTGCCACCTGCTTTTGACCTATTTTACTAACCCGGACTACTCTCTTGCCTGCCACTTGCCTCTCACCTCTGCTACGGACCTCAACTATGCTTTTCTCACTGCCTGCTAGACCCTTGGCCTGACCCAGGTAACTGCTTGATTGCTACCTGCCCAGACCTCAGCCAGGCTCTGGACTCTCTTTTCTTGACCATCCTGTGGAACTATCACCTAAGTCCTGCCATTCCTAGAATCCAAAGGTTCAACCTGTGGGCAATAGGGCTAATGTAGGTGAAGGTCTAGCCTTGTCCTAGCCCAGAGCATGTTTGCTAGCTGTCAGCATGGGCCTAGCAGGTTTGCCTATTGGTTGCATCAACCACACCATACCACAAGGGTCAACTACCATTACACAGAGTGAAATCAACATCTCCACACTTCTAATACTTGAACATAAACTGGATTCTCATTTAGGATTTTGTGACAAGATTAGAAGTATACCTGACAAGCCATTACATTTAAGGTACTGTATAAATCTAGTGGCAAGTCCAAGAATATATTCTAGGGAAAATGCAATTGTTATAATAGCATACATGTCATCACAACTCACAGATGATTCATGGTGCTTTTGGTAATAGAAAATCTGACAGAAAGTACTCAGCTAAGGTTTAACTCTCATGACCACATAAAGAATCTTTTTAATAACCATTCATCTAGGGTTTTGAAATTGAAAATTTCCTGTTGACCAAAGCTGAGTCAAAAGAAAAACATTAAAGCACATATATTTCAAAATATTTTTTTCATTTGTATGTGGCTTTCAGTTGCTTCCAAGTGAATACTTCCAATTTTAGAATAAAAACATTCTTAAGGTTTTGGTTCTGGAATAATCTAGAAACAGAGAAACATGATGCAAAAAAAGACCATATGGCCTATTTAGTCTGCTCAGTTATTCATCGTTACAATCCCTACCACTCCCTCAGAGATACCCTTTGTTTATCCTATGCCCCCTGATGTCTCCACCACCTCCATGGGGAGGCTGTTCCATGCATCTAATACCCTCCCTGAGAATATATACGTCCTTAGATTACTCCTGAGTTTATTCCCTTTCACTCTCATCAACAGACTCCTCATTCTAGATCCTGGAAGGTATTTCATTGTTTCAATCATATCTCCCATATCCAGCCTTTTCGTAAAGGTATACATGTTTAGATCTATAAGTCTGTCCATATATGGTTTAGAACAAAGAATATTGATCATTTTAGTAGCCACCCTCTAAACCTAGTCCTGCTGGTTTATATTCTTTTGAAAGTGTGGTCAGAACTGTAAATAGTATTCCAAATGAGGTCTTACCACAGACTTATCTAGGGCCAATATCATCTCTTTTCTTCTGCTGACCATTCCTCTCCCTATACAGCCAAGCATCTTTCAGGATTTTGCTGTTGCCTTATCCATCTATTTGGCCACCTTAAGATCATCAGATACAGTCACCCGAGATCCTGTTATTCTTTTGTGCTTAGAAGAATTTCATCCCTGTACTGTAATTCTATTATGGATTTTTGCATCCTAAATTTTAAAAACCTGCATTTTTTAGCATTTAATTTTAGCTACCGGACTCTAGACTAATCTTCTTGCTTCACTAGATTCCTTCTCATGTTTTCCACACCTTCCTTGCTGTCTACCCTGTTGCAGATTTTTGTATCATCAGCAAACAGATAAACCTTTCCGGATAATCCTTCCGCAGTGTCTCCCATGAAAATGTTGAAAAGAACCAGTCCAAACACTGATCCTTGTGACACACTGCTAGTAATGTCCCTCTCCTCAGATCAAACTCCATTTACCAGTACCTTTTATCATCTCCCACTCAACCAGTCTCTAACCTAGTCACTCACTTTACGGCCCATACCAAGTATGCTCAATCATAAATACCGAATCATGTCAAATGCTTAACTGAAATCCAAATACACCGCATGTAGCTCTCACCCCTCATTCAACTCTCTCATCACCCAAACATTGATCAGACTCATCAGACAATTCATGCCTCTCTTAAAACCATGCTACCTCAGATCATATAATCCATTAGATTCTAGAAACTGCACTATCTTCTTTTTTAACAGCAATTCCATTCATTTGCTCATCACAGAGATTCAGATTAACCGGCCTGTAGTTTCCAGCCTCCTCCTTACTTCCACTTTTGTGAATAGGAACCACATTCACTTGTCTCCAGTTCTCTGGAGCTACTTCTGACTCTAAAGAAGGATTGAAAAGGTCAGCCAGCAGAAGTGCCAGATCTTGTCTAAGTTTCCTTAATTTCCTCAGATGTATCCATTCTGAACCCATTGCTTTATCTACTTTAAATGGAGTTAGCTCCATACAAACACACTTTTCTGGGGAGTTAATTATACTTAAAGTAGATAAAGCGATGGGGCTGGATGGGATACAGAGAATAGTGTAGTTTCTGGAATCCAATGGATTACACAATCTGACTGAGTCAGCATGGTTGTCAGACTAACTTAATTTCTTTGATTCGGCAAACAGAGAGTTGTTTCAGGGGAGAGAACTAGATGGATTTTTGTGAGGTCTTTGACATGGTTCTGCATAGGCAACTTATAAATAAATTGAGACACCTGGGAGAATAACTTTCAAAAAACTACACATGGTGATATACACGCATGTATATGACCATGAATAGCCAGCATAGCCAGCATAGCTCTCTGCTTCAACGGCAGGGGAGAAAGTCTGTTACTTCACTTTCAACGCATAGCCAGCATAGCTCCCTGCTTCAACGGCAGGGGCAATGTAGAAAAGAGGATCTATATATAGACAACAACCAACAAGGACTGAATTATATAGTCGAGTAAACAAAAGCATGGGTGTAGCTTGCTTATTGAGGCGGTTACTACCCCTGACTAAGCTACATATTCAATTAGATGCAGTTCCAACACTGCTCTCTACATTAATGGTGGGGTGGAAGGGAAATAGAACTAAAAGGTACTAAGAGCCAAGCGTAACAAGTAAGAGGAAAAAAAAAAAGAGTGCATAGCTTGCTGGGCAGACTGGATGGGCTGTTTGGTCTTCTTCTGCTGTCATTTCTATGTTTCTATGTTTCTATGAATAATTTTACCATTGTATTTTAAAGCATGCATGTATCAGAAACACACATATTATAAAGTAAGTGTATTCAAGCCAACGTTTGAAGATATACAACCAGATTGATGCAGTACTGTGTAGGGATGTGAATCATTTTTTGACGATTTAAAACAATCGTCAGATATATTTTAATCGTCAAAAATCGTTAGAGCTGCGATACAATAGCAATTCCCCCGATTTATCGTCAAAAAATCGTAAATCGGGGGAGGGCGGGAAAACCGGCACACCAAAACAACCCTAAAACCCACCCCGACCCTTTAAAACAAATACCCCACCCTCCCGAAGCCCCCCAAAATGTTTTAAATTACCTGGGGTCCAGTGGGGGGGGGGGGGTCCCGGCGCGATCTCCCGCTCTCGGGCCACGGCTGCGTTAATAGAAATGGCGCCGGTGGCCCTTTGCCCTTACCATATGACAGGGCAAAGGTTGCGCCGGCGCCATTTTAGTTCCTGTCACCCGACATCACGAGTGCAGGAGATCGCTCCCAGACCCCCGCTGGACCCCCAGGGACTTTTGGCTAGCTTGGGGGGGCCTCCTGACCCTCACAAGACTTGCCAAAAGTCCAGCGGGGGTCCAGGAGCGACCTCCTGCACGCGGGCCGTATTGCCAATTTTCAAAATAACTCTGGCGCTACTTTTGCCCTCACTATGTCGACATAGTGAGGGCAAAACGGTGCCGGCGCTATTTTGAAAATTGGCAATACGGCCCGCGTGCAGGAGATCGCTCCCAGACCCCCGCTGGACCCCCAGGGACTTTTGGCTAGCTTGGGGGGGGGCCTCCTGACCCTCACAAGACTTGCCAAAAGTCCAGCGGGGGTCCAGGAGCGACCTCCTGCACGCGGGCCGTATTGCCAATATTCAAAATAGCGCCGGCGCCGTTTTGCCCTCACTATGTCGACATAGTGAGGGCAAAAAAAAAAAAAAACCATGACAATCAGATTTCCCTCCCCCCCCCAGCCAAAATCGATCGTTAAGATGATCGATCACACGATTCACATCCCTAGTACTGTGTGCTGCTGCCAGCGCATGGCTCAACACGTGACTGAACACAAGTTTTGGATGCGCATCCATAACCCTCGATGCAAAATGGGGGATAGCACATCCAAAATGCGCATCCAATTGAGCATGTAGCTAATAGCATCACATGTAAATTCATGTTGATGGAGCTATTAGCTATTACCCTCGATGCAAAAAAAAAAAATGTGCACCTGACGCACACATTTTTACTCTGAAAAATTAAAGTCTGCCCTTGAGCAGGTGTTAATTCTTGAGGAGCCCCAAAAGTTTACAGAAAAGCAGAAAATACTGCTTTTCTGTAGTTCTTCCAACTTAATATCATGGCAATATTAAGACAGAAGAACCGTAAAAAAAAAAAAAAGGTGTGCTGGCAGTCAGGTTAGGGAAGCGGATGCTCAATTAATGGAAAACGGGCGCTCGTAAAATTGAGCGTCTGTTTTCCTAACTCACTGACAGCCACCTCTCCTGGGCGCCCGATACCAAGGAGGTGCTAGGGACTCAAAATTTTCCCTAGCACCTCCTTTATCATGGCAGTCCATTAAATATTAAATTGGGTGCCTGGGAGAGGTAACTTTGTGCGTGTTAAGAGAGTGGGTGCTCAATCATGAGTGCCCATTTAACGCGTGCCGATATTACATCAGCTTGAATGTACTGAAGCAATGTATTTCAATGCATTGAATACACGTATTTTACCTACCTATTTTAAAAATATACATGTGTATATTTTATACATGAAAATAAGACAGGATTTACACATGTAAATCAGCCAACTTTAAAACGTGCATATCAAAGAAATTTACCAGTTTACCACCAATTCACTCACTCCTTCTCAAGGTCAACAAGATCTTCCTGGTTCTTCAGCCTGAACTCCCCCATCTAGATCTCCCACCTGGTCAGTACCACACAATCAACATCTTTTATATTACTTATGCCAGGTAATTAGCAGGTGTAAAAGTATGTGAGAAAGTTGGAAAATGTGCACACATAAGTATCTTAAAATAGCAATTTAATATGTTGCTACCACCTATATTGCCCCTTTTTTACATTGAAATATGTGCCCATGAAAGTGAAAATACACACTTTTTCCAACACTTATAAAATATGGAGCACACAAATAGAGGCTACTTATTTACATCTATGCTAATTTTTACACATTTAACATTTTGAAAATTCACCTTTAAGCTTTTACGTCACTGGGACTGATTTTAAACAAACTGGTTCATTTTTCATTTGGTTGCTTAAACATGAATGGACAGACCAGTCTGGCCATAATCTTTTTTTTTTTTTTTTTAATTCTTTATTTTCCAGTCTGGCCATAATCTGAACTTCATCTGAGCAGGAGCATTTAATTGATTTGTTTAAAATGTTTGTATCTCTTCTATCTATTATCCTAGATGGATTAGAGTGTGAACTTACATAATCACATAAAAACCAACATTTGGAGTCAAAACAATATAGGTTGCAAATAGCAGTGAATAATTTGAGCCTTAAGGCAATGCTAATTACTGATTGGTTCTAACATTGACATTGTATTGGACTTTTATGCTCAACATACTAAAGAAATGAGACCCACAGCATGGAAACATTACCATGGCTGAATTAAAAACTGTGTGGCAATAGTAACTTTGCCAAATTAGAAGCTCAGGTTCTCCCATGTTTATGACCCAAAGTGAAAGTGCCGTTTAGCACATGGAACCTTCCATCATTGCCTCCTCCCCCCTACTGAAATATGATTTGACCTTCTGTCACCCTACCAAAGATATCCAGCAACCCAACTCATGGTAATGCTAACATACATACAAATAATGTGTATTCTACATAGGCTTTGCATAATGCTCTTGTTAACAGCTGTTAATGCACCTTAAATGTGAGTATGAACCCTAACGCCTTATAGTACATAGACACCTCGGTGACTTGAGTCAGACTAGTTTTACTCTGGAATCAGTTGCAGCTTGAATCTTCATCTGTGCCTCCACTTGGTACTAACATTCATGTAATTTTTCAATATGTTGCAGTTTTTGAACACTTCGAATAGGTTGAAGCTGCAATTAGTCACAAATAAGTAAATTAATCCAGCTAAATCTAGATTTAAATACAATTTCAGAGTTAAATTCAAATCATATCCAAGCTGACTGTGATTACCTATGATTCTCTCATATCAGAGTCATATCAGAAGAGGTTCAACCACGGCTAGTTTTAAATATGGTCATTGTTTCCAAAGATTAAGACCCATTGTTTTCAGTTTTGGATAAAGAATGATAGGCAGTGAGGTTCCATGGTATGCTCTGAAAATTAACTTCTTGCTTCTGAGTAGAATTTATATACAAAGGCTTCAAATATAGAAAACACATAATTTAGCGATATATTCCTTACAGATAAATTATTGACAAAACTCTGATGTCAGCATTGAAAGTCCTTGGTTACAAGTTTGCTTATATGTTATTACATTTCATGATTTTGCTTCAGTGGCTTTAGTCTTTCTGTACTTATCTATGATAATTACCCTGTACCTATAGTTGTTCCTTTGGGTGTTTAATATTTGAAGTTACATTTTTAAGCACGTTACAGAACAACTGTTATGAACCCTGTGTTTGTCCATCTGTCTGTCCATCAGTACAGATGTATACTAGGCACATATACATATTGGGGTACATTTTTTAAAAAAGCGCGAGCGCGTACTTTTGTTCGCGCACCAGGCACAAACAAAAGTATGCCGGATTTCAATAGATATGTGCATAGCCGCGCGTATCTTTTAAAATCCAGAGTTCGTGCATGCAAGGGGGTGCACATTTGTGCACCTTGCACGCGCCAAGCCTTCCGCCTCTCCCCACCTTCCCCTCCCTTTCCCTATCTAACCCACCCCCCAGCCCTACCTAAATCCCCCTCCTAACCTTTATCCAGGAAGTTATGCCTGCCTCTGGGTAGTCGTAACTTGTGCGCGCCGAATGTCTGCTAGCGCGGCAGGCCCCGACACAGGCCGCTGTGTCGGGGCACTCGGCCACACTCCTGGATCGCCCCGGACCGCCCCCACGCCCCTGAACACGCCCCCGAGCCAACACCACGCCCCCTGACCCATGCCCCCGAACCGCCCCTTTTTGCAAGTCTCGGGACATATGCGTGTCCCGGGGCTTGCGCGCGCCGCCAAGCCTATGCAAAATAGGCTCGGCGCACACAGGGGCAGATTTTCTCAGGTCAAAATCTGCCCAATTGTATGTATGAACAGTTACAGGAATGCATGCCTAGGGATGGATGGTGAATAGAGGTGCCAGAATTGGGAGGTTAGCGTTGCATGTATGCAGGTAGGTTGACTGTGTGGCCATTGTAGGCTTGGATCATGTCAGATATCTGCCAAGGGAATCAGAGATGAGGTGGGGGAGAGGGAAGGAAGAGAGAAAGGAAACAAGAGAAGAAATGTGCTTAGTTTGTGCTTTCAGGAGCATAAAATTTCAGCTCCTCCAGAATAACAACTTTACATCACCTGTACAAGTGGGGATACCAGGAGCTGCCAGCTCCCTGCCAAACAGGCCGATACAGTACAGTGTGCTCCGGCGGAGCGCACTGTTAACCCGCGTTTGGACGCGCGTTTTCAATGCACTAGCTTTACCCCTTATTCAGTAAGGGGTAATAGCGCATTGAAAATGTGCATCCAACCCCCCTGAAACTAATAGTGCCCACAACATGCAAATGCATGTTGATGGCCCTATTAGTTATTCCCTCGCGATTCAGTAAGTAAAATGTGCAGCCAAGCTGCACATTTTACTTTCAGAAATTAGCGCCTACCCAAAGGAAGGCGTTAATTTCTCTCAGCACCGGGAAAGTGTACAGAAAAGCAGTAAAAACTGCTTTTCTGTACACTCTCTGACTTAATATCATGGTGATATTAAGTCAGAGGTCCCAAAAGTTAAAAATAATCAAAAAATAAAAATAAAAAAAAATAAAAATTTAAAATTGGCCTGCAGCTCGCGGGTTGAAAACCGGACGCTCAATTTTGCCGGCATCCGGTTTCCGAACCCGTGGCTGTCAGCAGGTTTGAGAACCGATGCCAGCAAAATTGAACGTCGGCTGTCAAATTCTCTGACAGCCGCCGCTCCTGTCCAAAAAGAGGCACTAGGGATGCGCTAGTGTCCCTAGCGCCTCTTTTTACTGTGGGCCCTAATTTGAATAATTTTTTTTTCTGAATCACACGCACAGGAGAGTGGCCTGTGCGCATGCCGGAAGAGCGGGCGCTCTCCTGCTCTCCCACGATTTTCACTGTATCGGCCTGAAAGTGATAGCCTAGTGGTTAGACCAGCATGTTAATAACCAGGGAAGCCAGGTTTCAAATCCCTTTGATACTTCTTGTGACCTTGGGCAAGTCACTTCAGATTTGCCCCAGATACAAATTTAGAGCCTGATTTGCTAATGTTTTTCTCCCATTCTGTGTCTATGGGAAAAATGCATTTTAAATGAGGCCCTTAAATTGTAAGCCCTCTGGGGACAAAGAAATATCCACCGTTCCTGGATGCAATTCACCTTGTGCTACCAATTAAAAGGCATGGGCTAAATACAAATACATACATACATTAAAATAATTCATAAACGAAAATATCTGAAACGTTTCAAAACCTTTCAGAAATTTTCAGTAAGTCAAATTTTTAGTTTGGTTGAAAAAAAAATCTAAAATCAACTCATTCTTTGTGTTTTTCCCATTACAGGAAAACAAATGCAAATTTCTAACCTAAGCATAACCTCAGGAATGCTTCCTATCAAAGTGGCTAAAAGTACACACATTGAGGAAAATAATTATGAAATTACTTCACTCAGGCCCGGAGCTACTAGGTGTGCATATTGTGTAATTGCACAGGGTGGCACACCTGGAGGGACGGCGGAAGAAGCAGCCCACGAGGTTGCTGGTGGACCTGTCCCACTGGTGGCCGAGAAGAGGAAGAGGCCTGTGGAAACAGCCAGTAGATCACATCCCATCAGCGACCCAGAAATAGAGAAGGCCCGTGAGGCTATCAGTGGACCCCATCCTATCGGCATCCCAGAAGAAGAGGAGACCCACGAGGCTGCCAGTTGGCTTTATTTCACTGGCAGCCCAGAAGAGGAAGAGGTCTGTGAGGCCACCGGTAGATTTCCATCTCACCGGCAAACCAGAAGAGGAAGAGGCCTCTGAGGACACCAGTGGACCCCATCCTACCAGCAGCCAAAGGAAGAAGAAGCCTGTTCTCCTACTCCTTCTCGGTGCTGGCATAGGTTGTTCAAAATGTGCAGCTAGCATGATTTCTATGCTGATCTCGTGATGCACAAGAATAGAGGAAGTGCTAGGCTTGCATGGTTTGATTAGTGCATGGGCCTGCACACAGGGAGGAGCAGCAGAATGGCTCTCATTGGTATGTGTGATGAATGAATGAATGAATGAATGAATGAGAGCCTTTCCAGGCTATGAGAGTGTGGTGTGTAGGAATGAGGGCCTTACTGGGGTGTGGTGTGTGTGTGAATGGGAGCTTGGCTTGGGGTTGTGGTGTGTGTGAATGGGAGCTTGACTGGAGGGGGGTAGTATGTGAGTGGGAGCCTGACTGGGGGAGGGGGATATGTGCATGGAAACCTGTCTGAGGTTTGTCTGTGTGTGAATGGGAACCTGTGAATGAATGAGAACCTGACTGGTGTGTATGTGTGTTTGTGTGTATGGGAACCTGTCTGGGGTGTATGTCTGTATGGGAACCTGCCTGGGGTTGTGTGTGTGAATGGGAACTTGCCTGGGTGTGTGTGTGTTTGAAGAAAATTTGTGCTGGCTCACTAATCCATGATTTACTCAGGTTTGCTGGAAATAAAAAGTTTTCAGGTTGGAGAGTGGTGAATTTTCTATCCTTAATAGTTTTACTTATTGGATGTCTGTGTCTGCCATTTTGAAATAATTTATTGTTGTTTGGGAAATGTTAAACATTTTTTTATGAGCACTTAATTATTGGATGTTATTCTATTCCTTAGATCATTGGAAATGTTCTTTTTATAATAATGGTTTTATTAATATGATTGATTTTACTTATATTCCTTGATTTTATTGTTTGATGAATGATTTATGAGGACTGGTGATGTTTCTTATGTTCTTATGTTCTGCTTCTCCATTGCTGCATTGCATACAGAGTCTGGCTTGTTGTGGTTTCTGGTTTCTGGTTCAGTTTCTGTTTATAATTTATAGTCTCTTTTTTTCTGAATTTCGTGACAGCGAGTCTGTGTTCTGCGTGTTTAATTGAGGTGGAATATTCTGTGCTAAAAAAAAAAATGAGGAGTGGGGGCAGCACAGTAATTTTCGCACAGCACAGCAAAACTGCTAGTACAGGCCCTGACTTCACTGGCTTCCCATGAAGGCCAGATTCAAAATTTAAAATGATTACCCTGACTTACAAAACCTTAAGTGGGTTGTTTGTGAGATAGCTGTATGAAGCTGTCCATATACGCATGAGGTAGACTACTGCATTTATCACAGAAAATCCTCCTGGAAGTTCCAAGTAAAGGAGTAACATGGTTATAGGTAATCAGAGATAGACTCTTTTCAATAAATACATCAACGTTATGGAATAGCTGTTATGTTCGCTGGTCGTGGCCCTCCACAACCAGCTTCTTGTACTAACCCACACCACGCCGTGGCTCAGGCGGGTCCCAGGACACTAGTGACGGTGGGGAGCCACTGCCGACACAGCTCCTCCTCGCAGGTTTCCCTCCAGACTGACATGGCGGGCTCTTCCGATGCTGCTTCCTGCCGATGCGCAGCCGAACGCCGTCCTGGGTTTCTCTTCCCCCCCTCCTCGGGTACCCTAGGCACGCACCGGCTTCTGAAATTTAAAGGGTCTGTGGTGGGAATATGCAGCAGCCCTTCTCTCCTGATTCAGCAACCCATCCTACTTAAGGCTAGGTCTGATCTGCAGACCTTGCCTTGGCTTCTTGAATCCTTGCTCCTTATCCTCCCCGGAGGGTGTTCCTGAGTTCCTGCATCTTGGACTGTCTTCAGATCTTGACCTTCACCTGGATATTGACTTTGAGATTTGCCGCCTGCCACAACCCTTGCCTGGACAACTGACCATGAGATTCGCCGTCTAACATGACCCCGGCCTGGACACCAACCGTGAGATTTGCCGCCATCCTCAACCTGTGCCAGAACCCCGGCCCCAGAACTGCCAATTGCTCTGACCCTCATGAATATCTGGACCCTGCACCTGGCTCCAGCTAGCGTCACCACTCCACTGGGATTTCCAGAGACCCCACAAGTCCAGCTAGCCCCAGTACCCAAGGGCTCAACTTGAGAGTAACGTGGGCTGGTAGTGGTGATGCTCCAATGGGGGTCTCTGCTCCTCTCCAGCCTCACCAGCCAATGGTGGGGGCCTGTGGGGCTCCTCTCCAGAGGTGGTGCCAACTCCCCCATGGCCAGGAATCCATTAGAACAATAGCATCCATGACAAGCTTTCATTCCACCCTGATTACCTTTGATTTAGGAATGGCAGAAAGGCAAGACTCTTTAAACAGCTCTACTCTTAGGGGTTTCTTTTCTTACTGGTAGTATGATTTGGCTCCCTAGCGCCTTAGTCACAAAAATAGAAGAAAAAAGGAAGGGGGAAATATCTGTAAAGAAAGAATTTGGCGGTATTTTTGGACCATGAGACAGGATCCACATAAACATGTGGTGGTGATGTTTAAGCATGAGTATGTGTTTGATCTCTGAGAGAGAGAAGCTAATTGGAAGGGAATGTAAACTGGATTCTATGGATCTTAAATGGAGTTTGGGGGGATTTGCATTCTTTTATTGTTTCCGTAGGGACAACCATTTTTTGAAACAAATAGGTAAAATGGGACAAATAAGCCCATTTTTGTTTCATTTCAAAAATGAGAGAAAAACCAAAAATGAGGGGGAAAAAAAGCACAAAAATATTCTTTGTTTTCATTTTCGGCAAATAGTGCATGCTATTTGCAAATAGCGTGTAATATGTTTCGATTAACATGCCCTATTTGCTGAAAATGTAAAACATAAAGAGCAAAAAAATATCCCCCCTCCCCCAAAATACCATGAGAAATAAATTTACCAGCTTGAATTTAAAAAAATGTGTACACATCTCTAATATAAGATATTATTTTTAAATGTCTGAAACAGGAATCCTTTATATTATGCACTTTGTAAATTCATTCTATATTTTGGCCACTTATTTGTTTCTGGTTATTGTATTATTTAGAGTTATAAAAATATATTCTCTCTATCATGGAACTATACTGGCAAACAAAGGTCATGTGAGTTGAATGCATCCATAGAGCTATTCCAGACTGGGTCTCCTAAGTGTGTCTGACTCAGTCACTCCAAGAAAGGTTGTACACAGGAAGTGTCAGCAACAACAGATTAATGAGCTGGATCACAATTACGGGAGCAGATGAGAGCCGCCATTACTGCTGAAGCTGCTGACGCTCATACGGAAGAGGGGAAGGTGAAGAAAGCTGAGAGGTGATTGTGGGAAAGAAAGAGGAATGAAGCCCGCATTAGCTTTACTGCTGTCCTGCGGGGGCTGTCCGTGGAAATAATCAGAAGGAGGAAAATTTGTGAAGTCCACGGTGAAAGCCACTGCAGGAGCAGACTATTAAGGCTGCTAATATGCAAAGGTCATTGGTGGAACAGAAAGCCAGAGAGAGAGGAACCTGGTCATGTTATCCCTGGTCCCGTGGTGTAGGCCCCCTAGGCAGCGAAAGGGGGTTTAAGAATTTCGGACTTCTGGCCACTAGAGAGAGAGTTCTAGAGGAGTTATTAGAAATCAGAAAGGAATTGATGTCACTCTTGGGCAAAGCTTGTTGAGAAGTGTAGTTTTAAGGGGATTTGTGCTGGGAAGTCAGACGGAAGTAATTTTGTAAATTTAGGAATGGGAGAAAAATATAGTTGGAAGGGAACAGTGTGAGAGAGCGACAGGAACAGGTGCTGATATGTTGTTAGAAAGGCAGAGCCTAGGGTCTGACCAGGAGAGCCCAAGAGAAACCTGTGACATCCAGCTGCTATAGAGTTCAGCACTATGTCAATCTGTAGAAGCAGAGGTGGTTTTCTCACTGCATGGAGGTCTGTTAGCATGTATGCAACTCCTCATATGCCTGATTGGAGTTTCTTGGTGACTTAGGCCATTGAACAGAAATGAGACCTGTAAATATGAACTTTTGAATGAAAATAGAGAGAGAATATTATGCCTATGTTTCACACCATGTTTGGGAAGGGGGGAGAAATGAATTCCCCAATGCCAACATCTTTATGATGCATTAGCTGTTACTGGTTTTGTGTTAAACCGTTCCTAGTCGACACCGTTCAGTTTTGACAGGCATATAGCATGCATCCTCTTGCAGCATAACTAGATACAACGACAGTTTAAAGATTAGGCAAATGATTTGTTGTGTAGAAGATAGGATATTGTTTTCAGCTATGAAAGAGAAAAGAATTGTGATATGATAGAAACATTCAAAATATAGAAGGAAGAGCCAAATAGAACAAGTAGTAGTAACCTAAACTGTGCTAGAAGTTAAGCGTGCTTGGGACAGATACAGAGATCAGTTATAAGCATATTTGGTAAAAGAAATGTAAGGTGAGGCAGGGGTGGATTGTAGGAAAATAGCTTGAGGGTTTTTTTATTATATGGTAGGAGGTATGGTGCTAGCCGTCCATTGCTCCTACCATGTGACAGGGACCGGCCAATGGCATGGATACCCTGTCACATGCTAAGGGCAAAGGGCCATCGGCGCCATTTTGTTTACTGGCAGCCGATGGCCCAAGCGCGGGAGAATGCTCCCGGGACCCCCTGTGGACCACCAGGTTTTAAAAAAAATTTTAGGGGGGGGGGTCCGGAGGGTGGGGGGATACTAACAAACTCATTCTAAAGAGTCGGCTGTATTTTTTGGTTATCGGCTCGGGCGCAGCCGATAAAAAAAACCCGATTGGACTGCAAGAAAAAAATTTCACGATGTGAATCGGAACCGGAATCAGAACCGATACCGGTTCCGATTCACATCTCTAATGCACGCTACTTTTAAAATCTACCTCTATATATTTAACAAATTTTTCTACCTCTTAAATATAACAATATCACAGAATAAAAATAGACATTAAACTAAACGTATAGAAAGTTCAAACATTGTATTGTAATAAGGCATAGTGAAAATTTTAAGTACTTAATAAAATTGTTTATAAAATGTTTCAGTAAGCAATTTCATGCAACAAGAAAGTTAGTTTGAGAACATTTCTATTTTAAGTGGAGGAATAGATGGCAGCATAACAATTCAGTGATCCACAGACACGAGCAAATTGAACTGACTCCTGACTGTGTTAATCTTTGAGCAGAGTAGACAGGAAGAAATAATTCAGGGCCAGGCCAAAGTCAGGGCAGGCAGCAGAGTCTAGTCGAGGTCCATGCAAAGGTCAGTGGGAGGCTGCAGGCGGTAGTCCAGGTCTGAAGCAGAGGTCAGTGGCTGGTGACAGGCAGTAGTCTGGATCCAAAGCAGAGATCAGTACCAGGCAGATACATTAGGACTGGGATGAGATGGGATTGGAAACCAGATGGGTCTGTTGCATCTGGCTAGCCGCATTCCTGTCCCATGGCTGGCCACCCTCACCTTCCCCGAAGATGCGGCTGACCACCGTGAAGCCTCCCCACAGCACACCAAGTCACTGTGCAGGCAGGCGGGCTTAGGCGCATGCGGTTCGGCTTGAGCTCTCCTTAAAGGGCCCGTGGTGTGGAAAACGGCCCTGATGCCTCCCAGTGATGTCAGGAGGCAGGCCCTATATTAGGCCCACGTCTTCCTCTCCTCAAAGCCTCAGCAATAGGTCCTCCTTGTTCCTGCTATCCGGCTTGCTCATCTTGCTTCTGGGAGTGTTCTGTGCTTGACCTTGGATTGCTACTGGACTCTCTGCTCGCTGCCTGCCCTGACCTTGGATTGTTACTGGACTTGCTGCTTGCTACCTGCCCTGACCTTGGATTGTTACAGGACTCTTTGCTTTCTGCCTGCACTGACCTTGGATTGTCTACTGAATTCGCTGTTCACTGCCTGCCCTGACCTCGTATTGTCTAGTGGACTTGTTGCTTGCTGCCTGCCCTGACCTCGAATTGTGCTCTGGACGTTGTTGTCGCCAGGCCTGATCTTGGACCCCTTTCTGGATTTTGTTGCTGAACGCCTGTTCTGACAGTGGACTGCCTCCTTCTGGATCCCAAAAGGCCTATCTGATGACCAGCACCATCAGCCGATGGTGAGGACCAGCAAGGGTCTTCCTTGCAGGAAGTAACAACCTCACCTCAGCACAAGGGTCCACGAAAGCAACAGGGACAGGGTGGACTGGACTAGGTAGAGCAGGCTGGATGAGGCACGGCAGGCTGGAGCAAGAACAAAGCTGGACGAGGTAGGGCAAGCTGGAACAGGAATAAGGCTGGATGAGGCAGGGCAGGCTAGAGCAAGGCAGGATCAGGAATGCTGAAGCAAGGCAGGATCAGCAACGTTGGAGAAAAATACACACACTGCTGAGAAGCAAGAGGACCTGTTGCTGAAGCACTGGCTGGAGTCACGAAGGGGATTTAAATACCCTGCCGTGCTGATGTCATCAAGGAGCACTGCCCATTCCTTTATAGTTGTGGGGTCTTTAAAACGAGTGTGGATGCATTCATGTGCCTAACAGTGGAGGAAGCAGCACGTCAGGAGCATATTGGAGGTGTTTAGGGTCTGGGTCTTGTTGGAGTGAGTACAGCTGGTTGTGGGACATCGTCGCAATAGGCCAAATGTTTAACCTGTGAGTCCTCCTTCCCCTCCCAAACAATTCTGATATTGCCCCCACTTAAAAAAAAACAGTGGGGACCCTAGCTGAACTCCCCACCCACCTGAATCCTCCCAAGCATGTCCAACTGCTCACCTTAAAAAGAAAGTACAGTCAGATCGGAGTGCCTGAGTCTGTGGGTCTTGTGGATCTGGTGGGCCCCCCCCCCCCCTTCCCAGCCCCCTCATCTTAAAGAAATTGAATCTGGGAACTCCCCACCCACCCTTTTGAATCCTTTAGTAACTATTGAACCCTCCTAAAGTCCTTGTACCCTAGAAGACCCTGTTTCCTTTGTCAGGCTGTTCCTTGAACTGAAAGTCAATTAGAAGGACAGTCTTCTGAAACTGGATTGGTCCTTTCACTGACATATGACAGTGGAGGGACCAATCAGCAGACAGTGAATGTGCATAAATTGATATTAATGTATTAAGTGCCCGGCTTGTGAATAGGAAACTGTGAGGCAGAAGAGGTAATGTCAGCCAGCATGAAATGGCAGCAAAGCTTTGGTACATTCCCAGATATAATCAGGGAGAGATGAACGTTTCCTAGTTTAGGATGCAGGCTAACCTGGCTACACCTCCCTGCTAAGGATTAATGGAAAAGAAACAATAGCCTTCATGCAGCTAAGGTTCTATAGTTGACAGCTGAGACATACATATTGGGGGGGGGGAGGAAGATTTGCAGAAGGGTAAGGGTATAAAAGACTGATAGCCACAGTTAGAACAGTGTAGGTGGTAATGTTTGTTTGACCAACAACTAGAAAATAATCCTATTTGGCATAATAAGAGTAAACAGTCAGATAGGGTGGGCTAAACAGTTCTAATTTACCAACTTAATATGCTTGGTTACTTGGTTAACTACAAAGCGAGGTTAATAAATTTGACAGCAAATCCTGGTCTATGAGTAAGGATCATTCCTGTTGTGGTCTGAGCAAAACAAACTCATTTGGAGACTTATCCCCAGAAGGGTTATGCTAGGTAACACAATACCTAGGACTTCTGATGTTAGGTTTAATTGATAAACCCAGATAAAACACTCTGTTGCAAAAAAAATATAAAATAGCTGTTAATTGGATAAAGCCAAAGGAAGGGTACAAGCGTACCCTTCCTTTGGCTACCCTGAATCCTTCGCATTGTTTTTGTGTCTTTTTGATGTTAATGATAGGGATGTGAATCGTTTTTTGACGATTTAAAATATCGTCCGATATATTTTAAATCGTCAAAAATCGTTAGAAGCGCGATACAATAGGAATTCCCCCGATTTATCGTCAAAAATCATAAATCGGGGGAAGGGGGAGGGGGAGGGGAAGGGGGAGGGCGGAAAAACCGGCACACTAAAACAACCCTAAAACCCACCCTGACCCTTTAAAATAAATCCCCCACCCTCTCGAACCCCCCGAAAATGCCTTAAATTACCTGGGGTCCAGAGCGGGGGTCCCGGTGTGATCTTTTACTCTCGGGCCTGCGGTGCGTTGTAGAAATGGCGCCGGCGCTACCTTTGCCCTGTCATATGACAGGTCAAAGGTAGCGCCGGCGCCATTTCGTTTTTTGTCCCCCGACGTCAGGAGCGTAGGAGATCGCTCCCGGACCCCCGCTGGACCCCCAGGGACTTTTGGCCAGCTTGGGGGGGCCTCCTGACCCTCACAAGACTTGCCAAAAGTCCAGCGGGGGTCCGGGAGCGACCTCCTGCACTCGAATCGTTTTGCCGTACAAAATGGTGCCGGCCATACAGTATGGCCGGCGCCATTTTGTTCGGCAAAACGACATCAGGAGCGTAGGAGATCGCTCCCGGACCCCCGCTGGACCTCCAGGGAGTTTTGGCCAGCTTGGGGGGGCCTCCTGACCCCCACAAGACTTGCCAAAAGTCCAGCGGGTGTCCGGAACGACCTCCTGCAGTTGAATCGTTTTGCCGTACGGCCGGCGCCATTTTGCACAAAATGGCGCCAGCCGTACGGCAACACGATTCGACTGCAGGAGGTCGTTCCGGACACCTGCTGGACTTTTGGCAAGTCTTGTGGGGGTCAGGAGGCCCCCCCAAGCTGGCCAAAAGTCCCTGGGGGTCCAGCAGGGGTCCGGGAGCGATCTCCTATGCTCCTGACGTCGGGGGACAAAAAACAAAATGGCACCGGCGCTACCTTTGCCCTGTCATATGACAGGGCAAAGGTAGCGCCGGCGCCATTTCTACAATGCACCGCAGGCCCGAGAGTAAAAGATTACACCGGGACCCCCGCTCTGGACCCCAGGTAATTTAAGGCATTTTGGGGGGGTTCAGGAGGGTGGGGGATTTATTTTAAAGGGTCGGGGTGGGTTTTAGGGATGTTTTAGTGTGCCGGTTTTCCCGCCCTCCCCCGATTTACGATTTACACGATATTTACAAAAACAAAACCGCGACGATCCCATTCCCTCCCACCCCCAGCCGAAATTGATCGTTAAGACGATCGATCACACGATTCACATCTCTAGTTAATGACTCCTCAGTTGCACAGATATATTCATTTATTCAATCTGAAAAGGAATGCAACAAATAGTACCTGTTCTGCAAAAACACTGATAAACACCGATTTTTGGTACCTCTAAAGTACCCCTAGTTAGCTAGTAAATAAACACCTATAAGACCAATATTCAGTAGTCCATTTAGAGGGCAAATTATCCGGCTAGAGTTAGCTGAATAACTTGTCCTACATTTTCAATGGGATAAACATCCCACTGAATATACTTGCTTAGGGGCCAGAGCAAGGCAAGAGGCCAAGAGAGACTTCAGAGCAAGGTGAGAGGCCAAGAAAGGCCACAAGGCAAGGCAGGAGGCCCAGATGTGCCACAGGTCAAGACAGGACTCAGAGGCCTGGATAGGCCACAAGGTAAGTCAAAAGGTCCAGAGGCTGCAAGGCTAGGCACGGCAGAACAGTGAGGTAAGAGTGGCCATGTCAAAGAGCAGAAATGACTCAATGAAGACGAGGCACTGTGGCATTTGGCAGGCTGGGTTAGGTAGGGCTGAAGCTGAGGTGTGGTGTGACCAGTGAGGAGGTAACTGGCAGAGCTGTGAGCAAGGCTCACGGAAGATCCCTGGTGGAGGGAAGGTTGCGCAGCAGGAGGAACCTTGGCATGCAGTGATTGCATAGCAGCTAAAACTGTGACAAGCATCTAGCACATGCATGTATCCACCCAGGCTATTTTATAAGCCGCCCACATACATGCACAAATACCGATGCGCAAATATCTCACATTGGGGGAAAAAAGGGGCAGAATGTGGGTGGGGTATGGACATTCTGGGCTAAAAGATATGCATGCATGCAACTATGAACGTGGTGTGCACCCAGGTACATTTCAGTGTTAAGTTACTTCTGCTATTGATGACGTGTAAGTCCACATACAACTAATTCCAGCCATGCTTGAGGGGGTCTAGGTTAACTCAGGATAAGTGTAGACTAAAGAACCAGGGGGATCTGGAGAACCTAATTGTACTCTGGGCAAACTGGTAGACAAACTGGTGAAATTTCCTCACTTGTGCATCTCAAAGCTGATATTACGCTGCTGTGCACATATAACCTTAAAATTAGGAACACACAAACACGCACCAGGGCTATTTTATAACATGAGTGTGTATGTGTGTATGCCCATGATATAAAACTGCAATACATCTGGTCACGGGCCCAAACACAGATGTATATGTGCGCCCACATGCTCGTTTTCAAGATACCGTCCCTATAAATATCTCTAACCATGCTACTTCCATCTAACTTGATTTGTCTTAGGCTAGTTCTTCCAAGAAATGAGTGCCTCAGGGAAAGCTTTTTTTCACTTCCAATGCAATAAGAAATATCACAGTAATACTATAAGCAATCCATATTTACTGTATATTTTTAACTGCACAAGATTTGGTTGGCATTTCATTTTCTACTGACATCACATAGTTAACATAAAAACGAATAAATAAATATATGTGTTTTCAATCATTGTACAGATATAAGCACACTGAAAACTTATTTTTTTCTCTTGTGCTCAATCAGCCTACACTGTAAATCTACTAACATATTCTTCTCTGTTATGTAAATAATGTGTAATTCCAATAGTGTATCAGTATTGTACAACAGATGGTATAGTGAGATTTACCACACCATTACATTTAATGGGATTGAATTAATTTGGATTTCTTGAAGCTTCCTCCGTCCTTCTCATAGCAGCAGATTTGCCAGTGTTTTTATTATATGCGATTTGAGAGGGTGCTTATAGGAAAAAACCAACAAGCTTTTTGTCTTACAGATATGAACATTTTATGTCAGAGTTTAAATTGTAAAGGTGTTGCACTGCACAGGATTTATATGCTATACGAGGACAAGATATTTTTTAAAATATTCAACAAAGAATTTGCAGTCGTTATATTCCAAGATATTTCATACATTGTTTTGGAGCTATAGAGTAATTGTAGGAAAACAGACACTGATGTCATCAGTGGTGAGAAGGAGCTGGCAGAATCAGGATGATAAAGAATTGAATAAAGCACATTAAACAGTTAACAATAAATGAGCATTTTATTTTGTTAATGAGATTTTGAATACTCTCTAAAAAGGGCTGTGTCATGGTTTCACCTGCTGTGCAGCCTCCCCGTGTCACAGTCCCACCTGCTATGCAGCTTATCAGCAGAGTGCATCAGCAAGCCTAGCTCATAGCTCTCCTAGTCACCTCCTGGTTGATCACATGACATAGCAGTTCCAGCCCTAATTAACTTAGCCTGCCCAGTCCCTTCTTGGCTCTTCATTGAGTCACCCTAGCTCCTTGACCTGGCCAGCCTTGTCTCTCTGTACCTTGCCTTGTGGCCTACCCAGACTTTCTGTCTTGTCTTGAGGCATAGCTGGGCCTTGTGATCTTCCATGGCCTCCTGTCTTGCTAAATAGCCTCCTTTGACATCCTGCCTTGCTCTGTGGCTATCTTGGCCTCCTATTTTGCTCTATAGATATCCTGGCTTCCTGTCATGCTCAGTGGCCTATACAGGTCTCATATCCTGCACTGTAGTCTACCTTGGCTTCCTGCCTTGCTCTGGTCTTCTTGGATCTCCTGCATTGCTCAGTGGCCTTCTGTCCCTACTTTTCTACCTTGCGGTCTTTGGACATACTAGGGTTACCTTTACCAATCGCCTGCCCTGCAGGGCTTTCTTATTTCCTGTTGCATGTCTTGTCCAGTCCTATCTTGTTTAATTCTTGTCCAGTCCTGACTGTCTAGTCTAGTTCTTGCCCAGTCCTGTCTTTGTTCGATACTTCCCTGCCTTGTCCAGTTCAGTCTCTTATCTGTTTCTCAGGCCTTGCGCTTATCCTTGGTTCATGCACTACCAATATTATGCCCCTGCCTTCCTCAGTCCCAGCCAATACCTGTATCCAGCTCTCAGTCAGTACCTGAATTCAGCTCCCAGCCAGTACCTGAATCCAGCTCCCAGACTGTGCCTTGTCTCCAGCTTCCAGTCAATATCTGAAGTACCATGATGTTCACCAGGAGGAAAGTTTTCCTAGCCCCAGAACCTAAGGGCTCAACCTGCTAGGGAGGGTAATGGTTAGGTAGAAGACCACTTCCAGTCCTGTCCTGTAGTTCTGTATCACTCTTGTGAGGGTGCTTCCTGATTCCAGCCTGCCAGACCATGACAGAAAGAAGGGGCCAAACAACCCCCACAGGAGTGAGTGCTAGACTCCCGGCCAACTTGGTGAGCAAACAAAATATTAATTTGTCTCTATTTTTTGTGAATTGTGTCAGTGTCATACTCCATTACCTTTCCTTGAATGCATCGTGTGGTTCTAATAATAAAGTCCAATAGAAGTATGTGAGGTGCATAGTGGTGAGTCCAGTATATGCAGAGGCTTTCCTTAGCTGCAATACTCCCAAATTGAGACCCAGGCTACAAATTCCAGACTCTGATGGTAGGACAGCTGCCTCTAGAAAAATAATCAGCACAGCCTCCTAGAAAATTACAGCTAGTAGTACCACCTCAATTTGCCAAAGTAATTTAAACTCCATATCTGTAAGAGCAAATTCTACTCCAGCTACAGCATTGCAAACCATCCCTGACACACCTCAGTACTATGTGTTCCCTGCATGACAAATCTGGGACCCTACACACTTTCTAGAATGCATTACTTGTCATTTCTCTAATTTTAAATTGTTGGACTATACAGAATATTTGTCTACAAACTCTGTATCTGTAAATGCCTGTAGCAGTTATGCTGTACCCCGAACCAGATTCCAAGCTATGGATCCTACTTCCTGATTATACGATTGCACACCAGACCCCAGCTTATTGGAAATGCAACAAATGCCCAGCTAAAAATTCTACTGGATGTAGTTCTCTTAAACCTACCTGGTGGGAATTCAAATGCCTTCCTGGGTATGTGCCTTCTGACAGAGCCTGTTCATTTTGTTCTGCAACCAGCCAGTATCCAATTCACAATCAAAGGTGCACTTGGTAGTAAAGAGCTCTGAGGCTATAGTTCCATCGAGAAGAGTTTGAAGGGCATTCCTGAAACTTCCCCAGAAACCCAAGTCATTCCTGATTCTGTGCTTTATTATATTTGCCCTGGTCATCAAACTTGGAACCCTACCACTCTTCCCTGAATGCTTTCACTGTCATGTCCCTGATCCTGTCAAGTGGGTTTGTAAAAAGTGCAGGTTTGCAAACCTGCAGTCCACAGGTACTTGCTTTGGCTATGATTCATTAAAGCCAGGCAAGTTAGGCCCACAGCTTTGGGCTACTCAGCAACTGGCAATCATTGTTTCTTGCTTGTTGTGTGGCTTTGTCATATTGCCCGTCAGTGAGTCTTATAGTTCTGGTTTTTAGCGTTGCCTGTATTTTTTTTTTTTTTTGTATTTTGATGTTGGAATCTAGTTGTTATGACTGTATATGTTTTTACTGTTATCCAGCAATATCTGTGGATTGGTGGAATATAAATTGTTTAATTGAATTAAAAAATAAAGCCAGTTTCACAGCTGCCAGATTCCAGCCAAGTTTCCCTGAAACCCACAGCACATGAGGGCATAACTAAAACCCCAGAGAATACAGCCACAATTTGCAAAGAAAAATGTAAACCCTTACCTGTAAAGACAAAATCAGCTGCTGTATCCAGCCAAGATAATCAAGAACGAGCAAATGCACAGGGCAATCCTGCTTCATTATCACCATTTCAGTTTGTAAAATGTATGAAGCAGAAAGAAACAGTTGATTCAGTCCCTGGGAGGCAGTTTTTCTATCAGCTGTTTGCAGGCCATCCTTAAGTGGTCTGCTCTGGCTCTAAGAAGAATAGCATGTGCCTTTCCTCCTACACCTGTCCTCTCAGGAACCTGCCTGATTAAACCTGGTCTTGTATCTAAATCCAGTCCAGCTTCTCTAAATCCGGCACAAGTTGTTTCAGCTATTATTCCCAAGACTCTGGTTTTTCTATCCTGTCTCAGTAGCTGGATGATCAAGTCCCTGCAACAAATCAGCTGTAGGAGGAGCAGTCCAGTTCAGATGATCTGCTCTAGGAAAGGTAGTCCAGTCTAGCTGATCCACTCCAGGAGGAGCAATCTGGTCTATTCAATCCACTCCAGTAGGAGCAGTCCAGTCCAGTTGATCCGTTCCAGGAGGAGTCTGGCCCAGTCATCCCAGCCAATCCATTCCAGAAAGTGTTTGGCCTGAATATTCCAGCCAGTCCACTCAGGGAGGAGTTTGGCCCAGCCATTTCAGACCACAGGGATGTTTTTCTAGCACCCAGTACCCGAGACACTCTGACCCAGCCATCCAGTGCCTGAGAGACTCTGGCCCAGCCACCCAGCATTTCAGAGAATCTGATTCAGTTCCTCTGTACCTGAGAATGTCTAATTCAGCACTTTAGAACCTGAGACAACCCGCTCCAGCACTTCTACCACAAAACTTTGATTCACTATCTCTACCCCAGAGAAACTCTACTTCCAGACTTCTGCCCCAGATGGACTCTGATTCCAGACCACCGTCCCAGAGAGGTTATGGTTTGAGACCACTTTTCCATTCTCTCTTCTAGACTCCACCAACTGCAATTCAAGGAAAGCCAGTTCCTATGGGCTGTGACCCCCATGGCAAATGAGACCTTGGAGGAAGGGGGTCTTAAAAGGGGGGGGGGGTATTGTCATGACATCTGCTGTGCAGCCGCTCCATGTCACGGCCCCACCTGCTATGTAGCCTCCCCACCAGCAGAGCACATCAGCAAGCCTAGCTTATAGCCGTTAGGGGTGTGCATTCGGATTGACCGCATTAGTAAAACGCAACTCATATTTTTTTTTTACTTAAAAAATTGATTCGACATAAACGATCGGATTTCCCACATATCGAACATAGATATGTTCGATATGTGGGAAATCGCGATTGTTGAGCCAAAATAAAAATTTAAACCCCCTCACCCTCCTTAATCCCCCCCCCCAGACTTACCACAACTCCCTGGTGATCGAGCGAGGAGTGAGGACGCCATTTCTGCAATCCTTGGCGAGAAGCATGTGACGTCGGCGGCACGTCGAGTGACGCCGGCGTCACGTGATTCCCGGCTCGTTCGCGCCGGACGGCTCGTTCGGCCCAAAAAGAACTTTTGGCCGAACGAGCCGTCCGGCGCAAACGAGCCGGGAATCACGTGGCGCCGCGTCACTCAGACGCGACGTCACGTGATTCCCGGCAAGTTCGCACCGGACGGCTCGTTCGGCCCAAAAAGAACTTTTGGCCAGGATTCTGGCTTCTCGCCAAGGATTGCAGAAATGACGTCCTCACTCCTCGCTCGATCACCAGGGAGTTGTGGTAAGTCTGGGGGGGGGGATTAAGGAGGGTGAGGGGGTTTAAATTTTTTTTTTGCACATATGTACATATACCCAACTCATTGGATTTTTTTTATGTCCATATTGGCCGCAAGTGGGACCCCCTTTCGGACATAAAAAATATGAACATAAAATTTTGCTCTGCACATCCCTAATAGCCGTCCTAGCTACCTCCTCACTAATGACATGACACAACAGTTCCAGCCCTACTTCTCAGCTGCCCAGTCCCTCCTTGGCTCTTCATTGAGTCATGTTGGCTCCTTGACCTGGCCAGCTTTGGATCTCTATACCTTGCCTTGCGACCTACCCAGGCCTCCTGTCTTGCCTTCTGGCTTCCCTTGGCCTCCTGTCTTCTCTATAGCTTCCTTTGGCATCCTATCTTGTACTTTGGCCTATCTAAGCCTCCTGTCCTGCTCTGTAGACTACCTTGGCTTCCTACCTTGCTCTGGGGCCTTCATGGCTCTCCAGCATTGTTCAGTGGTCTTTGTGTCTACCTGTCTTACCGTGCAGCCTTTGGGTATACTAGGGTTATCTTGCCTAGTCTCGTACCCTGCAGGACACTCTTGTTTCCTGTTGCATGTCCTTGTCCAGTCCTGTCCTTGTCTAATCCAGTCCTGTTCTTGTCTAATCTAGTCATTGACCAGTCCTGTCCTTGTTCAGTACTTCCCTGCCTTGTCTTTTTCCCAGGCCTTTCCCTTATCCTTGGTTCAAGCCCTTCCAGTATCCTTCCTCTGCCTGTCCTCAGTTTCAGCCAGTATCCGTATCCATCTCCCAGCCAGTATCTGTATCTAGCTCCGTCAGTACATGAATATAGCTCCTAGCCCATGCCTTGTCTATAGCAACCAGTATCTATAGCACCATGATGTTCACCAGGAGGAAAGTCTTAGTGGTCCCCAGAGCCCAAGGGCTCAACCTGTGGGGGAGGAGGCTAGTTAGGCAGAAGATCATCTCCAGTCCTGTCCTGCAGGCTTGTATCACTCCTACGGGGGTGCGCCCTGATTTCCGTCTGCCAGACTGTGACAGGATGTTTGGTGACAAACCTAATGGAAAATGAAAACATGAAAAATACAGTAAGCCTGGTTTCTTTGAAATGTATATGCTAAGATAAAGACATTGTTCTCTCTGCCTTGCCTGGCTACTATATTAATCCACTAAAATCAACAAAACATTTGCAGTGTTGAGGTTGTCAGAGGTGGCTCTATCTTCAAAGAATAGCTAAACTAATGGTCAAGCAATTGGCCTTGATGTGCACTTATTTGTTACCTTATTGATCTCTTCTTGACCTTTTTATATCTAAAATCCAAGCACAGTGTTTCAGTTTTTAACCAAAAGAGATCCCTTCTTGGCCTTTTGGTTGACCTTGAGAACCTGTATAACACTGAAGTGGGTGGAGGGGGCTAATACCATGCAACCTGACCCTACTGAGGACACAATTATGTTAGAATTACCAAAGCAAGAAAATTATATCCACTGCTTACAAAGTTAACATGTTTCCTCAGTAGGTTTTTAAAGCACAATGAAAACCAGGCTTCATTTATAGGCTACCTGTTCAGAAAACAGAACTGGTAGACCTAGTCGGAAGATGAGGGATGCAGTTCATAATTCTATTTAAGGATGGTTTCTATAATAAGTCTCCTTTAAAGAATTTGGTACATGTTTTGTTAGCTTTATGACCTTTCCAGTTTCAAATGTTTAAGAAAGTATGATGCATTAAGAAGTTAAATTTAGACACACAGCCAGAATTTTCAAGACAAAATAAGACTATTTTTAATATATGTGCTATTTGAAACAAAAGGCAAGTGTCTGCTTCAAATCAATGTAACTACGAGCTAGTTTATCCCTAATTACCTCACATTTCTGGTTAATGATGATAAAATGTCAAAGTTAGAAACAAAGGCTGAAAATGTTAATTACTTCATGAAAACTAGAACCAAAACCTAGTAAACTGTGCATTTGCTGTACAGTTGGATTTTGGATATTGAAAACTTTAAAGAAAGGAAGGATTCTGTTGAAAATGTTAACCCTTATAACAAAAGGATATGAACACTTTTGGTACTCCTGAAGATTTGGTAGATCTTTCATTCATGAGAAGCCGATATGATACTGAAAGATCAAGGGCCCAAAATAGAAAAACTGCAGTCACTTAAATTAATTCACCTTCAAAAACTAAAGAGGAGAAAATACTAATAAACAGAAAGCATGTTTGAAAATATAATTTATTATGAATCCATTGCATTTTGTATAAAGGTTTATCATACATGGGGATGGTAACTTTTAAAAAGCTGCACAGGCATACATGTACGCACGTATGCTGGCTCACTCCAATGGACGCAGCCATTTTATAACATGTGCATATTTATTTATTTATTTATTCAATTTTATATACTGATGTTTGGTGATCACCTTCAAAATGGTTTACAAATTCATTACAAAATCAAAAAGTTAAAAAAAATAAAAGCCTTTTTAACTAAAAATGAACATACAGTAATAAATTAAGGTTAACGATGCATAAAATTACTATTAATAAAATCCTAATTAAATAAATCATTAGAACTATTTAATTAATAACTTCAAAAATATAAAAACAGAAAAAAACAAAATTCAATTAAAATTCTCTAACCTAAAATAAAAGTTACTGGCTAACATCAGTTCCGTATGCTTGTTCAAAAAGCCACATTTTTAGTGCCTTTTTAAATAATTTCACGTCTTTCTGGAGTCTTATTTCAACAGGTAACATATTCCATAATTTTGGTCCAGCTAATGAAACAGCTCTCTCTCTGACTGTGGTAAGTTTAGCCGATGCAACAGATGGGATTAAAAGCAGACCTTTATTGGCTGAACGCAGGTTCCGTTGCAGTGTATGAATACGTAAAACTGCGTTCAGCCAATCGACATGGTCGGCATAGATTGCTCTATGTATTAAACATACTGTTTTATATTTGATTCTGTACTCGACCGGTAACCAATGAAGGGCAATCAGGACAGGGGTTATGTGTTCTTTTTTGCTAATTCCAGTAAGGACTCTTGCAGCTGAATTCTGAAGTATTTGAAGCAGTCTAAGAGTTGTTTGTGGGAGATCGAGATACAAGGAATTGCAATAACCTATATTGGTGAATATTAAGGCTTGAAGGACAGTTCTAAATTCATTCTGATTCAAAATAAGTTTTAGACATCTGAGAATTAACAATTTATAATACCCTTCCTGTATTTTTTGTTGCGCTTTCTGGCCGCGTATGCTCCGTGGCTGGGCCTGCTCATTTCCCTCTGGCCTCACTGCCACTGCCGGTCCCGGCCATCCCCGTCGCCCGCCTCAGCATGCTCCAACTCCAGTATCTTCGTAGGCCTCACAGCAGATCTCCCGCTGGGGCTCCGCGTCCAGCGTCTCCTCGGCTCTGCCCCTAGGTGCTTGTGTGGCTGACCTCCTGCCATTTGAAGTGCCAAGCGCAGGAAACCCAGCCGAGTCACTCCCTGATGACATCACGACTCTAGAAAAGGCAAGGCCCATTCCCCGGAATGATGCCTTGGCAATCGGGTTGATTACGTTGTGATAGCAAGTTTGCCTTCCTGTTCCTGTACCTTGTTCCAGTTTCCTGTTCCACTGTCTTGTTCCAGTCTTCTGTTCCAGTTTCCTGTTCCTGTGTCCTCCTATTCCTGCGTCCTCCTGTTCTTTCGTCTCCCCAGGTAGTACCATTCGGACTGTCTTCTCGGTACTGACCTCTGCCTGTTTCATTGACTACGTTTGACAATTGCCTGCTTCCTTGACCACGCTGCCCAGAACTGACCTCTGCCTGTCCACTCACCACATCTGCACACTGCCTGGAACTGACCTCTGCCTGAACACTGACCACTTCTGACCCCCGCCTGGAACCTGACCTTTGCCTGATTGACTGTCCATGGACTGACCACTGGTATTGACCCCTGCTTTGGCTGACTACATTATCCTTGACTCTGGCATTGATCCTCATTCTCCATTCAGAAACTCTGTTCTGGCCTTCTCTGGCTTCTGAACTCCCTGACCTAAACATCGACCGAGCACCCTTGTTCGTGGTGGGTACATCCCTGAACTTTGTTTCTCTGAGTTCCTGCGAGGCCCACCTAAGACCAGGCAGCTCGGGTAACCAAGTGCTCAACCTAAGGGAACCCCGGATTGCTATTGGTGAAGATCCAGCTAGCCTCTGTCTCCTCCTGTGCTCCTCCTCCTGGTGGCAGGCACTCTCTGGGTCCGACCAGGGAGCCTACCAATCCTGCATCAGGCCAAGGGTCCACCTCCCGGCGCAACATTTTTATGGCAATATGTTGTTTTAAACTGAGTTCTGGATCAAGCCAAAAGCCTAAATCACATCCTTTGCTCGCTAGGGCAATGGTAGAATTTTCTAGGATGAAAAATTTATCTTGGTCTGTAGGTAATTGTTTGTGTTCCAATAACATTATTTCGATTTTCTCGAAATTTAAGCTGACCTTCATCTGATTTAATAATTGTCTTATAATGTTGATACATGATTGTAGTTTTGAATGTTTTTTCTATTGAATCATTTACTGGAATGATGTCCTGAATGTCATCAGTGCATATGTAGTAATTGAGCTGTAAACTGGAAAGTAAATGGCAAAGAGGCAACATGTAGGTATTGAAGAATGTAGCGGAAAGTGATGATTCCTGGGGTACTCCTGTTTCTAATGGATAGAATTCAGAAAATGTGTTATTGTTAAATACTTGATATGAACGATTTTTGAAGTAAGAGGAGAACCAGTCTAGAGTTTTATTTTTAAGGCCTATTTCAGAAAGTCTATTGATGAGGATACTATGATTCACTGTATCGAATGCCGCAGACAAATCAAGGAGCACAAATAGATAACGTTGTCCGTTATCGAATCCTTTTAGAATTGTGTCTGAAAGAGAAAGCAGAAGTATTTCTGTGCTGAAATGCTTACGAAACCCGAAGAGTCGGGTATAAAACATCATTAGTATCAATATATTCCATAAGTTGTTTGAGTACAGCTTTCTCAGTTAACTTGGCAATAAATGAAAGGTTAGATATTGGATGGTAATTATTTAATACTGTAGGATCAAGGGTCTTCTTTTTAAGGATTGGCTTGATAATAGCTTGTTTTAGTTGGTCTGGAAGAAAACCTTCATGTAAGGATTTATTAATTATGTCAGCTATGAAAGGGGCAATTAGAGTTGAAATTTGCAGGGTTTAGTTTGTTAATTAAAAATTACTACCTAATTTACTGATACATCATCAAACTTGGACCAAACACTATCTTTTGATATTCATTTTATTTCTTGGCTTGGAATAATGTTCTGTCCTTAATTTATCAATTTTGTTTTTGAAAAATAAAGGCAACTTTTGACTAAGTTCATTATCAGTCTCGCTGTTTATCAATGGGGGTCATTAGAAAGCTGTTTAACAATCTGAAAGAGTGCTTTTGGGTTTTGAGCATAACTAATAATTTTCTTACTATAATAGTCTTGTTTTGTTTTATTAATCAATTTTTTATAAAAAGCTAGATGTTTCCTGTACATATATGGTACAAAATAGGCTATATGTATGCACATGTGCACATAATTTTATATAGATGTACACACAAATGTCGCTTCTACCATGTAAGTGGGAGGATTTTAGTAGACATGTGTGCTGATGCAATTACCAATTTCCCCAGTTCATTCCCAGTCAGCCCAGGTAAAGGATTGGACTTCCTAACCCCCTAGCTAAATAGCCTCCCTTTTACTCTGTTAGCCCTGACCCTTAAAACACCGCTGACTAGCCTAAATTTTTTTATTTTACAACGTACACGCCATCCATAGCAGAAGTAAAGAAATGTAGTAGGGGACCCCAGCTTCCCTGGAGGTAGGGGAGAGAAGTAAGTACCATATGATTTGGTTGTAGAAAAATACTCAGTGATAAAATTCTGAACTATAATAGATGTTAATTCAAAGTAATACATATCTTTATTTATTTATTTTAACATTTTTATATACTGATCACCGTTTACACATTGTACTGGTTTACATGAAACAAAATGGGAGGCCACAAAAGGGCGTATCCTTTACATAAAACACAGAACAGCAAAATTCATTAAAATTTTCAAATTTAAAAAAAAATTCAAATTTAATAAATAAAATTTAAGAAAACACAGAGGTAGGCGATCTATGATAGCCGTCAGGAGAAACATTTCCTCTAACCTGTTTACCAGGTTTTTTCAAAGAGCTACAAATATTAATTTTCCTTTTTTTTCTTTTATTGGTACAAGGATTTGCAACAGAAAAAATATAGATAAGTTCAAGTTCAAATAATTAACACAAACTTGTAGTACACATTTTTTAAACCAAAACTTATGATTATTTTTTCAAAATATTTCATCATTGGTGAGGAGGAGATTGTTACATGTGCCATCTGTGGCAGACCCGCGGCAATGCCCCCTCACCTTTCCACAGGTATTCGAGCCTCTGGTTCCTCCTCGCTGGCGGCAGTGGGCTGCCAGCTCCATTCTCGGGCCTCCCCTGGTGCCTCCGGCTCTGCCACAGTCCCCAGTCTTCCTGGTCCTGTTGCCACTGCTCGTCGGGCCTCTGCATGGCCCGCGGAGAGATGCCACTACCCACGCCGTGCCCATCACTGATCCTTAAGTAGGGACCGCGGCGGGAACCTAGCCGTGGTCCCTGATGATGACATCAACCTATTCATAGTATTTAAGCTCAGGCTTCGTTCCTTAGCATTGCCTTTGCAACAGGTCTCCTCGCTGGTCGAGAATTTGTTGCTACTAAGAGATTCGTCTCTTCCCTGAGTTCCTGTTCCTCATTGTTCCTGGTTCCCATTTCCTTGTTCCTGCCCTGCTTATGCTCCGGATTGACTACACAGACTTTGATTCTGCTTCGCCTGACCACGCTACAGCCTATCTCAAGACCCAGACCTCTGCTTCACCTGACCACGTTATAACCTATCTCAAGACCCAGACCTCTGCTTCACCTGACCATGTTACAGCCTATCCCCAGACTCAGACCTCTGCCTCGCCTGACTATGCTACAACCTATCTTGACCCATACCTCTGCTTCACCTGACCACGCTACAGCCTATCTCCAGACTCAGACCTCTGCCTCGCCTGACTATGCTACAACCTATCTCGACCCATACCTCTGCTTTGCCTGACTATGCTACAACCTATCTCCAGACCCAGACCTCTGCTTCGCCTGACCACATTACAGCCTATCTCCAGCCCCAGATCTCTGCTTGTCTGACTACATATTGCCTATCTCCAGACCCTGACATTTGCTTCGATCACTATTGACTATCTCCATAATCAGACTAGGGATATGAATCGTTTTTTGACGATTTAAAATATCGTCCGATATTTTTTAAATCGTCAAAAATCATTAGAGTGTGAGAGAATAGCAATTCCCCCGATTTATCGTGAAAAATCGTTAATCGGGTTTGTGTCCACTATTGGGAGTTATTTGGGGAGAGAGCGGTAAACCGGCACACCAAAACAACCCCTAAACCCACCTCGACCCTTTAAAACAAATCCCTTACCTTCCCCCACCCTCCCAAACCCCCCCAAAACATTTTAAAATCACCTGGTGGTCCAGTGGAAGCCCCGGGACTGATTGCCCGCTCTCGGGCCATCGGCTGCCACTAATAAAAATGGCGCCGATTGCCCGATTAAAAAATAACCCCACCCCGACCCTTTAAAACTGACCCCTTAGCTTCCCCCACCCTCCCAAACCCCCCCCCCAAAACATTTTAAAATCACCTGGTAGTCCAGTGAGGGTGCCAGGAGCAATCTCCCACTCTCGGGCCATCGGCTGCCACTAATAAAAATGGCGCCGATGGCCATTTGCCCTTACCATGTGACAGGGTACCTGTGCCATTGGCTGGCCCCTATCACATGGTAGGAGCACTGGACGGCCTGTGCCATTTTTAAAGATGGCACCGGCTATCCAGTGCTCCTACCATGTGACAGGGGCCGTCCAATGGCACGGATACCTTGTCACATGGTAAGGGCAAAGGGCCATCGGCGCCATTTTTATTAGCGCAGCTGACGGTCCGAGAGTGGGAGATCACTCCCGGCGCTCCCACTGGACCACCAGGTGATTTTAAAACATTTTTGGGGGGTGGGGGAGGGTGGGGGAGGCTAAGGGGTCAGGTTTAAAGGGTCGAGGTGGGTTTTTTGTTTATCGGATCGGGTGCAGCCGATAAACAAAAAACCAATTGGGCCGGATAATAAAAATTATAAGATTTGAATCAGAACTGGAACCGAACCGATTCTGGTTCCGATTCACATCTCTAAATCAGACCTCAGCTTTGCTTGACTATGCTATTGACTATCTCCTTGATCAGACCTCAGCCTTGCTTGCCACTGCCTCTGGATCGCCGCCAGCCTGACTAAAGCCTACCATTGGATGCCTCTTCTGCCTACTCCCTGGATGTGGATTCATCAGGCTTTGGCCTACCTTTGCTCGAGTGCTCTCTGTCTGCTTTTGTTCCATTGGCGCCCGAGTTTCCAGGACATTATCCAGTACAGAGTAGGACTGTACCATCTGTCACCTGCTGTCTCTGGGCTGAACCAACTTCTCCTGCAACTATATACAGAGGCCCACCTAAGTCCTGCCAGCCCCGGCACCCAAAGGCTCATCCCGCGGGGAACAAGGGCTGGTATAGGTGAAGCTCCAGCGGCCTCTGCCTATCAGCCCATTCCACCTGCTGACAGTGGGGACCTGTAGGCCCTTGCCTATGGGTTGCGTCAACCCCACCTCGGCCCAAGGGTCCACCTCCGATGCAACGGAGACAGACTTGGTTTATTGAGCAAGAGGAAGCAAGAATAGATTTATCAAATGCAATATGTACAACAAGGGGATTAAATGCAGAACTTGAATAGAATATATATTTTTTTGATATAAGGTTATTTATACTTCAATGGAAGGAGACTAATATGATTCTGAAACATTAATGTTCCCTAATATAAATAGAAAATGGCTGCCACTATTGAGAAATGTGATGAGATATATTGTACGTCTTTATACAGCGTTTTCTGTCAGGGAACCATGTGTGATAAATAATAACTGTTGCTATATTGCTGAACAACCAGATTTTAGCTTTTTGTCTCATTTGTGGTTCTACAGAAAAAGAGCGTTTGAAGTAATCAACGGCATGACTTTGAAAAATAAATCCCTGATGCAGTGGCCGAAACATGCTATTATGTTGGGTGTAGTATAAATGAAAGGGAGGTAGTACCTCACTTTTTAAATTTCAAGTCTGAAAAAAAGCAAATTAAAATTTCATATGGACAATGTGGACCAATGATTAATAGGACTCAAACATATTGCAAGGTGAAGACATTTAGGTAACCTGCATATGGGTTACCTAAATGCATATGCATTTATATTAACTGTCTGCAGTTGTTACATAAAAGAAAAGGAAAAAATTATATCAAATGTTTTTATAGGGATCTATGTGTTTTTGCATTTGATTGAAGTGACATCATCCTAAATAATGAAGGTTTTGTTTTGAAAAAAAGGTGTTATCTTTTTGTTGAATCTTTCCTATTATGCATGTATTCAGTTTAAATTTTGGGATAAGTGAACAATAACCATTCATCTACAAAGCTAAGAAATCTGTTTGTTTCCATAATCTCAAAATGGGTCAAAACCCTACGAGGTCAATATTCAAAGCTGGCCGTTTAATTAACTTAGACGGATATAACTTATCCGACTAAGTTACAATGTATATTCAGCAGTACGGCAAAGCCACTGAATATACACATATATGCGCACACTTCACTAGATAAGTCTACCAGGATAAGCTTAGACTTGTTCTATGGGACATCTAAACTTACACATACACTTATATGCCTATCTCCGAATAGTGGTAGGAGTTAGGCATATAAGTTATACGTCTAACTTCACCCCCGATCCACCCAATGCACACCCACATTTTTTGTACACACATTTTAGGCGTATAAGGGACTTGTACAGCTAAATGGTGGATGCTGAACATGATAGCATATTCACGGCCACTACTTAGCCACTTAAGTCCTGTTTACATGGCTAAATAGTGCTGAGAACGCACTTTAAATATTGACCTCTATGTTTTTTGTAAGGATCAAGCACTATATGAAGAAACCAAATAAGTTATTAACTTGCTATGAAGCCAGGAGTTTCACTTTTTGAAATATTTATTTATTTATTTAACACTTTTTCTATACCGACCTTCATAGTAATAACCATATTGGATCGGTTTACATCGAACAAGGGTAAAAAACTGAAGCGACAACTAAAGTAAATAAACAATTGAAGTGGAAGAGGCAAAGTTACATTCAACAAGGAGTAATAACTTGGAAGCTTAATCAGCTGGAAAGAGAGGTTAAAGCAGGCAGTAATTATAAATATAATACAATAGAGAAGACTGGTTAAAGCATAATGTGCTTAGAAGTGCCAGAGTCCAGGAGGAGAAAAAGACCATCGTTCAGGTATAGATTAAGGGCAAACTAGTGTGTGTCTGGGGGGTCAGAGAAGGCTTGGTGGAAGAGCCATTTCTTGAGTTTTTCCTGAATGTTAAAAGGCAGGGTTCCAATCTGAGGTCTGAGGGGATGTTATTCCAGATAGATGGGCCTGCTATTGAGAACGCTCGGTCTTTGGTCGAGGTGAGGCATGTGGCTTTAGTTGGGGGAAATTGCAGAGTTCCTTTGTGAAATAGAGAGCAGATATTAAGAGTCAGAATAAAGTAGTATGCTTACTCTGTTAGGCCAGTTGATTGCATGGAAATAAAGATCAGTAATCAGGATAAATAAAAAAATGGTTTGGACCTGAAAGGCAGCCTAGTTTTAGAGTAGTTTTCAGACTGAGGAAGGTTTCCAAAAACTAGTCCAATAAAAAGGTATCACTTTTTTTTTCCTAACTTTTTTTCATTATACTATGGGGTAGATTTTCAAAAAGCGCGAATAGGCCTACTTTTGCTTGCGCATCAGACTCAAGCAAAAGTACGCCTGATTTTAGTAGATACACGCGGAGCCGCGCGTATCCACTAAAATCCTGGATCGGCGCGCGCAAGGCTATTGATTTTGTATAGCCGGTGCACGCCGAGCCGCGCTGCCTACCCCCGTTCCCTCCAAGGCCGCTCCGAAATCGGAGCGGCCTCGGAGGGAACTTTCCTTTGCCCTCCCCTCACCTTCCCCTCCCTTCCCCTACCTAACCCACCCGCCCGGCCCTGTCCAAACCCCCCCCTTACCTTTGTCGGGGGATTTACGCCTCCCAGAGGGAGGCGTAAATCCCCGCGCGCCAGCGGGCCTCCTGCGCGCCGGGCCGTGACCTGGGGGCGGGTACGGAGGGTGCGGCCACGCCCCCGGACCAACCCGGGCCGTAGCCACGCCACCGTACCCGCCCCCAAAACGCTGCCGACACGCCCCCGAAACGCCGCGACGACCGGGCCCGCCCCCCGACACGCCCCCCTCGGAGAACCCCGGGACTTACGCGAGTCCCGGGGCTCTGCGCGCGCCGGGAGGCCTATGTAAAATAGGCTTCCCGGCGCGCAGGGCCCTGCTCGCGTAAATCCGCCCGGTTTTGGGCGGATTTACGCGAGCAGGGCTCTGAAAATCCGCCCCTATATATGAATGGTAACAATAACTTTTCTACACTGACAAAGACAGGATAACTTTTACCCTTGCTGAGATTGCTTTGTTTATATACTATGTTGCCGATGAAGTTTAATCCTAAGGCTGGACATGAAAACAATGCTTCTATTTTATGCCCGAAAAATATACAATAGTTTGTTTGGGTTTTTTTTAATGCATTATTGTTTGCATTACTCTCGGTAGGAAATTTTACCAGTTGCTAAGAAGCTGAATGGTGTTGCTACAGTGTCAAGTGTAAAAAGCAGAACTGGTTCGATTTTCCTTGCTTGTTGAACACACTTCACAGTAAGAATTATGAATTTAGGCATGATTTCCTTGCCATTGGTCAGAGAGCTAGTGCTAGTATTTTGTTCTCTTCTTGGCCTTTCAGACACAGCCCTGTGAGAACAGATCGGTGATGAGGCCCTGTTCCAACACTTGTGTAATAGGTGAATATAAAATCTCTTTCCCTGAAGCAGTTTTCCTTCACTTGTCTTTCTGTTAGGGGCAGCCAGTGCGTAGAGTTTCAAAAAGACGAGGCATACAATTGTTTCTAATTGTGTTTCCCTTAGCTGTTGATTACACAAGGTCAACCATTTGGTTGTTGTTAAACGCAGACCTTTCTTGACCTTCAAGGGTCATTTGGGAAAACTTGTCATTATACAGAAGCTTAGTCAAACAAACCACAATTAAGGTTGGGGTAGAGTGACACTGCTTATAAGAAAAGCAAAGTGTAACCATTTAACCCGAAAATTACTTAAGGACTCTGGGGATTACATAAGTTTACCTCTGCTAAAATAATTACAAATTATTGATGGAAAGGAAACAAAATGTTCATGTTACAAGCTAAGACTAGGTCAATATATAGGTGGAGCAACACTGGAAGGGACAACTTAAATGCATTTTGTTATGAATATCTCATTACCTTTCAGTAACCTGCTAATCATGCACCATCTACTATGGAGCTCTATATAACTTCAGAAGCCTGCATTAAGCTTCACTGTCACACACATTGACAATATTATAAATATGCCAAGAAGCAGCATAATATTTTGTTTCTGATATGTATTTTTAGATATTTTTATTAACATTGAATACATGTAAAAGTTAAATAGAAATGAGAGAATCTATTTAGACGTAATTATATGTCCTATATAGTAAAAACAGTAAAATTCTATAAAAGGCTTCTCAACTGCTGTGAATTTTATAAAGCTCTTAAATAATAAAGTAAAAAATATTTTTATTTATTTATTTATTTAATAGCTTTTATATACCGAAATATAGCTCGCTGCCTTCACTCCGGTTTACAGGATAACAACTTATTACATTTAATAACAGTAGAACCATTTAACATATTAGAACTGATCACCTTAAAACAGTTTGTTAAACAATTGTACTGAGCAAGGTATTACAGTGGACAATCAGGTAGTGATTAACATGACATATGAAAACTTGTGTACTTCATCAATCGCTGGGAGAGTTTAAATTTTTCTTACTTGGGTACTTCATCAATCACTGGGAGAGTTTAAATTTCTCTTACTTGGGTAAAGTTGGAACTGAAGGGAAGTATCTTATCACGGAAAGCGGTGAGATGCAAAACAATTGATTAAATAAGAGTAACTAATTTAGGAGTCTGTGGATAGGCGTGTAGTGTCATGAGAAGTGTTCTCTCTAGAGGTGTATTATGTGCATAACGGAGAGTTTTATGTGTAAGAGCAGTTGTGAGCAAATTAACCAACGCCATCTTTGAATATTTGATTGAATATCCATGTTTTGAGTTCCTTTTTGAAAGATTTGATGTCGCTGAGTGAGCTTAGGTAATCTGGTAAGGAGTTCCATAATTTCGGTCCCGCAATGGAGAAGGCTCTGTTCCTAGTGTTGGAAAGCTTTGCTAAAGGAAGAGATGGTATGACTAGATGCAGTTCACTGGCGGATCTTGTCGTGCGTTGTGATTTGTGTTTCTGGATCATGTCATTGAGGGCGGTGTTGCTGCTTTGTATATTGCATTGTGTAAGATTGTTAAAGATTTGAATTTGATTCTTTTTTCGACCGGTAGCCAGTGAAGACTTCTCAGAACGGGGGTGATATGGTCTGATTATTTTCTTGCCGGTTAGTACTCTAACTGCGGCATTCTGTAGTAATTGTAGTGATTTTAAGGCAGTTTTTGGGAGACCAATCAAGAGTGAGTTGCAGTAGTCGAGGCTGGTGAAGATAAGGGATTGTAGGACGGTTCTGAATTCTTGTTGGTGTAGAAGCGGTTTTAGATGTTTGAGTATGTGAAGTTTATGAAAGCCTTCTTTTGTTTTCATTGCAATGTTCTTTTTGTAGTTTAGTTCGTTGTCGATCCAAATGCCGAGGTCCTTTACATTGTTCTTTAGTTGTATGCTACTGTTGTCAATTTGTAAGGAAGGCATAGTTTTTGTATTGTGATTATTGTGCAGTCAGATTTCTAGATCAGTAGTATGAATCTTTCTGATTTGTAGCCTTGCTTAGACCTGTGAAAAATATTTGCGTTCCTACAAATTATATAAGCAAAACTGTGTTAAATTGGTGTCTAAATTGTGAGGTGCAGTAAAAGTCTGTAAGCCTCACCCTATGTGATCTCTTTCTCCTTTCCAGTTCTCTTTATTGCCTTCCCTGGCTATAATAAGACCAGCTCCATCAACAAGCCTTTTTGCTTCACCTCTTAATATTTTCGAAACTTCAATATGGACAACATATCCAATCTGCTGAAAAAGTAAATGCAACCCCCTTTTGTGGAATGCACTGAATAAAAGGGGACACAGTTTCCCAGGCTGTTCCTCAGTCTTGCTCCTCTCTCAGGCTCAGATACAGCTCACTACAGTCCCTGGGGACACTGGAATTCTTCGGGTTGGCATGGGGGGGTGGGGGGTGGAGTTTAACTTACTGAGCCTCTGGTGCTATAGTGGGTAATACAGAACTTGCACCCACCTGCTCAGACTGGTCAGTATGCTCACAGTTCAGGGATGTCTTCTGGTAGGAAAGGCGCAATGAAATAAAGCACGGAGTCCAATGCTGGTGTTCAACTGAAAAAAACAACAACTTTGCTATAACTTAAAAAGGATGCACCAGGATAAGGCAGCAAAAATCATAGCAACAAAAACTGTGGTTTCCTTTATCCATGGAGCCACATCTGCTCTCTCTCTCTCTAATGTCCAGGAAGTCCTTTTCCTTGAAGGATAGGATAGTCTCTTTCAAGTTCCAGTATTAAACAAGGGTTGGATGGCAAAAACCCCTCAAACTCCAAAAATAGATAACTCCAAAAACTGTCAACTCAGCAACAAATACCCAGGTCTTCACTTCTGCTGTTATTTGGGCGCAAAGGCAAGACCCCCCCCTCCTCCAAAGACCTCAGCTCTTCAAGAGTGAGTGTGGAGGGGGGGGGGGGAAGAGTGCCCCTCACTCAGTAACTGGTCCAAAATCCAACAACAGTAAAAAACTCTCAAAAATCTTCTGATTTTCTTCATACTTAGCAAAATCCTACAAAAATACTCCAGAAACATCCTAGCTTTCATCTCTTGCTGTAAACTGAGCACAAGGGTGAAAATCAGGAGCTCAGCCCTTCAAGATTAGGGGTTTTGCCCTTCTTTCAGGAACTGGTCAAAAGTCAAAATGCAATACTCTCCAAACTCCAAAAACTGACTCTTCTTGAGATCCAGTGATGATCTCAGGCTACTCAAAAAACACTCTCTACACTTCTTGATCAGTCTGCCAAGGATGCAGAAAGACCCTCACTTTGCAATATTGCCTGCCATCTGGCTCCAAACACATTTACGGGGCAATTTATGCGCCAGAGCCACAACCCACAAAAAGATGGGGATAAAGCAGGGAGAGGACCCCAAAAATGCAATATTCCTCAGATTCTGGCAAAAATAATAGCAGATGCTAGATTAAAAACTGTCAAGAAATTTATTTAGTGAAGAAAGAATTGTATAATGAACACGACATGTGGAAGAGGTGGAACAATCTGAAACACAGAACTGGCACATAATTGCCAGTCACCACTAACAAAAGAAGAGATGCAAGCGACATGGAGGAACTCATACGTGGAAGTTCTGGTTCAGACAACTTTAGCCTGCAGGCCCATACTACCAAAGCAGTCATAGAAAAAGAGATAACAGAAATATAGAAAAATAGAAAAATGATGGCAGAAATAGACCATATGGCCCATCCAGTCTGCCCATCCATCCAACTAATTTAGCATCACTTTCTTAGACACCCTGTATTTACCCCATACTTTCTTGAATTCAGATAATGTTTTTGTCTCCAACACATTGTTCCACGAATCTACCACCCTCTCTGTAAAGAAATATTTCCTAACATTTCTCCTAAATCTACCCTCTTTTACCTTGATCTCATAACCCCTCATTCTAGAGCCTCTTTTCCATTGAAAAAGGCTCACCTTCTGTGCATGGAAACCTTTGAGATATTTGAATATCTCTATCATGTCTCCCCTATCTCATCTTTCTTCTAGGGTATATCTGTTTAGATCTTTGCCTCTGCCCATATGAGATAAAATGAAGGCCATTTAAGTAGCCACCCTCTGGACCAACCCCATCCTATTTATGTCCTTTTGAAGGTGCAGTCTCCAGAATTGTATACAGTATTCCAAGTGAGGTCTCACCAGGGACCTATATAGGGGCAGTATCTCCTCCCTTTTTTTGCTGACCATTTCTCTCCCTATGCAGCCAAGCATCTTTCTGGCTTTTACCGTCGTTTTATCAACTTGTTGGCCAGCTTAAGATCATCAGATTCAATTACCCCCAGAATCTACTCTTCCTTTCTGCTTAGAAATATTTCAACTCCAATATTGTATCTTTCCTTTGGGTTTTTGTATCCTATGTGCATTACTCTGCATATTTTAGCATTAATTCTTAGCTGCCAGACCTTAGACAATTCCTTGAACTTCGCTTGATCCCTTCTCATGTTTTCCACTCCTTCATGGTTGTCCACCCTGTTATAGATGTTGGTATCATTGGCATAAAGACAAACCTTTTCTGACAACCCTTCCATTATGTCACTCACAAAAATGTTGAGAAAAAAAACCAGTCCAAGGACCAATCCCTGAGGCACACCACTGTTATCAACCCCCCTCCTCATAGAAAACTCCATTTACCACTACCATTTATCTCCTCCCACTCAGCCAGCTTCTAACCCAGTCAGTCACCTAGGATTCATACGAAGGGTGCAATTTATAAGTCTTCTGTGAGGAACCATATCAAAGGCAATTCTGAAATCCAAGTACATTATGTCTAGTGCTCTCCCTTGATCCTACTCTTTGGTCACCCAATCAAAGAAATTGATCAGATTTGTCTGACACAATTTATCTCTGGTAAAGCCATGCTGCCTCAGATCTTGCAATCCACTGGATTAAAAAAAATGCACTATCGCCTGATTTAACAGCGATTCCATTAATTTTCTCATCACAGAGGTCAGACTAACTGGTTTTTAGTTCCCAACCTCCTCCGTACTCCAACTTTATGGCTAGTAACCATATCCACCCTTTTCCATTCCTCCGGAACTACTCCAGCCTCAAAGGAAGCATTGAAAAAATTAGCCAGCAGAGCTGCCAGGATATCTCTATGTTCTCTTAGCACCCTCGGATGTATCTCATCCGGCCCCATAGCTTTATCTACTTTAAGTTTTGTTAGCTCCTCATGAACACACTGATCTGAAAATCGATTGACGTTTACCTCACTTCCAATCTTATTTGTTTTTGTTTTATGGGGTCCTCCTCCAGGGCCTTCCACAGTGAACACTGAACAGAAATATTTGTTAAACAATTTTGCTTTATTTTCTTCAGCTTCTACATATTCCTCCCCTTTACCTTTGAGTCTCACAATGCCACTTCTATTACTAACATATCTAAAAAAAAAAAAGTCTTGTCCCCCTGTTTTACCTTACTTGCTATTTTTATTTCCATTTTAATTTTTGCATTCTTGACTACTTTCCCAGCTTCTCTTAATTTTTCCAGATATTGTCACCTATCTTCCTCTTATTGTGATCTCTTATATTTTAAGAATACTTTTAGTCTCTTACTTTTTCAGCTACTTCTTTAGAAAACCATAAAGGTCTCTTTTTCCTCTTCCCTTTATATGATTTCCTAGCAAAATGATCCCTTATGATATCTCCTTTTAATTTTGCCCACTGCCCTTCTACTTCCCCTAGAATTTCTCATCCTGCTAGCGACTCCTTGAGGTACCCGTCCATTTTGAGAAAGTTCGATTTCCTAAAGTCTAGGACCCTCAGCTTAGAATGAACCTTCATCTATTGTGTCCCAATATTGAACCAAACTACCCAGATGATCATCCACTAGAACATCAGAAATACTGTCCCCCTTAGTAAGCACTAGGTCAAGTATCACCACCTTCTGTCTGGATTCTATTACCAGTTGACAAAAGAGTTCTCCTTACAGAGAATCCAGGATCTCCTTGCTTCAAGAAGATACTGCAGATAAGATATCTCAGTCATAGATCTGGAAAATTAAAATCATCTAACCATCCCTTTCACAGCAATACTGTGAATATCCTCCATTAAATCTCTATCCATCTCATTTGTCTGTGATGGAGTCTGTATATTATATCAATTTAGATGTTCCATTCCCTTTTTCTTGATTAACCACAGTGCCTCCTTCTTAACTCATAAGCCAAACAATGCTGTTGCTTTAATATTGTTCTTTACATATAAAACCACGTCTTCTCCTTTCCTTCCTACCTGGTTCTTCCGGTACAGATTGTAGCCAGGTATAACTATATCCCAATCATGGTTTTCTGTATACCAGGTCACTTTGACAGCTACTACTATATCAAAATTTTTCCATGACTATCTCTAGATATGCAATTTTATTTCCCATACAATGAGCATTAGGGCCAGATTTTAAAAACCCTACATGCGCCGAGCCTATTTTCAAAAGGCCCAGCGATGCACGTAAAGTCCCAGGACGGGTAGGGGGGTAGGGAATGGGGGAAGGCAGTGCAGCTTGGCGCGGGCTTGGCACGTGCATGGTGAACAATTGCGCACCCCCTTGCGTGCGCCGACCCCCGATTTTATAACATGTGCGCGCCAGCGCATGCATGTTATAAAATCGCGTGTCCATGTGTGCATGCCGGGTAGCACGTGCCCGTCTTAAAATCTACCCCTTAGTGTATTTAGCTTTCCAAATATTGCCTTTTTTCCCATATTTCCTATTTATATATGAGTATTTAGGGGTAGATTTTCAAAGGGTTACGTGCGTAACTCCGAAAGCCTGCCCCTGCGTGCGCCGAGTCTATTTTGCATAGGCTCAGCGGTGTGTGCAAGCCCCGGGATACACGTATGTCCTGGGGCTTTGAAAAAGGGGGTGGTAAGGGGGCAGGGGCATGGGCATGGCGCAGGTCCGGGGGCGGGACCGAGGCCTCCGGTACAGCGGCTGTGCCAGAGGTTCGCATGCCGGCAGCTGGCCGGTGCACGCAAGTTATGCCTGCCAGAGGCAGGCATAAATTCAAAAACAAAGGTGGGGGGGATTTAGGTAGGGCTGGGGGGGGCGGGTTAGATAAGGGAAGGGAGGGGAAGGTGTGGGGGAGCGGAGGGAACGGGGAAAGTCATCGGGGCTCCCTAGGGCTCGGCGCGCACAAGGCGGACAAGTGTGCACACCCATGCGTGTGCCGACCCCGGATTTTAGAACATGCACGTGGCTGCGCGCGCATGTTATAAAATCGGGCGTATGTTATAAAATCGGGCGTAGATTTGTGCACGCTGGGTTACACGCACAAACCTACACCCGTGCAAAGGTTTGAATATCTGGCCCTAAATGTTTTACTTACCTTATGGTTTTGTTCAACCATCCCCAATAATTCTAGTTTAAAGCCCTCCTCAGTAGGTTTGCCATTCTGTGTTGAAAGATGCCTCGGGGAGGCGTGGTCCCAGGAAGGAGGTCAATGGGACAATCAAACCTCTGAAGAGGCGGAAGAAGGTCTGCTTTTTGCTTGGAAAACACATCTGCGAAATCCACGTAAGGAGTGGGTAGACCTGAAGAGGAACCACGGGTGGCGATACCACTTTCTGAAGACAGGACTGGTGGCAGGCAGGGCCCCACTCCACCAGTTGCAACGAACCCCAATTAAATTGGGGAGATTGCCTTTGAAGCCAGGGAAGTCCGAGGACTACCGAATGGATGGATTTATCCAATACTATCAGTTCAAGTTCTTCTGTATGCAGGGTTCCAGTGCATAGCTGGACTGGTTCCATGGTAAGGAAGATTCAACCAGGTAACTGTTCTCCATAAATAGATGCTATATACAAGGAGGTCTCTAGAGAACAGGTCTATATACCCAGGAGCTGGACTAGATCCTTGAGAATGAAATTGCCTCCTGCTCCGGAATCCACCAGAGCAAGAACTGGGAAGAACCGGGAGTCCCAAATCAAGGTGACCAGTACAGACAATTGAGGGGCTGAAGACATTGCACCCAAGATCAGGACCCCTACTGAACTTAGACTGGAAAGTTTCCCGGACGGACAGTAGAGGTCTGTAGATGGTGGTCAAGTGCTCCGCAATATAACACTGACTGGTTTCTCTCCACTGGAGGCGCTCTTCCGGTGTCAGCTGTCCATGGCCCAACTGCATGGGCTTTTCCATCTTGGCCACAGTAGTGACCCTGTTGAGGGCAGGGCTATGGGTCAGTGGCGAACGGGATTGAACCCAAGAGGGTTTCTTGGGCATCTGACTCTCCTGGTGACACTCTTGGAGATGGTGGTTGATTCTGCCTGTCACGTCTATAAGGTCCTCAAGAGAGGAAGTGAGCTCCCTTGCAGCCAGCTTATCCTTCAGCTGTGAGGAAAGTTCGTCCAGGTCGGTGCATGCAAGGGGGTGCACATTAGTATAATTTGCGTGCCAAGGCCCGCGGCTTTCCCTGTTCCCTCCCAGGCTGCTCCAATTTGGGAGGGAACTTCCCTATCCTAACCCCCCAAAAGTTATCTCACGTTTTGCGCCTGCTCGAATCAGGTGCAGGTTGAGTGCGTTGGATGCCTGCCAGCACGCGATCCCCCGGCACAGCGGCAAATGGCCACTGTGCTGGGGGCCTCTAGCCCCACCCCATCCCCCAGACCACCCTGCCTCCTCCCCTTTCTCAAAGCCCCAGGACTTACACACATGGCCACGCCTTTTAAATTAAGCTCGGAGCGCATAAGGCCACCTACGCACATAAGCGTTTGAAAATCTGTCCCAATACGTATAGTTGCCTCGATTTCTTTATATGTTCTAATGCCTTGTTTCCCCTTACACAGGGGAGTGCTATACTTTCTAGCACTATTTCTGATCACCACCCTGTTCAAGTGCAGTTGTTTTTTTCCAGCAATGCTACTCATCCCTTCTCGTGGTGACTTAATACCTCCCTATTGGGTAATAAACAGTTTCATAGTTTGGATCATGAGGTGCTAGAGGAATTTGAAGTGCACAATTCAGTTGCTGATTATGATCTGGCTTTATGATGGGAAGCACTTAAGACTTACCTTCGGGATCATATAATAAGTTTTGCCAGTTTTCTATGTAAAGGAAGGAGACAATAATCTGATGCCTTCATTGCTAAGATTACAGATCTGGAATGTCTGCACAAACAAAATTGCTCACCTTGCACATTTAATACCCTGAAGGCTACCTGTCGGGAGCTTAAATCTCTGGATGTTGCCAAAATTGGTAGAGCTCTCAAATACACAAAGCTCAAATTTTATGAACACGGAGACAAGCTGGATGTGTTTCTTGCCTGGGCAGTTAAGCTGGCAAATCATATCTAAGGTTCAGAAATCTAATGGTACCCTTACCTTCTGTTATAAAGAGGTGGAAAAATATTTTGTGATTATTTTTACAGAGTTGCATAAAGACCCTGTCACTACCTCTAAGGTAGATATTTAGCGGGCCTGGATATGCCTAAGCTTCAGTTGGATCAGATAGACTGGCTAGCAGCACCCATCACCCTTTTGGAAGTACAGATGGCAGTGGCATCACTGCTTGGGGGTAAATGCCCTGGTCCAGACGGATATCCCATTGAACTTTACAAAATGTTTTTACTGAAAGTTGCACCCTTTCTTTTCTCAGTTTTCAGATCAGTTATAACACGCTTTTTGTCTGTGAGACATGGCCAATGCTATGGTTATTCTCCTTCCTAAACATCTCAAAGATGCTGTTGAATGTGGCTCATATCGACCAATCTCCTTTCTGAATTCTGATACTAAAATCCTAGGCAAAATCTTGCAGTTTTGCATGGAACAAGTGCTTCCTTGCTTGATTTATGCTGATCAAACAGGCTTTGTCAAGGGCAGGCAATCTACCAGGTGTCTCTTTAATATTTTACATTTAGCAAAGCAAAGGGGCATCTCAGGTCTTTTGCTTTCTTTAGATGTGGACAAAGCATTCAATAGAGTATCCTGGCCATTTATGTTTGAGATTTTGACTCACATGGTTATTCCAAAGCAGATTTTAGCATGGGTTTGGCAATGTATATGTGAATCAGGGCACGTTTATTGGTGAAAGTTCAGCTTTCTCCTTTTTTCATGATTGCCTCTATTATTTAATTTGATGATAGAGCCCCTGGCCAGGGCGATATGTTAGCATCCTAAAATTATGGGGGTGAGACTTGGCGGTTGGGAACATTTTATCTCATTATATGCTGGTGATGTTCTTTTATATCTCACCAACCCTCGCATGTCGGGACCTGCGCTGATTGATCTTCCCCAACTTTTTGTGGATCTTTCGGGTTATAAAATCAACTTTGACAAATCTAAGCTTTTTTTCTTACCAGCTGCATACCCCTCCCAGATTGTCTTTCTGTTTTCCGTTGGGTCATGGATGTCTTTATTTATTTATTTATTTATTTTTACATCTTTTTTATTGAGAGGTAACAGAATTACAGAAACCAGTAACAATTAGTACAAGCAAAAAAAGAATATATAATCAGTTTGCAACAAATATATAAGGAAAAAAAAATTTGCCTCATACCCCTCATTTTTTAAACCAAAAATGTAGAAGAAAAAAAGGAGAAATAAAGAAGAGAAAGGGGGGAACTAGAGGAGACAGTCAAGAAAAGACTGGAAGAGGAAAGAAAAAGAATGAAGAGAAAAGGGGGAAGGTAGAAAAGGGAGGAAAGCAGCCAGATTATGGATCAAAATTGGAAAGGAGTACAGCAATGCATAACATGAAAATTGATTGGCATACACCACCCAGATCATGAAGGGTAACGTGAAACGTAATCATCAAGTAGCTGCCACACCTGACACCAAGAGGAAACCCTATGAAATTTAAGCACCTTGGCTTTTTCATATTTGCTAAATAAACAAACAGAGTTCCACCACAAGTGTTCAGATAGCATATCACTATGTTTCCAGTTGGCTAATAAATTGTAATGCTACCAAAATGAGAAAATCGAAAAGTTTACCTAAAGCAGGAAGGAGATGTAGTGTAGGGTCGGCACTTCTGAGAACAACCAGAGAATAGGTTATGGATTGAGAAATACTTAGGCTCTCAGAGATAGTAATCCATATTTGAGACCAAAACCGGTGTAGATTAGAGCAATAATATAACATGTGTGATAGTGTATCCTTATCCATATGGCATGACCAACATGCTTGCAATGGGACCAACCCAGTGCAGTGTAATTTCCAGGGAGTCCATAGTGCCCTGTGCATAATAAAAAAGGATGTCTGGGTCAGCTAGAAGAGTGATATGCGAACTGACACCTGCCAGATATATTACCAATTAACAGATACCGAGGTAATATCCAGATTATTATCATTCCCCTCTTGAGGAATTAACACTTTTAATTCTTCATACCAAATGGCCCGTACCTGGCATTACCTGTCCTAACGGTGGGCTAACCTTAAATCAAAATAGTGGAAACTGATCGAATGAGATTGTATTTCTTTATGGGAATAAACATAGCATTGTCTTAAATTTGCATTACCCTCTTTTAGACTATTAAACATGGCTTTCATATTCTCTTAAGTTGTAGGTATATTTCCCTCACACATCACACATTCTTTGCTTACTCAACCTCATCTTCACATGTATTCTGCATTCCTATGCTAGTCAGGCTTTCTTGTTCCAGGTATTTGTTAACACATGTGGTAGTTTTTCTTTTAAAGCAGCAATTAACAAATAACCTATATTTTCATTTTTTCCTCTTAATGATTGGGGACAATCATTACACTCAGGGCCAAGCCACTGTCTTAGGTTGTCAGAGGGCATACTCTGAGCTTACCCGTCCTCGTTAAACATGACTCATCCTGAGGAGGTCTCTTTCCAGGACTGTTGCATTAAAGTAAGCATAGCGGTTCTGTGTCATACTTGACTTCTAACATTGAATGTATTCCAGGTGATAGAAGATGTTGTTTCAGGCCCATCAAAACAATAAACAGGTAGGCAAACACATTCACACTGCTTTCACACTCACTCACTCTTTGTAATAAGGTATGATCATTTTATGACGATTAACAGTTTATGGGAAAGGGGTACCCTTTAATGTTATGTGTCATTTTTGTTGAATTCTGCTGTCTGATTTATGTAGCTTTACGGAGGTTCATGGTGGTTCCTTCCATTTATATATAAGGATTCCGTTAGAATTTATATTTAAGGATGGATTTTGGAATTGTGTAGTTGCTAGTCATTTAAAATGGTCTATTTTTCTTCTCATAGCTTTGAGGCAGTCAAGAGCTTTTTATATTGGTAAAAGTCTAGATAGAGATTCAATTTCACCCCGCGGTAGTAAGCAGGGAGTGTTTAAGGTAAAAAAATATTTTTACAAATTCACTAGATTTAAGCTAATTGGAATTTAAATATAGTTGTTTTTTTGGGTTTTTTTTAAATAGGGGGTGTTTTTCTATGTGGGTTTTCAAACACATTTTTTGTACTCATTATTTTTAGAATTGGTTTCACTGACATTTGAGGTGTTCTGTTCAAGCTGATCATTCCCCTGAGGAAGACAATTTGGCGAAACAAGGGCCTTGTTGGGACATTACTATTGTATTAAAGAAGAACACCAGCTATATGTCATGATGGTTAAAGAATAATACTATAGTCATTGATTAAGAGAGACAACACTCTGATGATATAGTTTAAGCATATGTTATTATTCTGATGGTATAGCTTAAAGAAACATTACTATATGCAAGATGGAAGGAGGAGGTTAATGTTTACAGTCCCCTCTGTCAAATCAGCACATCTCACGCAAGTAAGGGAAAGAGCACTGTCACTGACTGGTCCCGCACTCTGGAACACCATGCCACTCAAAATAAGACAACAACAAACAAGTGGATGCCACAAAGAAGTCTTTTTCAATTCTTTATTGGTGGAGATGTATAAAACTTGTTAAAACTGCCCAACTCTGGCCGAGTTTTGCCACATAAAGTGGCTGCCTCAGGGGCTCAATTAGCATCAATTGTGCTTAAAATTCTACCGGTTCCATTCACCAACAGTGCCATATACTCAATTAGCGTCAATTGTGCTTAAAATTCTACCAGTTCCATTCACCAACGGTGCCATATAAGGCTTACTGCGTGCAGCACAGATCGTCTCCACTCAAATCCGTTCAGACGATTTTAAGCACATTTGACGCTAATTGAGCCCCTGAGGCAGCCACTTTATGTGGCGAAACTCGGCCAGAGTCGGGCAGTTTTAACAAGTTTTATACGTCTCCACCATTAAAGAATTGAAAAAGACTTCTTTGTGGCATCCACTTCTTTGTTTCCTTACGGCTCTACTGGATCGCCTACCTTGCTGTTTTTTGGGCCCTTCCCACTCAAAATAAGACTACAGAGAAATCTGAAATTATTCAAAACTAATCTGAAAACCTGGCTTTTTAAACAAGCATTTTATAAAGATAAAGAAAAGGAGAAAAATAGTTGATAGATAAGGATGCACCAAGCTAGAAGTTATTAGTAACCTATATAAGCATATTAATGTTAAAATCAAACTGCCTAATTTGTTCCTAACAATCAGGTTTAACTTACACACTTAGGGGTAGATTTTATAATTTAGCGCGAATGCGTACTTTTGTTCGCGGGATCGGCGCGCGCAAGGCTGCCAATTTTGGGCAGCCTGCGCGCGCCGAGCCGCGCAGCCTGCCTCTGTTCCCTCCGAGGCCGCTCCAAAATCGAAGCGGCCTCGGAGGAAACTTTCTTTCGCCCTCTCCTCACCTTCCCCTCCCTTCCCCTACCTAACCCACCCCCCCGGCCCTATCTAAACGCCCCCCTACCTTTATCACCGGATTTACGCCTGCTGGAGGCAGATGTAAATCTGCGCGTGCCAGCGGGCTGCTGGCGTGCCATCACCTGACCCGGGGGCTTTTCCGGAGGGCGCGGCCACGCCACGGAATGCCCTGGGCCGAAACCACGCCCGCGGCACCGCCCCCAAAATGTCGCGTCACGACCGCCATGCCCCCCGGCATGCCTCTCCATGCAAGCCCCGGGACTGAAACGTGTCCCGGGGCTTGCACGCGCTGCCGAGCCTATGCAAAATAGGCTTGGCGTGCGCAGGGAGGGGTTTGGGGTAGATTTGCGGGGGGTACGCGCGTATCCTACGCGCATACCCCTTTGAAAATGTACCCCTTGGTTTATTATTTTAAATTGTTACCATACTATGATGGCACATGAGTAATTTGTAATCTATATCACCCATATTTTCTTTATCGTGCCCTTCTGTAAACTGTTGTGCTGGTTATTTAACTTAATGACGGTATAGAAAACTTTTTAAATAAATAAATAAATACAGTTGTAACTGATAGTATAATTGATAAAGTGTGGGTTATGAATGGAGTTCTACTGCACTATACACTATATTCTGCTTTAACATGAAGTGCAGACTTCCTGTGTGACTAGCTCTCTTGAACCAATGGGTATATTACAGTTGGTAATTCAATGAGACGTGTATATAACTAAATGCACTGAGAAGTTTTTATGCAATTTAATACATAAAACACTGGTACATGATTATAATTTCAGTGCCTTTTATGTATGGCTTGATTGTATCATACATGATACCAGAGTGAAGACCTTTAAAGTATGCACCATCCTTGCTCTTATAAGGGGATTTGGTTTTTATGGTTGGTGGATTTGCTTCTTATGAACTTTGTAGTTTATACTGTCTGAAAACCAATACCAGAATTATCCACATATAGCATACTACCAATGATATTATCTTGTTTCGATTCTTATAACTAATTTTCTCCTTTGATATAGTTAGAGGTGGTAGTGGGTTTCAAAATATTAATTATTTAAACAGGATTAAACTTTAAAGCTATCTTGATGCCGACCACCATTTTATTTTATTTATTTAATTAATTAATTGTTTGTTTGTTTACATGTTTTCTAAACTGTCATTCTAAATGAAAATCACAACAGTTCACAAAGTAAAATACACATAATATATAAATAAAATTGATATAATAAACACCACATTCTAAAATAATCTTAACAAAAAATAACATAAAATCATGCATTCAATTTTGCAAAGTATCTGGAGCTTTCAAAAAGAAAAATCACCTCTTTTCAAATTCTTTATTTGCATCCTTCATAAACCCCTGATAGCAGATTTCCTACAATCTAGTTGAAACAAAAATTGATAAAATAAATCTTTGAGGCTCATTTCTCCACCACTTAAAATTTAGTAACTCGAGGTGAAGTTTAGGTATTAGTGTAGGGGTTAGGGGCCACTTTGACATTCAAAGTGAGACGTACGAACAGAACAGTGCTCTCTTGTGAAGATTTGATGTCCTTCGGAGTGAGGAAACTCACCCATGGATGAGATTTGTGCAATGTTCTCTCAACCTAGCTTGATGGACTCTCTACCTATCTAGTGTGAGGGAATTATGCCTAGGCTCTCTCTCTCTCTCTCCTTAAAAACAGCATTTGCAATAAAGCCCTATCGCATATCTTTATGCAAATGAAAAAGGTGTAGTTAAAGCCGTGCAATACGGCTTCGCAAAACTGTGAACCCAGCCCACTTGGCCAAATATCCCGCCCAATATCTTCCCCTTTTTCTCATTTGCATCGCACCATGTGTTATGGTGCTTTCGCATGCGTTAATGGCGTTTTCGCATGCGAAAACTCCTTAACACATGTGAAAACGCCATATAGCACTTTGATAAATGACCCTGAAAGTTTCATCTTAATTACATACTAACTTACTAAATAGGAATGTGCATTTGTTAAAAAAATAATGCAAAATAAATCAATAAAAGAGACCAGTGCAGCTGGCGTCATTTTTAAATCTAACTCCAGCCAGGGCAGGGCCAAGTGGGGGATTGCTCCTGCTCTTTGGGCCACAGAGAACCCAGGTGCAGGGGGAGCCAGAGGGGCCTGGGGGGCCACAGCTGGGATCAACTAAGCCTAGTCGGGTAAGCCCGGGTCCCTCATCTTCTTTTGTGTGGAAGGAGGGAGGAGGGTTGGAGAGAGCAATGGAGGCTCTGGTTGTCTTTTTTTAGAGAGCAGAACAATGCCAGAAGGCCTTGGGGAGGCCTGTTTTAGTTATTTTTCTGTTTTGGCAGTTTAATGTATTTTTTTTTTCAGTTTGGTAAACAAATTTAACTAAAATAATCAAAACAAAAATGTTGGGCCTGAACATCCAAATAATGGCCGATAAAGACTCAAATGGTTCATCCAGTCTATTCAGCAAGTTATTTAGGGTAGTAACTGTCACTACCACTTCATGCAGTTACCCCCATACCTTCTGTTTATGGTAGTAAGTAACTGTCACTCCATGTAGATTACCTCCCTTCAAAAATGTAACACAAAGTTACAGCCCTTGTCTTCATTTCCATTCTCTAGCCTGTAGGGGTTGTCTGTGTTTATCCCATGGCCTTTTTAATTCCATCACCATTATTGTCTTCTCCATCTCTTTCAGGAGGTTATTCCATGCATCCACCATCCTTTCTGACATTGTTTCTGAGTTTACCCCTTTAGAATTTCATAGAATGACCCCTAGTTCTACAGCTTCTTTTCCATCAGGTCTGTGTCATATCTACCAGGTCTCCCTTCACCTCCAGAGTATGTGGGGTCTGTGTCATATCTCCCATATCTCTCTTCTCCAGAGTATACGCATTTAGGGGGTCGATTTTCAAAGCAGCACGCGGCCATCCATGTGCGTGTGGTTCCCCGGGACAGTGGCCTCCATCCCGCCCTGCCCCACCCCTCCCTGCTCAGACCATGCCCCCCGGCACACCCTTTGGAGAGGCCCAGCACTTCTGCGTGTAACAGGGGCTATGCATACGGCCGCGGCCATTCTAAAATGCATGCGGTACATGCAAGGCCAAGTCGCGCACATAACCTTTGTATTTTACGTGCACGGCCGGGCTTTAGATCTTCCAGTCTCATCTCATACGTCTTTTACTGTTGACCGTATACCATTTTGATTGGCTTTCTCTCGACTGCTTCTATCCTGTTTCTATCTCCAAGTAAGGCCTCACGAAAGACCTATTCAGGGGCATTATTAGCTCTTTTTTTTTTTAATTATCATTTAATGTTTGATATCTCTCAAACTGAACTTGTAAACTGAAACTAATGAAGGGTCATCCTTTTTGCATACATTTGTGGAGTTTTGGGCAGAATTGTTCAGATGCCCTCCAAGAAAATCAATTTTCTGTGTTTATACAGGACACTTTCATAGTGTTCTTTTTAATGCACAGTAGGAGTGAAGGATTAGATGTAACTATTCTTTTTTCCAGTTTTTTATTTTGGTGCATAGACTGCATGACATCACTAGTGGAGCTGTGACTATAATATAAAGGTCATCTAGCACATTGATCCGAGGTCCTGGTAGCTCCTGAGCGCTATAAGCCATTCTTTGAGTATTTTAACATACTGAGCCATAGAAGCCATTTACAAATAGGGCTTCATTGTGTTTCTATTCAATCACAGAATTAACAGGATTTGCACTTAGACATGAGGTAGGCAGAAGGCTCTTAGGAGTTCTGACCTTTATTAAGTATACCTTGAATCTATATGGGTTGGACCAAATATGAGACTGTGTACTTGGCATGTGATAGATCTATGAGTACTGATATTTTCATTATATATTTGTTATAACTCTAAAATACCCCACTTTATTTCCTCACATGGTTCATGCTAAAATGCTGTCACATCAGTTGTAGCACCAGGGAATACTTATGAATATTTACAAAAGATTTCTGCTTGCTGCATGTTAATTTTAAAGTTTTGGGGAATTGTTATTCTGGTGCTACCTCTTTCACAAGCAATGGGGACATTGACCTTCCAAATACATATTAAAAAAAGCAGAAACAATATTTTCTTGTTCTAAATTACTAAGAATATTTAGAAACAAGTTTTATAGAAGGCTAGAAACTGCTTACAAAATGTGTCTTAATAACAAATATATAAGCATACCTATAACCTTATAAACATATAAAAAACATATTCAATTTAGCTAAATTTATTTTGATCTCTGGAGGGCAAATAGTGGAGACAATCTGAATAGCAACTGTTGTAAAAACAGAAAATCTGGGAATATTAGGCAAAAGAAGATACTCATCATGGCCTGAAATTAGATATCGGAAGTGCGAGGTCAAGAGCACCATAGACTCACAATATTTTCATCCTACATCTGTTCATAGACATGCCCACAAGTTCCCTTCCACCTAGATGCATACATGCCTCTTGACTTTAGTAACTGCTACCTCAGTCTTTTATAAAATGAAGCCAGATAACTTTTTAATGCTTGGAAGACAATAGCCGGAGTGCATACTATATAGCGGCGTCCCATTTAAACTTTTGTTTCTATATTTAGAAAGAAGCGCGGCGGAATGATTTAAAGTAATGCCATGTATACAGCTTTGATTCATTGCCAGGTTAGCTATATCTTTTATTGATTACAGGAAGCGGGTAAAATTAAATTTGGAGTTATGTTTTTAAATTAGTAAGCACTTTACTGAGAATTGCATATTTGCTATAATTTTCTAGAAGTGTTGCTGCAGTGCAGTTCAACGTATTGATTTTGAAGTGTAGATTTATGGAACATAAATGGATCAAGAAGCTCAAACTGGAGGCCTAATTTCGGTCTTCTGGATGATCAGTATTTTCAGGGGTTAATGGAACTAGCAATTAAAGACTATTATGTTCACACTGACGGCACCAGCATCCCTATAGCTACAAAATGTGATGCCTTAAAAGCTATGCTATGAGGGCTATAATTACTTGTTACTCTGCAAAGAAAAATAAAATCAGAAAGCAAGAACCTTAGTAGACATGGAAAGAGAAAATAATTTGTTTGAAGAGCCAGCATATTCAAAGTTGAGATAATACTTTATTAATGAAGATTTGCAAATTAAAATATGAATATAATCATTTACTCAGTAAACCGATAAAATGTTATTATGCAAAGATCTAGGTACTTTGGCAACAGTAACAAAAGTGACTATCTTTTAACCCAGTATTTGAAAGGCAAAATGGATAAAGAAAAGGTACATAACATTTATTCCAGTTCAGAAATAATAGCACAGCTTAAGGTGTTCTATTCTTTTTCCCAGCTCTTCTCCCTGTTTCATCTGCCTCTCCTTTCCAGATTCATATTTCCATCCCTCTTCCTCTTTTTCCTTTACAGATACCCGCCCCTGCCATTCCTTTCTGTCTGTCAATAACCCCCTTCTCAAATTTTCAGACTTTCTAGATCTCCCTTAGAACCACAGTAGTAGGCAGGGATCATAGGGACTTCTCTCTCTCTCGCTCTCTCTCTGCTATTTCCACTTCTAGGTAACCAAAACAATGGTGGAGAGAAGGTGGGGGTGCTTGCAGGGACAGACAAAGCATGTGCTCTACATTCCTGTCCCCCACATCTTCTCCATACTGGGAAAGCAACAGTTGCAACTGGGAGGTAAGAGGGGGAACAGGCAACCAGGCTGTGAATCTTCTGAAAAATCTAGGAGGTGTCTATGTTCTCGCAAGACTTTACTTCAATTATTAAATTAATTGAGATTTTAATAGTCTATAATTAAATTACTGTCTCCTAAGAGTTGTGATATGGCTTTGCTTGACACTATAGATTGTCCCTTTATATTTTTCCTTCATGAGCATTGGGGGAGGGGGTTATTTTCTTTGAATTTCTTCTGGCAGTATTCTCACCTTTTTGTGGGAAGGCTTGAGGAGTCTATAAAGTTCTCTCAAGACATGTGATCTAGGTCATAGCCTTTCCCCAAGAGGAGTGATCAAGAGGGTGAGAAGGTGTTGTTGTTGGTCTTTGCTATCAACCCAGTGGACTCAAGAAGACAGGAGTTACTGCAGTGTTGAATTTTGACCAGACTGGAAAGAAAGGAGATCCCCGGTATCCAGAAGGACTTGGGTCATTGATCTTTTAGCCCTAGCAACCAGTGAAAGGAAAGGGTGGAGAGATGTTTGAAATTTTTGACATCCCAGTAGGATTTGCTGGATTTCGTTTGGATTCTGAAGATTATTTTTGGAGTAGGGGATTTTTGTAATCTTTTCCCAGTTTATGCTGGAGTTACAATCGAGCTATCCTACTCTTCAAGCAGATGGGCTGTTGGATATGGAAGCTGGTGAAGCAAGGAGAAGAATGACAAGGGGGACAAAAAAAGACAAGGAGACGATGATTTACCTGATGCTTTTTTTGGATGATGTTCCTTGTCTTTGCAATTCTTGTGTGGATTCTAATTTTCAAACTAAAGCAACATTTTCTTTCAACACCAGTAGGACTCAAGCAAACTTTATTCCTCCCCCTTTCCCTTGCAGTGAGTGAAGTAGTTATGTAATTTTTCTTTTCTGATCTTTTTGTGTCTTCTCCTGCAGCTCTCTTGTGCAGCCAATGTTAACAATGGGATTTAAGGAGTGGATATACCCAACTATGCTATGGGCCCAGGAACTTAAGCTCCTGTCCCTCCCCCTTGGCGAAAAGTAGTTCCCCGGATGCAGCCGACTAGTCAAATGGGGGTCCCGTTACAAAGTGATGTCTTCCTAAGATGTGTGAATACTGCATCCATAGTGTATCTTGTCTGTGCTAATATCTCTCTTCATGATTTGGCGACAGTGGTCCAGTCTTTGGAAATCTCAAGACTAGACTATTCTGAAACAAATCTATTGGGACTCTTATGAGTGTTTTCTAAATGCAGGGCCTATGGAAGCACTAGAAAAACTAGCTGGTTGCTTACAGAGCCACATTTTTGGGGTGGCATGGCAGTGGCAGACTCATGGTCATTACTGCTTTTCAATCTCTAGGAAATTGTGTCACAAGGATCCAGCAGCCGTGAAAGAAAAGGAATAGGAGCAGTCTCCATCCAGTATTCCTAAACCCTCCAAAATCATTAGTGATCATGATAACTAATACATACCCCAGGCTCAGCTCTTCCTCCCTAAGGCCCAAGCTAGATATAGGCCCACTGCTTTCCCCAACAAGAGAGATTAGGATGGGTTAGAGCTGTGAGGAGGAAAAGTGGCATATTCTGCAGAGGGGTGTGTGGCATGGAATGCAATTGACTATAGTGTAGGATACTTTCTGTCCCCATCGGCTGGTGAAGCCATCTCAGAGACAGAGGCTGGAGCCTCAGGCAGGCAAATCAGTCAGCTTATCCCCTGTTTCCATACACAAACAGGCAGGTAAGCATGGGTGAGAAACACAGTGTGTGAGTGTGTGCATGAGTGAGAGAGAGAATATATGAGCAAGTGTAAGCATAAGTAATTGTGTGAGCAAGAGCATATAGAAAGACATAGTGTTTACTGAAGAGGATGTTGGGGAGGTACCCGTAATGGAGAAGGTTTTCATGGGTAATGATTCAGATGGACTGAATCAAATCACGGTGAAACTAGAAGATGTGGTAGGCCTGATTGACAAACTGAAGAGTAGTAAATCACCTGGACCAGATGGTATACACCCCAGAGTTCTGAAGGAACTAAAAAATGAAATTTCAGACCTATTAGTAAAAATTTGTAACTTATCATTAAAATCATCCATTGTACCTGAAGACTGGAGGATAGCAAATGTAACCCCAATATTTAAAAAGGGCTCCAGGAGCGATCCGGGAAACTACAGACCAGTTAGCCTGACTTCAGTGCCAGTAAAAATAGTGGAAAGTGTTCTAAACATCAAAATCACAGAACATATAGAAAGACATGGTTTAATGGAACAAAGTCAGCATGGCTTTACCCAGGGCAAGTCTTGCCTCACAAATCTGCTTCACTTTTTTGAAGGAGTTAATAAACATGTGGATAAAGGTGAACCGGTAGATATAGTATACTTGGATTTTCAGAAGGCGTTTGACAAAGTTCCTCATGAGAGGCTTCTAGGAAAAGTAAAAAGTCATGGGATAGGTGGCGATGTCCTTTCGTGGATTGCAAACTGGCTAAAAGACAGGAAACAGAGAGTAGAATTAAATGGGCAATTTTCTCAGTGGAAGGGAGTGGACAGTGGAGTGCCTCAGGGATCTGTATTGGGACCCTTACTTTTCAATATATTTATAAATGATCTGGAAAGAAATACGACGAGTGAGATAATCAAATTTGCAGATGACACAAAATTGTTCAGAGTAGTTAAATCACAAGCAGATTGTGATAAATTGCATGAAGACCTTGTGAGACTGGAAAATTGGGCATCCAAATGGCAGATGACATTTAATATGGATAAGTGCAAGGTGATGCATATAGGGAAAAATAACCCATGCTATAATTACACAATGTTGGGTTCCATATTAGGTGCTACAACCCAAGAAAGAAATCTAGGTGTCATAGTGGATAACACATTGAAATCGTCGGTACAGTGTGCTGCGGCAGTCAAAAAAGCAAACAGAATGTTGGGAATTATTAGAAAGGGAATGTTGAATAAAACGGAAAATGTCATAATGCCTCTGTATCGCTCCATGGCGAGACCGCACCTTGAATACTGTGTACAATTCTGGTCGCCGCATCTCAAAAAAGATATAATTGCGATGGAGAAGGTACAGAGAAGGGCTACCAAAATGATAAGAGGAATGGAACAACTCCCCTATGAGGAAAGACTAAAGAGGTTAGGACTTTTCAGCTTGGAGAAGAGACGACTGAGGGGGGATATGATAGAGGTGTTTAAAATCATGAGAGGTCTAGAATGGGTAGATGTGAATCGGTTATTTACTCTTTCGGATAGTAGAAAGACTAGGGGGCACTCCATGAAGTTAGCATGGGGCACATTTAAAACTAATCGGAGAAAGTTCTTTTTTACTCAACGCACAATTAAACTCTGGAATTTGTTGCCAGAGGATGTGGTTAGTGCAGTTAGTATAGCTGTGTTTAAAAAAGGATTGGATACGTTCTTGGAGGAGAAGTCCATTATCTGCTATTAAGTTCACTTAGAGAATAGCCACTGCCATTAGCAATGATAACATGGAATAGACTTAGTTTTTGGGTACTTGCCAGGTTCTTATGGCCTGGATTGGCCACTGTTGGAAACAGGATGCTGGGCTTGATGAACCCTTGATCTGACCCAGTATGGCATTTTCTTATGTTCTTATGTTCTTATGTTCTTAATGGAACACAGTCAACATGGATTTACCCAAGGGAAGTCTTGCCTCACAAATCTGCTTCATTTTTTTGAAGGGGTTAATAAACATGTAGATAAAGGTGAGCCAGTAGATGTAGTGTATTTGGATTTTCAGAAGGTGTTTGACAAAGTTCCTCATGAGAGGCTTCTAGGAAAATTAAAAAGTCAGGGGATAGGTGGCGATGTACTTTCGTGGATTTCAAACTGGTTAAAAGACAGGAAACAGAGAGTAGAATTAAATGGTCTAGAAAAAGATAAACACTGGAGGCATCATAGTGGATAATACATTGAAATAGTCGGCCCAGTGTGCTGTGACAATCAAAAAACCAAACAAAATATTAGGAATTATTAACAAGGGAAAGGAAAATAAAATGGAGGATGTCATAATGCCTCTGTATTGCTCCATTAGAGATGTGAATTGGAACCGGAATCGGTTCGTATTCCGGTTCCGATTCACATGTGGGTTTTTTTCCATCGGGCCCGATTGCGGTTTTGTTTATCAGCTACGCCTGAGCCGATAAACAAAAAACCCACCCGACCCTTTAAAACTAATCCCTTTGCTTCCCCTACCCTCCCGACCCCCCCCCCCAAAAAAAATTTTTTTACAGGTACCTGGTGGTCCAGTGGGGGTCCCAGGAATGATCTCCCGCTCTTGGGCCGTCGGCTGCCACTAATAAAAATGGCGTCGATGGCCTTTGCCCTTACCATGTGACAGGGTATCCATGCCATTGGCCGGCCCCTGTCACATAGAGAGAGCACTGGATGGCCGGCGCCATCTTTAAAAATGGCGCGGGCCACCCAGTGCTCCTACCATGTGACAGGGGCCGGCCAATGGCACGGATACCCTGTCACATGGTAAGGGCAAAAGGCAATCGGCGCCATTTTGATTAGTGGCAGCCGATGGCCCGGGAGCGGGAGATCGCTCCCGGGACCCCCACTGGACCACCAGGTACCTGTAAAATGTTTTTGGGGGGGTTGGGAGGGTGGGGGAAGCAAAGGGATTAGTTTTAAAGGGTCGGGGTGGGTTTAGGGGTTATTTTTGTGTGCCATTTTTCCCGCCCTCCCCCAAAACGATGAGAACCCCCACGATCAATATCGTAGGGTTTTCCTATCGTTTCAGGGGAGCTCCCGATTTCTGACGATTTTGAAAATATTGACGATATTTTCAATCATCCAAAGCCCGATTCCCATCCCTATGCTCCATGGTAAGACCGCACCTTGAATACTGTGTGCAGGTCTGGTCACCACATCTCAAAAAGGTTATAGCTGCACTAGAGAAAGTGCAAAGAAGGGCAACCAAAATGGTAAGGGGCATGGAAGGGCTGCTCTATGAGACGTTATGGCTGTTCAGTTTGGAGAAGAGACGACTGAGGAGGGATACGATAGTAGTCTATGAAATCATGAAAGGACTTGAACAAGTTAATATAAATCAGTTATTTACTCTCTCAGATAATAGAAGGACCAGGGGGCACTCCATGAAGTTAGCAAGTAGCTCATTTAAAACAAATCAAAGAAAATTATTGTTCACTCAGTGCATAGTTAATCTCTGGAATTCAGTGCAGAGGTTATAGTTATAACAGTTAGTGTAACTGGGTTTAAAAAAGGTTTGGATAAGTTCCTAGAGAATAAATCCATAAATAGTAATTAATAAGCAATAGTAGCTTGTGATCTATCTAATAGAGATGTGAATCGTTTTCCATATCGTCTTAACGATAGAAATCGTGTGGCAGGAGAAGAAAATCGTGTTTGGCACGATTATTTCGTTGAAAAATCGTTAAAAATCGTTTTTTCCGATTAGTGAGCACTAACTCGAGTTAGTGCGCACTAACTCCCCGTTAGTGCGCACTAACTCGAGTTAGTGCGCACTAACTCAAAATAATACAAATAGACACTTTCCAGGTCACTGAAGGTCAGTTAGGAATGAATATGTGTTCCTATTGGCTGGCAGCCCTCTTATCTATTGATGTTACCAAGGTTACCACTGAGGTGATGGTTGGGGGGATGGGAAATGGAACTGGAAACTCATGAACACCAACAGAAAATGAAACAAAGTGTTCACACTTCCCAGGTCAGTAAAGGTCACTTAGGAATGAATATGTATTCCTATTGGCTGGCTGTGCTCTTATCTATTGATGTTACCAAGGTTACCACTGAGGTAATGGTTGGGGGGATGTGAAATGGAAACAGTTGGAAGCTTGACATGTGATGATCAGCACTCACGTGACTAGAACTTCTTTGTTTATTATTTTTGTTAGCAGACACGTGCATGTTGAATTTGCCAATCACTGTGCATTTTAGAAAGGTGGTCCTGGCTGGAACTGTACACAGTTCAAATATATGTAATTGATTGTTGGTAAGTGTATTTTTTAAGTAGCCACACTGGCACAAGTATGTTTACTTTTCCTTCTACTTAACTCACTAGCTCAGCTTTGTAAGAAGGGCTTCTCTGCTTGAGTGAGGGTCAGGCAGCTCCCCCCTGTCTGTGAAGCCAGCCTCTCACTAGTAATGCAGGGAGGGAGCTGTCTCAGACTTCACCATCCTCCCCCCCCCCCCCTCACCCACACACCATTCACTAGCTGGGACATGGGGGAAGTCAGGAGTGAGGGTCAGGCAGCTCCCCCCTGTCTGTGAAGCCAGCCTCTCACTAGTAATGCAGGGAGGGAGCTGTCTCAGACTTCACCATCCTCCCCCCCCCCTCACCCACACACCATTCACTAGCTGGGACATGGGGGAAGTCAGGAGTGAGGGTCAGGCAGCTCCCCCCTGTCTGTGAAGCCAGCCTCTCACTAGTAATGCAGGGAGGGAGCTGTCTCAGACTTCACCATCCTCCCCCCCCCCCCCCTCACCCACACACCATTCACTAGCTGGGATATGGGGGAAGTCAGGAGTGAGGGTCAGGCAGCTCCCCCCTGTCTGTGAAGCCAGCCTCTCACTAGTAATGCAGGGAGGGAGCTGTCTCAGACTTCACCATCCTCCCCCCCCCCCCCCTCACCCACACACCATTCACTAGCTGGGACATGGGGGAAGTCAGGAGTGAGGGTCAGGCAGCTCCCCCCTGTCTGTGAAGCCAGCCTCTCACTAGTAATGCAGGGTGGAGCTGTCTCAGACTTCACCATCCTCCCCCCCCCCCCCTCAACCACACACCATTCACTAGCTGGGACATGGGGGAAGTCAGGAGTGAGGGTCAGGCAGCTCCCCCCTGTCTGTGAAGCCAGCCTCTCACTAGTAATGCAGGGAAGGAGCTGTCTCAGACTTCACCATCCTCCTCCCCCCCCCCCCTCACCCACACACCATTCACTAGCTGGGACATGGGGGAAGTCAGGAGTGAGGGTCAGGCAGCTCCCCCCTGTCTGTGAAGCCAGCCTCTCACTAGTAATGCAGGGAGGGAGCTGTCTCAGACTTCACCATCCTCCTCCCCCCCTCACCCACACACCATTCACTAGCTGGGACATGGGGGAAGTCAGGAGTGAGGGTCAGGCAGCTCCCCCCTGTCTGTGAAGCCAGCCTCTCACTAGTAATGCAGGGAGGGAGCTGTCTCAGACTTCACCATCCTCCCCCCCCCCCCTCACCCACACACCATTCACTAGCTGGGACATGGGGGAAGTCAGGAGTGAGGGTCAGGCAGCTCCCCCCTGTCTGTGAAGCCAGCCTCTCACTAGTAATGCAGGGAGGGAGCTGTCTCAGACTTCACCATCCTCCCCCCCCCCCTCACCCACACACCATTCACTAGCTGGGACATGGGGGAAGTCAAGAGTGAGGGTCAGGCAGCTCCCCCCTGTCTGTGAAGCCAGCCTCTCACTAGTAATGCAGGGAGGGAGCTGTCTCAGACTTCACCATCCTCCCCCCCCCCCCCTCACCCACACACCATTCACTAGCTGGGACATGGGGAAGTCAGGAGTGAGGGTCAGGCAGCTCCCCCCTGTCTGTGAAGCCAGCGTCTCACTAGTAATGCAGGGAGGGAGCTGTCTCAGACTTCACCATCCTCCTCCCCCCCCCCCCCTCACCCACACACCATTCACTAGCTGGGACATGGGGGAAGTCAGGAGTGAGGGTCAGGCAGCTCCCCCCTGTCTGTGAAGCCAGCCTCTCACTAGTAATGCAGGGAGGGAGCTGTCTCAGACTTCACCATCCTCCCCCCCCCCTCACCCACACACCATTCACTAGCTGGGACATGGGGGAAGTCAGGAGTGAGGGTCAGGCAGCTCCCCCCTGTCTGTGAAGCCAGCCTCTCACTAGTAATGCAGGGAGGGAGCTGTCTCAGACTTCACCATCCTCCCCCCCCCCCTCACCCACACACCATTCACTAGCTGGGACATGGGGGAAGTCAGGAGTGAGGGTCAGGCAGCTCCCCCCTGTCTGTGAAGCCAGCCTCTCACTAGTAATGCAGGGAGGGAGCTGTCTCAGACTGGTATCAGGGTTAGGGCACTGTGTGCAGGAAGATCACAACACTCCTGGTATTAATAGGGATAGGGCACTGTAAGAGATGACTGTAGTAGATTGAATAAAGATCTGATGTTTCTGCTCTCCTCACACCAAACAAAAACAACACACAAGCAGAGAAGCCCTTCTTACAAAGCTGAGCTAGTGAGTTAAGTAGGAGGAAAAGTAAACATACTTGTGCCAGTGTGGCTACTTAAAAAATACACTTACCAACAATCAATTACATATATTTGAACTGTGTACAGTTCCAGCCAGGACCACCTTTCTAAAATGCACAGTGATTGGCAAATTCAACATGCACTAGCATTTCAGGTGCCTGCTAACAAAAATAATAAACAAACAAGTTCTAGTCACTTGAGTGCTGATCATTACATTACTTTTTTTGTCAAGCTTCCAACTGTTTCCATTTCACATCCCCCCAACCATTACCTCAGTGTTAGCCTTGGTAACATCAATAGATAAGAGCACAGCCAGCCAATAGGAATACATACATACATATTCATTCCTAAGTGACCTTTACTGACCTGGGAAGTGTGAACACTTTGTTTCATTTTCTGTTGGTGTTCATTAGTTTCCAGTTCCATTTCCCATCCCCCCAACCATCACCTCAGTGGTAACCTTGGTAACATCAATAGATAAGAGGGCAGCCAGCCAATAGGAACACATATTCATTCCTAACTGACCTTCAGTGACCTGGAAAGTGTTTATTTGTATCATTTTCAGTTAGTGCGCACTAAATCGAGTTAGTGCGCACTAACGGGGAGTTAGTGCGCACTAACTCGATTTAGTGCGCACTAACACGATTTAACGATTTTTAACGATAAATCGTTAGAATTTCTATTGTATCGTGTTCTATAACGATTTAAGACGATATTAACATTATCGGACGATAATTTTAATCGTTGAAAAACGATTCACATCCCTACTGTCTAATGTTTGGGTACTTGCCAGGTACATGTGACTTGGATTGGCCACTGTTGGAAACAGGATGCTGGGCTTGAAGGACCCTTGGTCTGACCCAGTATGGCATATCTTATGTTCTCATGGGTATTCATGTATGTGAATGAGTTTGCATGCACATGTGTGAGTGTGTGCCTGTGTGAGAGTATTTGCATGTGTGAATTTGTTTATGTATGAGGGTGTATGCAAATGTGTAAGAGAGCATGTTAGTGTGTGCATGTGTGTGTAAGTGTATGCATGTGTATGAGTGAGTGGGAGTATAAGTTAGTGTGTGCGTCTGAGAAAGTGTGCTTGAGTGAGTGAATGTGTGTATGAGCATGTGTGTGAGAGAGTGTGTATATATGACAGAAAAAGAGAAGAAAGAATATTTGTACACACACACACACATAAACTAGTCGGCATCCAGGTATGGAAAGTGAGGATGGGAAGGGATTTTTATAAATCCTTAATACTTTTAATTATTAGATGTTATTAGATATGTCTGCTGTTTTGACATTTTTAGTGTTTGGGGACATTTTTAAAAATATGTATATGAGTTTTTAAATTATTGGATGTCATTCTTTGTATCAACTGTTTTTAAATATTTATTCTTTCCATTAGTATGGTCTTACTATTATGTTATATTTTATATTGCTTGATTTTAATGTTTGAAGTTTTATGAGGAATGGTGATGTTTCTGTTTTTCCAGTGCTACACTGCAGGCAGAGATTGGCTTCTCAGAAATATATATAGGGATTTCTCACTATGTATAGAACAATTACTATCATTATTTTTATTTTTATTTTTTAGCAACCTTCATATGGCACTAGGTTCCCGATGAGTTAAACGGGTAACCTATCAGAGCTGAATCAGCTTCTTAGTGCAGTCTAGTTTAATCATTGGTTGCTGCACAAAGTAAAGTTAGTATAATACTTAACTTTGGAATTGCCGTATGCTGCCGTGGTGAACACTAGGTTTCAGTGTGCTCGCCTTGTGCCGCGATGTGTTGTAGTTGAAGTAAAGGTCCCTTTCAGGTACGAGAACGTGTACCCCGGCCGGGGCTACAAACTTGAACATCGTGTTCAGCAGTCCCTTTCACGTCCTCTTTTCGCCGCTCGCTGCTTCAACGCCCGACTGCAGGGTTTTGGACCACTGTCCTTCTACAGGGGTGCAGCAAGCAACTCAGTATTTGACTGCAGCGGGTAATTCTTGATGTAGAACTGCTCAGTGTTTTAATGATGATCTTCCCTTCCAAACGGGGATAACTCCTGCGTCCCCATTGATTGGCTTCTTGCAGTTAATTTTTTAACTGAACATTTCTTTTTTTAACTTTATGGTCTCTTTAATCTGTATTTGGTGAGAGTCTGTCTGTATTCTGCAAGTGTGGCCAAGCTGAGATATTCTGCTAGCATCTAGTTACTGTGTATGGACCTATAGCAGCCAGGCTTGTTCTACTTTCTTAATAGGAGGCGTATTGGTGTGTTAGGGTCTGGTGTAATATTTGCAGTGGTGCCTTTTCATAGGTAGCATTGTTACTATTTAATATGGTCTTTCATATGGGAGTTGTACTATATTCTATTGGTAATTCAGTTTATTTATAGTTTTCTGAAGTCCAAGCCCACATCAAATGCACTTTACAATAGGCCTAATACAATATGAGTTCCAAGTATCTTTTTGCAGGGTTTTCAGGGTGACACCACAACAATGCATGCAAATATAATATACATGTTGCAAGAGATATGTTTACCTCAGAAGACTGTTCTTTGTATGCCCTTTTTCATGTAAAATCTGCTATTATGGATGTTTATAATTTAATTGTGAGTAAGGAGAGCCGGGGGAGGGGGGCAAGCCTGTAAGTTTCACCTAGGGCACATAATACTCTTGCACCAGTCTTGTCTAAATGACTACAGATGAAACAAAGCGCAAAATTGATCACAAGGAGGATTACAATACAGTTAATTACAATTGCCGATCCTGACGCCGACGGCAGCTGGCTCAGCAGAGGCCCGACCCCGACGCCACCAAGGACCAGCAGACGCAGGCCAGAGCCCAACAACACCAAGGCCCGACAACCCCACCATCAACCAAACGGCGTAACCTAGACGACAGGACCACTCCCCTGACGTCAGAGGAGGAGCCGGGTGAGTGATTCAAATTTACATTCACCCAGGCGCCCCCCCCCCCTAACTCCAGAAGACCATTTTGGTTAAACACACTTACCAGCACACGGGACCAGGACGCCGCATGGACACTGTCATGACTTGGGCCTTGCCACCTCTGACACCCGTCACAGCAGGGGTCTGACCCCGTCAGTGGCAAGGGCCGCCAGTCAGACACCCGACTCCAACATCGGCAGAGCTCAGCAAGGCAGGCCCCCGATCCCGACGCCGATGGCAGCCGGCTCAGCAGAGGCCCGACCCCGACGCCACCAAGGACCAGCAGACGCAGGCCAGAGCCCGACAACACCAAGGCCCAACAACCTCACCATCAACCAAACGGCGTAACCAAGATGACAGGACTACCCCCTGACATCAGAGGAGGAGCCGGGTGAGTGATTCAAATTTACACTCACCACAGGCACCGCGTGCCGAAGGTGCGCATCCAAAGGAGCAGGCCCCTTTGCGCGCCCCTTTGCGCAGCTCATTCAGCGCTGCCTCTAATCTCCTCAACTAGTCTCATTTCCCTGACCTATGTAACTCTAACAAACCACCTTCACATCACGCACAATCACTAAATTCCCTCTAACAACCAATTTTAAAAACAACGATCACAACAGACTTACAAACAAATGGAACCTCAAACAAAAGATATGAACATGACAAACGAACTTCCAACTCGAAACAAAAAACCCACGCTCTCAAAAAACCACTCAGCACAAATGAAGCACACACCCTCTAATCCTCAAAACAAACAAAAAAAACCAACTAACATCAAAAACAACACATATATCCGATACTCAAATTATATGCTACTCTCATTCATACTCGTCAACGCTCGATCAATAATAAAGAAAATTCCTCTAATCAACGATCTTATCATAGACACTAAACCAGATTTCATCGCAATAACTGAAACCTGGCTCAAAAACACCGATTCCGTACTAATTAACCAACTAAACAATCAAGAATACAATACTTTTTCAATTCCCAGAAAGAAAAATAAAAAGGAGGCGATTTAATGCTAATCTCCAAAAAAAACCTACAGTTAACACTTCATCCAACGAACATATCCGCACCTTTTGAAGTCGCATTATTTGATTCTCCAAAACAAGTTTGCCTCGTCTACTGTCCACCAGGATCACTCGACAAAAACTGCTCCCCACCAATTGAATACATCATGAATAACATATCACTCAACAAACCCATCATCATCCTAGGTGACTTCAACATACACTTTGACTCACTCATCCACTCAAAAACCTGCCAAACCATCATTGATGCCCTATCAACACTACATCTAAAACAAATAATTGAAACTCCAACTCACAAAGCAGGTCACACCATCGAACTCATATTCATCAACACTGAAGTTTGGCGAACAAACGCAATCCACACCACAGATATATAGAAAAAGTTGTACACTCCCAACTTGATGATTACCTTGAAACAAACAACAACTTATCACCAACCCAATATGGATTCAGAAAGAACCTAAGCACAGAAACTCTCCTACTCTCATTGAATGACACGATACTAAGAGGATTCGACAAAGGCAAAAAGAACCTACTCAGACTCCTTGACCTCTCAGCTGCCTTCGACACAGCAAACCACAAAATACTCCTAGAACGGCTGACTGAAATCGGTTTAACTGACACCACCTTACAATGGTTTTCATCCTATCTAACTGACAGAACCTACCAAGTATCAAGTAACAACAACCCATCCATAAAGTTTAGCCTCAACACTGGGGTTCCCCAAGGATCAGTGCTAATGACCACTCTATTTAACATATACCTTCGTCCTATATGCCAACTACTAAAAGATGGTGGAATCACCCACTTCCTCTACGCTGATGACATTCAACTTCTAATTCCCATCCAAAACTCAATTGAAGAAACTTACAAAGAAACATCTGCTCTACTTGTCTCAATTAAACATCTTCTAACATCCCTGAAACTCATAATCAACATTGACAAAACTGAAATAATCCTCATGGATAAAAAACCCAATCCAACACCACCACTCCAACTCATACTCGACAATCAAATGAACCCAATACTCCCTGTCACCCACACCAGAAACCTAGGAATAATTATTGACAAAGAACTTTCATTCAAGAACCATATATCAAACAAAATCAAAGAAGAATATCACAAACTACTAACCCTAAGACATCTGAAACCATTTCTTAACCCTTACAATTTCAGAACTGAACTACAGCTACTCATATTCTCAGCCATTATCTACTGCAACTCCCTACTGATTGGAATACCATCTTCCAACCTCGAGCCTCTCCAGATTCTGCAAAACTCAGCAGGCAGAATTCTGACTGGAACAGAGGAACGACCACATAACGCCAATACTGATTTCACTACACTGGCTTCCAATTAAATCCAGAATTGAACACAAATCCATGACCATCATACACAAATTACTAAACAATGAACATCAAAGTCAAATCGGTTTAAACATAACACCCCAGAATCCCCAAAGAAACTTACGTTCAAACAACACAGGCCACTTAACAGTCCCCCCCATCAAAGATGCTCACTTGACAACAACCAGAGAAAGAGCATTTTCCATCGCCTGCCCTAAAATATGGAACTCCCTCCCAAAAGATTTAAGAACCCAACCTAACCTCAAAACATTCAAAAAGTATCTAAAAATGTGGCTATTTTACAAAGTCTACATTGACAATCAAGCATCTCAACATCCAAACACCCAACAGAATTACCAACCGGAACCACGCAAAAACAAGTCATCAAACAGCACCAAGCAAACCCTTCTCATTCAAAAATGATTTTATTCTGGACTATAAAAGAATAACTTTACGCTTATATTTGTATCCTGTTATACCCTTAATTCACATTTGTTAAGAAAATACCTTTTGAATCTTGTAAACCATTATGATGGCTTCACCGAATGATGGTATATAAAACTCAACAAATAAATAAATAAATACAATAGTCACAGAATGTGTAATCATAATGCAGAGTAATAGGAGGAAGATCTACGGAGAGCCATTACCTGGCTGGATCTCCTTGACCACTGGATCTCCTTGACCACTCAGCCAGTTCATCTGCTCACTGGTGTTTTCTCTTAGTTCTGGAGAAATCGATCCACCCAGTAGTCTTGGGATTACATTGGCTCCAATGTCATTCCCCCCAGTTTGACTGGGGTTCCTCCAGCTAGTTGAATGGAGTCCAACCTGCCACCAGTCCTGTTTGAAAAAGGTTGTACTGCCTCCCACCATTTCGTTGGCTACCACCTCTTCTGGTATTCTAGCTCCTTACTCGGACTTCGAAGATGTTCTCTTAAAGCAGAAGGCGGATATCCTTCCACCTCTACGGAGGTTTGACTATCCCATTGAGCTTCTGCCTTGAACCACGCCTCCTCGAGGGCGGACTTTCCCTCTGTCACTACCAGAGACTAAAACTATGATGGAGTATATCCAAGAGAATTTTGCTAAAGGGTTCATTTGGCCTTCAAACTCTCCCGCCCGAGCGGGATTTTTCTTCATCAAGAAGAAAGACGGATCCCTGAGGCCATGTATTGATTATCGCAGCTTGAACGCCATCACTCGTAAGGATAAGTATCCATTGCCCTTGATCTCAGAACTGTTTGATCATTTACAAGGGGCCTCCATCTTTACCAAACTAGATCTACGCAGCGCCTACAACTTGGTACGCATCCGTCTAGAGGATATATGGAAAACCGCCTTTAATACCAGGGATAGGCATTACGAATATTTGGTAATGCCCTTCAGCCTTTGTAATGCTCCACTTGTATTTCAGCAGATGATTAACAAGATCTTCAGAGACCTCTTATTCGTCAATGTCGTGGCTTACCATGATGATATCCTTGTCTTTTCCAAGATCCCACTAATCACCGTGCGCATGTGTGCACCGTCCTTCAATGCCTCCGTGAGAACCATCTGTTCGCAAAGTTGGACAAGTGTCTTTTTGAACAGTCTAGTTTGCCCTTCTTAGGGTATATAATCTTGCAGCAAGGATTTTCCATGGATCCTGAAGAAGGAAACTGAGATTGGCCCCAGCCTGTAGGCCTCAGAGCATTGCAACGATTCCTTGCGGGAACTTGGCTGCTGCCCCGGATGATGATGTTGCTGAAGCTCCGGTATTTAAGGCCAGGCTCAGCTCCTGTTAGTCGCCTTTGCAACAGATCTCCATGCTGGTTGTGTACTTCGTTGCCTCCTGGCTCCTGATCCTTGTGAGTTCCTGTTCCTGATTGCCTTCTTCATTCCTGCATTCCTGTTTCCCTGCTCTTCTTCGGACTGACCTCTTGGACCTGACCTCTGCTTTGCCTGACCATGCCATTGATCTTCTCCTGGACCCAACCTCTGCTTTGCCCGACCACGCCATTGATCTTCTCCTGGACCCGACCTCTGCTTTGCCCGACCACGCCATTGATCTTCTCCTGGACCTGACCTCTGCTTTGCCCGACCACGCCACTAATCTTCTCCTGGACCCGACCTCTGCTTTGCCCGACCACACCATTGATTTTCTTCTGGGCCCAACCTCTGCTTTGCCTGACTACACCATTGATCTTCTCCTAGCCCTGACTTCTGCCTTGCCTTGCTACTGCTCTTGGGTTGCTGCCTACCCTGACTTCAGCTTATTCTACAATGCTCCTCTAGTCTTGGTCCTGGGCATGTTCTCTCAGGCTTCGACCTGTTCTTGCTTGGGTGCCCCCTGTCAGACTTTGGTTCCTTTTGACACCCGGGTCTCCGGGACTCCGCCTCGTCCAGCTCAGACTCCTCATTTCTACACTTGCTGTCTCTGGGATGACCTCATCATCTTCTCCTTGATGACTGCATACAGAGGCCCACCTAACTCCAGCCGGCCCCAGTACCCAAAGGCTCAATCCGCGGGGAATGAGGGATGGTATTGGCAAAGCTCCAGCCGGCCTCCGTCCTTCATCCCACTCCACCTGCCGACAGTGGGCACCCATAGGATCATTCCTACGGGTAGCGTCAACCCCACCTCAGCCTAAGGGTCCACCTCCCGTGCACAGAGATACTCAGGAGCCAGTTTGTTCATACACTTGAAGACTAAACAGAGTTTTGAATCATATTCTGTATTTGACCGGGAGCCAATGCAACTTCTTCAGGATTGGTCTTACATTGTCTGTCATTTTGGCCCTGACCAAGATTCTTGTGGCTATGCTCTGTAGGAATTGGAGACATTTGAGATTGTATTGTAAAAGACTGGTGAAAGGAGATTTGTAGTAGTCTATGTGACGTGATTATTAATCCATGTATAATGGTGGAGACATTGTGTTTCTGATATGGTTTTGATGAAGTTGTGAACCCCAGGCCGAGGTGAGAGATGTCTCTGCCCACAGGGAGTATCCCCGTGGGCCTCACCGTCAGTGGGCGTGGTCTCAGCGACGTAGGACACAGCTGTGAGAGAGACTTTATTAGGGAGAAAAGATAGTACATAACCCGAGGAGCGGGACATGTAATAAACACAGTCTTTGAGTAAGTACAGTAGTCAAGATGATAATGTAGATATGAAGATCTGGTAGTGGCCCACAGCGTGGAGTATGCTGAGGAAACTGTACTATAGATACCAAGGAGGCAGAGGTCTGTGATACAGGAACCAGGCCATAGACCTTGTATAGATGGAGCAATATCCTGAGGCACAGGATGAGTAGCATAGACAGACTGAAGTAGTGGCCCGAAGAATGGGGTACACCGTGGGATCTTCAGCAAAGTTGATAGAAGTTGGAGAATGTACTCACACAAGGAAGTCCCAGCAGAGATACCCGAGGAGCAGGTCAAGAAGTCCCAGGCAGGAGGGCCATCCGAGGAGCGGATAGCCAAGACGCGGAAGAGCCCCCGAGGAGCGGGTACTCAGAGCATCCAAATGCCAGGAGGAGAGTCTGGAACAGAAGATCCAAGTTAGAGCGGATTTTATCAAGCAAGAGAACTCCTTGCTAACTCGTCTTAGCAATGGGCAAGTCAGAATAAGTACACTAGTGGTGCTGTCGTCATTGGGAGGGGATACCCCCGAGGTTCCCACCATGATGTATACATAAGGAGGCCCTGCACGCACGTGCCTAGGTGATGCCGGTCGGCAGTGCCCACACTGTCCCGGAGATGTCGGCATAGGCTGCCATTCTCCCAATGATTGACGGTGCAGGGAATAAAGAGGTGAGCATGAGAGGCCACAGCCGTCTGCTACAGAACCCCAATTGCATTCATGGAGTGTAGCTGAATGCAATTTTATCTCTATGTGGTCCAGCTAAACTAATTTTAATGCAAATGTTGGTCTGAAAGATGTTTTGCAATTAGAATATTCCAGCCAGAGGATCTATTCTATGGTCCAGACATAAGCAGTTGCATTGCCGAGGATTCAGTCTGATTATAAATACTGCAATTATATAGCTTGAGAGAGAGATTTTTCTTTTTTATACTGACATTCAATCAAGATATCACATTGGTTTACATTCAGGTACTGTAGGAATTTCTCTATCCCTAGAGGGCTTACAATCTAAGTTTTTGTACCTGAGGCAATAGAGGGTAAAGTGACTTGCCCAAGGTCACAAGGAACCACAGCAGGACTCAAACCCTGGTCTCCTAGTTCATAGTCCACTGCTCTAACCACTAGGCTATTCCTCCTTCCACTAGGCTATTCCTCCTTCCTTGATTGGGAACCAAACCTCATGATTTTCATACTGCTGACATACCTAGTCCCTGAGGCAGCTCTTCAAAAGGAGTGAAACTCGGCCAGAGTTGGGCACGCATATTTTAAGAATAAAGGACTCTGGTGTAAAAAAAAATCTTGTTTCTCTTGGTCGCATTATTATTGGGTACACAACTACCAGAAATCCTAGAATCTAAAAAGAAACAGAGTTGAGAGGATTCAAACAAGGCATATTGCTTAGTGGCAAAAACTGTTAAACATTTGCATGGAAATCGCATTATAAATCATGTTCCAAAACTAGCAGCTTCAATTCGTATAGACAAAAGTTTCTTTCTTCTCTCTTGGGTTACCCTTGAAAAGTCAGGAAAAACCAATAGAGTGACCCTTTGTTCTTCATAAACCACTGTGATTTCCAGCAAAATGAAAATATCTAAATCCAAAGAATCCGCAGGACCCAATTGATCAAGAATACTAGTGACAAGACTAACTCTGGTAAGCAAATAGTAAGATTTAGTAAGCACAGACATTGCTTCACTCGAAATTCCCAAAATGAAAAAACAAATGTTTGTTTGCAACCCCTAGTTCAGAGCAGGCCAGCCCTCATTCTCAAGAACTATAAACTTAGGTCTGGTTTTCAGTTATCTACAATGAATATGCATGAGAAAAATTGCATGCATTGCCCTCATGAATATGTGGATACCCTGAAAACCAGGCCTTTTTTGATTCTTGAGGAGCAAAGCTGGCTATCCTGTCCCTGTTATCTAATCACACACCCTGGAGTCAGTAGTTATTACCAACCAAAAGATACTCCAATCAGAAAGCTTTTTTAATATATCATTTTTATAAACAAAGCTATTCATAAGGTATCTATCTCTCCCAGAAGCATCATTAGCACTGGGCACATGGGACCCATGCTTCTATGTCTTCAGTCATTGTCAAAGAAAATTTGAAGGGGTCCTGTGGAACTTTTGGCATTTCCCTGCAGCCAGCAACAGAAGAAGGAGCTCTGCGGAACCACTGGTGTTCCTGTGCAGCCAGCGACTGAAAAAGAGGCATTTCCATGCAGCTGGCACCCAAGGAAACGGCCCTGTGGGGCCCCAGGCATTTCTCTGCAGCTGGCACCTAAAGAGAGAAAGTGGCCCAAAGTGAACTTTTATGAGTGAGAGAAATAAAGTGCTTGTGCCTATGTTTCTGTGAGAGTGAGAGAGTGCCTGTATGTATATGTGTGTGTCTGTGTGTGCTTGAAACAGAGAGAATGTGCTTATGTGTGTGTGTTTTTAAGAATGATAGCATGTCAGTGTGTATGTGCTTGAGAGTAAAAGTGCCTGTGTGTGTGAGTGAGAGTGCCTGAGTAAGATTGTGTGTGTGTGTGTGTGTGTGTGTGTGTGAGAGTGATATTGTATGTGTGTGAGAGAAAGGCTATATGTATGTATGTATGTTTCTTTTAAGAGAGTGCCTTTTTGTGTGTGTTTGAGAGTAAGACTACCCATCTCTATGTGTGTGTGTGTGCTTGAGAGAGAGTGCATGTGTGTGTCGGAGTAAAAGAGAGTGCCTCTCTGTATGTGTTTGTATAAGTGAGAGAGAGGTGCCTGTGTGTGTGTTTCTGTGTCAGAGAGAGCACCTGTATGTATGTGAGTGAGAATGCCTGTGTGTTTGTGTATATATGTTTGTTTTTGTGCTAGAAGGGATGGCGCCGGCCATCCATTGCTCCTACCATGTGACAGGGGCCGACCAATGGCACCGGTAGCCCCTGTGACATAGTAAGGTCAAAGGCTATCGGCGCCATTTTGAATACCAGCAGCCGAGGGCGTGAGTGCAGAAGATGGCACCCGGACCCCCCCGCTGGACCACCAGGGAGTTTTGGTAAGTCTTGGGGGGGTCAGGAGGGTGGGGGGTTGTAGTTAATTCAATTTTAGCTGGGAAACAAATAAGAATTAACGCATGAATGTATCGGGGTCCCCCCTTGCCAAATGCAACGTATCTGCCCCCCGACGAATACGAATCCCGAATGCAACGTAAGGCGTCCCTCTGCACATTCCTAGTGCTAGTTGCTAATTTCACGGAATGCTTCCTGATCCTTCTATTATCCGAAAGTGTAAATAATCGATTCACATCTACTCATTCAAGACCTCTCATGATCTTAAAAACCTCTATCATATTCCCCCCTCAGCCATCTCTTCTCCAAGCTGAACAGCCCCAACCTCTTCAGCCTTTCCTCATAGGGGAGCTGTTCCATCCCCTTCATCATTTTGGTTGCCCTCCTCTGTACCTTCTCCATCACAACTATATCTTTTTTGAGATGCCGCGACCAGAATTGTACACAATATTCAAGGTGCGATCTCACCATGGAGCGATGCAGAGGCATTATGACATTTTCCATTTTATTAACTATTCCCTTCCTAATAATTCCTAACATTCTGTTTGCTTTTTTGTCTGCTGCAGCACACTGAGCCGACGATTTTAAAGTATTATCCACTATGATGCCTAGATATTTTTCCTGGGTGGTAGCTCCTAATATGGAACCTAACATCGTGTAACTACAGCAAGGGTTATTCCCTATATGCAACACCTTGCACTTGTCCACATTAAATTTCATCTGCCATTTGGATGCCCAATATTCCAGTCTTGCAAGGTCCTCCTGTAATATATCACAATCTGCTTGTGATTTAACTATTCTGAATAATTTTGTATCATCCGCAAATTTGATACCCTCACTCGTCGTATTCCTTTCCAGATCATTTATAAATATATTGAAAAGTACCGGTTCAAGTACAGATCCCTGAGGCACTCCACTGTTTACCCTTTTCCACTGAGAAAATTGACCATTTAATCCTACTCCCTGTTTCCTGTCTTTTTGCCAGATTGTCCCACAAAAGGACATCACCTCCTATCCCTATAGTTTCTGTGTAGGGATCTATAGCAGCCTGGTTAGTTCTGTTTTCCTAATAGGTGTATTGGTGCTTTGGAGCCAGGGGTAATATTTGAATTGTTGCCTTCCATGGGTTAAGTTTAATCTGGCAGTTAGTATATTATAGTATGTGCGAAAAGGCCTGGGTTTGGGCCTAGCCCCTGGTGTCAGAACCCGAATTCTGGGTCGGGTTGCAGCTTTGGGCCTGGATCGAGCTAAAGTCCCAGCATTAGGACCCAGCCTCTGGGCTGGGCTACAGCATCGGTTCTAGGTCCGGGCTCTGGACTACACAGAAGCCTCAGCCTTGAGTAGGCTAAGTCTGTGGTGACCTACCCGAGCCTCAACCTATGCAAGTCCAAGGCTTCAGCCTTGTCCTTTCCAGTGTATCCCCGCCAAACCAGGTAAATGGGTGGGAGGGAGGCTTTCATTTCATTTTTTGGCCATATTTTTGGTGGGGTTATTTCTTGATTTTTTTTTTTTTTACATGACTAAAACAAATCAAGCAATCCATGAACCAAAATTTGTGGGGAAAAAACCTCCCGAAAACTAACTGAATAACAAAAACAATTTTTTTTCCCCTTGCACATCCCTAGCCTTAGCATAACATAATGGGTACCTATTGACAAATTCAAGACTGGCTCTCTCCACACCTGCCTATTAACAAACTCCTTCCATAGAGAGACCTGACACCTGTGCTCATAAAGCAGGAGGCACCACTACAAACATTTTGCACCATTATCACAAAGTGCTGGGCATGTATGTCAGCGGTGTCCCTAGACAGAATGATCTTCTATGCAACAAAGAGAACTCTGGCCAGTTTCAACCATCTAGTGAAACTAGCACCAAAATTATTCAAAAGCATCAATCAATATAGGGCAGTGAAATCTGGGTTCTATACAGGATATAAACCCTGCACCTCAAGTTCTACAATACCCTGCATTCACACAAACTCCTTCAATAACGGGTGCAGAACAGAACTAGGACACTTTCCTTTACACTTCACCATAGCAAAATAGTATTCAGATTCTGTTGTTACCTCACTGTAATAGCAACATATTAGTATATTTTAGTAACATTGTGTAATATTTCAAAATCCTGCAAAAAAATGTACTCAGAACCTATAGCAAACTTGCTATACTAAGAACATAAGAACATAAGAATTGCCATACTGGGCCAGACCAAGGGTCCATCAAGCCCAGTATCCTGCTTCCAAAAGTGGCCAATCCAAGTCACACGTACCTGGCAAGAACTCAAATATTAAATAAATCGCAAGCTACTATTGCTTAATAATTAATAGCAGTTTATGGCCGAAACCCCCAAAAGTAAAAAAAAAATAAAGCCTTACTTGACCTGTTGGGTATCCGACGAAGGCCAAGTTCTGATACCAGGGCCTTGGCCTGAACCCAAGCTTGATGCCGCGACTTGACCCATTTTGATGTACGGCAATGGTGAATGATCTGGAGTTAATTAACTCTGGTGCAACCCCAGCAGACGCTGTCATTTGGTGTTGAAGAACAAAGAGGATATGAAGAGGAGCTCCAAAGCCTGAGCTTTGAGACCTGCACATGATCCTGGGCTAAGGCCCAGACATTGGGACCCAGCCTCCTGGCCGAGGCTCTGGCATCAGGCCTGGATATGGGTCTAGGGCCTGGTATTAGGACCCGGCTTCTGGGTAGGGTCACAGCATCAGGCCTCGCTCCGGGCCAAGGCCCTGGCACCAGAACCCAGGCTATGGGTCAGGTTGTGGCATCGAGCCTGGGTTTAGGCCAAGGCCCTGGTGTCAAAACCTGGCCTTCATCAGATTCCTGACGGATCAGATACATTTTTTTAAAACCTTTGAGGGTCTCAGCCATATTCCCGGCATCGGCCCATGCCTCTGCCGAGGCCCTGGTATCATACTTGGGCCTATGCCGCAGCCCCTGCTTTAAGTCTTGGCCTAGGCCCTAGGCGAGGCCCTGACTATGGGCCTAGGCTGAGGCACTAACATCACACTTGGGCGTAGGGCAAGACTCCTGCTTTGGGCTTTGGCCAATGCCCTATGCGAGGCTCTGCTTTGGGCCTAGGTGCAGGCCAATGCATTAGTTTAAAATGAAATGAACAAATAAAGTTTGTTTCATTCGTGGGGGGGGGGGGGGCCCAAGTTGGTTCGGGCTCCCGCCTCTGAATGAAACGAATTAGTCTTCTTCATTGTGTTTTGCAATTTTTTTTTTTAAAGAAATGCACATCCCTACCTAAGGCAGCAAATATTTAGGGGCAGCAGGCTGACTAAGATTTGCTGCCTTTCAGCTCTCATTCAGCCCTCTGCTGAATGAGTGCTGGAAGAGGCAAATTTCCTAAATCTGTCCCAGGAGAGAGCCATGGGATACCCACTAAGGTCAAACTAACTGGGTGGTTTCCTTGTCACAGGTCGAACAAGATGACTCCCTAATGACAGCTGCATGGGAATGTAGAATATTTAAAAGTGTGAAGTCCAATTATGTGTTTTTACAGGATTGTTGAGAGGAAAGGGGGGAAGCTGTTAATAGTGATGAATTAATTATCAAAATCTCAGGGGGATAAAGTAAAGGGCTTATGGGTCTGTGGCCTGGATCTTTCAGGTACTAGCAATGCGTCTGATCTCTACTGTGATATACTATATAATTTTAATAGAAGGGTACATCCTATGTTACATGTGCCTCTGTTTCTTGTTCACAGGCCTTGATAGTGGTGGAGAACTTTTACTATACTTAGAACATAAAACAAGGAGAATAAATAAATAGTGATTTTCAAAACAATCACTTGTCTTTGGCTGACTATTTAAAGATAGGTCTGAATTCTTTGCAGTGATAATGCTGTCTTAATAGTCATCCATGCTAAAAGTCTACTTTGTGGGTTTACAGTGCTAAAAAAACAACAAAGCATACTTATAACAAAGGAGAAAATAACTTTTTTTTTCTAAGGAAAGCTATTTACTATGTAATTTTAGTGTTGTTATATCGACTGTGACATTGCTTTTATTTCTTAGGCACCTATATATTAAATGTTTTCTCCCTTTTTGTGTCTATAGGAAAAATGCTCAGTAAACCGTGGTACTGCTGCACATAACTCAGAAGCAGCTCTCATTGAAACCCCAAAAGGGATCAGAAGCCAGCCACTAGTGTGGCATCTAGATATGAACTGCAACCCTTTTGGAGATTATTCACCATGTCATACATACTTTGCAATGTAAGAAGTAAAAGAAAAATATGTAATGGTATATTGGGTCAATTAAAGTTACATAAGAACATAAGAACATGCCATACTGGGTCAGACCAAGGGTCCATCAAGCTCAGCATCCTGTTTCCAACAGTGACCAATCCAGGCTACAAGTACCTGGCAAGTACCCAAAAAATAAATATATCCCACGCCACTGAAGCAGTGGCTATTTTCTAAGTCAGCTTGATTAATAGCAGGTAATGGACCTCTCCTCCAAGAACTTATCCAAACCTATACTAACTGCACTAACCACATCCCCTGGCAACAAATTCCAGTCTTTAATTGTGCATTGAGTGAAAAATAATTTTCTCCAATTAGTTTTAAATGCTAACTTCATGGAGTGCCCCCTAGTCCTCCTATTATCCAAAAGAGTAAATAACCAATTCACATTTACCTGTTCTAGACCTCTCATGATTTTAAACATAAACACCTCTTATCATATCCCCCCTCAGCAGTCTCTTCTCCAAGCTGAACAGCCGTAACCTCTTTACTCATAGGGAAGCTGTTCCATCCCCTTTATCATTTTGGTCGCCTTTCTCTGTACCTTCTCCATCGCAACTATATCTTTCTTGAAATGCAGTAACCAGAATTGTACACAGTATTCAAGGTGCGGTCTCACCATGGAGCAATACAGAGGCATTATGATATCCTCCGTTTTATTCACCATTCCCTTCTTAATAATTCCTAACATTCTGTTTGCTTTTTTGACTGCCGCAGCACACTGAGCTGATGATTTCAATGATTATCCACTATGACGCCTAGATCTCTTTCCTGGGTGGTAGCTCCTAATATGGAACCTAACATTGTATAACTTCTGCATGGGTTATTTTTCCTTATATGCATCACCTTGCACTTACCCACATTAAATTTAATCTGCCATTTAGATGCCCAATTTTCGTGTCTCACAATGTCCTCCTGCAATTTATCACAATCTGCTTGTGACTTAACTTCTCTGAATAATTTTGTATCATTTGCAAATTTGATTACCTCACTCATATTCATTTCCAGATCATTTATAAATATATTAAAAAGCATGGGTCCTAGTACAACTCCTTGAGGCACTCCACTGTATACCCTTTTCCACTGAGAAAATTGTTCATTTAATCCTACTCTCTGTTTCCTGTCTTTTAACCAGTTTGTAATTCACGAACGGACATCACCACCTATCCCATGACTTCTTAAAAGCCTCTCATGAAGAACTTTGTCAAATGCCTTCTGAAAATCCAAAAACATTACAGTTTGGTTAGCTTCTCTAATTTATCTTCATTGTCCATCTCACCATCTTGGCCAGGTAGATTGTAGTATACCCTTATCACTATATTCTTCCCCAACACACAAGGGATTTCTACCCATAAAGATTCAATTGTGCATTTAGTCTCATGCATGATCTTTATCCTGTTGGACTCTATACCATCCCAGACATAAAGTGCCACCCCGCCTCCCAGATGTTCTTTGCTGTCATTGCGATATAATTTTTACCCCAGTATTGCACTGTCCCATTGGTTATCCTCCTTCTACCATGTCTCTGAGATGCCAGTTAAGTCTATGTCATCATTCACTGCTATACATTCTAATTCTCCCATCTTACTTCTTAGACTTCTGGCATTAGCATACAAGGATTTCAAAGTGTGTTTTTTGGTTGTTTTTTCAATCTGCCTTTTAATTGATAGGGATAAATTGTAATATTTTAGCTCGAGTGAGTTTTTAATTACAGGCCCTTGGACTATTTTTCTTATTATTGGAACCTCACTGTTGGTATGCCCTAATTCTAATGTGTCATTAGTATCCTTTGATGATACCACCCTCTGAACCATGCACTGCTGAGCAACTGTCGGCTTTCCCCCTTGCTCTATCTCCTTTTTAAAGGTTAGCGCCAGCAGCCTGGTTCCACCCTGGTTAAGGTGGAGCCCATCCCTTCAGAAAAGACTTCCCCTTCCCCCAAAAGGTTCCCCATTTCCTTACAAAACTGAATCCCTCTTCTTTGTACCATCGTCTCATCCATGCATTGAGATTCCGGAGCTCTGCCTGCTTCTGGGGACCTGCACGTAGAACAGGGAGCATTTCAGAAAATGCTACCCTGGAGGTTCTGGATTTCATCTTTCTACCTAGGAGCCTAAATTTGGCTTCCAGAACCTCCCTCCCTCATTTTCCTATGTTGCTGGTGCCCACAAGTGCTATGACAGCCAGCTCCTCCCCAGCACTGTCTAAAATCCTATCTAGGTGACGTGAGGTCTGCCACCTTCGCACTAGATAAGCATGTTACCAGGCAATCCTCACGCCCACCAGCCACCCAAGTGTCTACATTCCAATTGATCAAATCACCAACTAAGACGGCCGACCTAACGCTTCCCTCCTGGGCAGTAGGCCTTGGAGACACATCCTCAGTGTGAGAGGACAATGTACCACCAGGAGAGCAGGTCCTTGATACAGGATCCTATCCTGTTGTACCAGGTTGATGCTCTCCGATCATGAGATCTTCTTCCTCAAGGCAGCACCAGCGCTGCCAGACTGAAGTTAGGACTTGGCTACTATGTCCCTGAAGTTCTCATCAATGTACCTCTCTGCCTCAGCTCCTCCAGGTCTGCCACTCTAGCTTCCAGAGATCAGAATCGTTCTCTGAGAAACAGGAGCTCTTTGCATCAGATGCAAATGACCAACTTCTCACCGGTGGGTAAAAAATCATACATGTGACACTCGATGCAAAAGACTGGCAGGCCTCCCTCCTGCTGCTTTCATCTCAAATTTGTTTTTTTTATTATTCCATTTTTTGGCACTTTACAGTATATATCAAAGCAGATTACATTCAGGTGCTTCTCTTTATCCCAACAGGACTTACAATCTAATTTTGGACCTGAGGCAATGGAGGGTAAAGTGACTTGCCCAAGGTCACAAGAAGTGACAGAAAGATTTGAACCCTGGGTTGTAGCCCACTGTTCTAACCACTAGGCTACTCCTCCTAGTTAAGTTTTAGGTTGCTATGGGAGTAGGAATCTTTTTAATTAGGGTCCTTTAAATGTATGTGTATTCACTATATATCTGGTAGTGGCCTAGAAGGGAATGATCAAACTCTCAATAAGTCCAGCATCCTGTCTCCAACAGTGGCCAATCCAGATCACAAGTACCTAGCAGGATCCCAAAGACTAGGTCCAGTCCTTCTTGCTCATGGTTTTAAAGTGGCTTCAGAAGTCTATATGGCTAATAATGATTTATGGACTCTTCCCCAAGTAAAAGAGTGAATCATTGTCTCAAAAAAAGCTAATCTGTAAATATACAAGAGATAGGTCTTCAACATTGTCAAGCTGTACTATCTAGTCTAAGATGGCTGACCAATAGTTAGTGGCGTGTGGATCTCTCTCGGGTGATTACTTCCTTTTCGTTGTCTTGTTTTTTTTTCTTCTTCTAAATGGGCAGAAAGAGGAAACCAACGTCTGGGCCTTTCCCTGTGGCCCCTCCGACACGCCCCTTGATGAGCCCAATGGACGCCCATGTTGTGCACAGCAGCCCGTTGCCAGGGACCCAGATGCTGGAGAGAGTGGGAGGAAAATTTGAGCTCCCTTCTGTCCCTGGCTCTTTCACCTTTGAGCCCAGCAGAGGGAACACCACCCGGTAATCCTGGGAGTCAACGGAGACACCGATGGACTTGGCTGTGGGTGTGGTGACTCCAGTGGGGAGTGATGGGCTAACCTCTGCAGCTGCTAGTCCGATGTTTGAACTTGGACAGCCAGGTAAGGACACTTTTCGAGATGGCAGACAGGGAAGTGCCGAGAGAACTAACGAAGGTGTATTGAGTGAGTTTTCACCATCTTATATTTCTATCCCCACTCCAGAGACCTTCTGTCTTTTCTTTGGAGGCCATATGGGATGCCATAGTGGAACTCTGGAGTTCTATTTTCCAACAGTTATCCCCCCTTGTGCAGAAATGCGAAGACTTGGAGCATAAAGTTTCAGTTTTGTCTAGTACATCTATTGATTTGGGATAGCAACTTACATCTATAAGTGTTCAAGTGAACTCTGTTCAACAGATTCAGGTTGCACTGGTCAAGGAAAATGCTAATATGACTTTAAAAATTGAAAATTTTGAAAATAATGTGAAGAATTAAAATCTCAGGTTCATTAATTTTCCAAAATTGCCTTTAATATCTCCCAGAGAGTTGTTCAACTGAAATTCTACAAGTTCCTGAGAATGCAATTCTCCATTTCTAAGATATATTATTTACCACAATTTGAAAGGGGTATGGATGAAGCACAGGGAGATGGAATGGTGTCCTTGGTTCCAGCTGAAAGACCCACTGTGAATGTTTCTACTATGCTTGAAACTTTGGATACTGAGACGTAGTTCCAGCAACGCTAGCTCTTGAGCCTGATAAAGACTGGTTGTTGAGACTTTTTTTTCAACATAGATCAGAATCCTTTTTGCAGCTTAAAGTAAAGGTCTTCCCAGATGTCTCTAGACAGACTCAAAAATAGCGGAAGCAATTTCTCTTAATGCATTCGAAGGTTCAGCAAGTGGGGGGTATTTTTTTCCTTAAATTTCCTTGTACATGTATGGTTAAATACCAAAATAATTCATATATTTTTTATGACCTCCCTCAGCTGACCCAATTTTTGATTGGTAAAACACCTTCTGTTGGTTGATCTGATAATTTCCAGTTGTAATATATTGTAACTAGTTCCCCATTATCTAGTATGGCTGTTGTTAATCTATCTTTGTTTCCTTGGGTTGCGGATTGGGTGTCCCCATTTTGAGGACAAATAAGGAATTCAGTGTGACTAATGAGTGTGTTTATATTTTATGGTGGTTATTTTTCTATTTTTTTTTCTTTCTCTCAATTTCATATTTTCTTTCATGACTTTCTGCTTACTCTGGAGGGTTTAATCAGCTTGGATATCCACCTGGATCTCTGGCTTTGGGAGTGGGCTAAGGAGCAGGGCCTAGTCTGCCACACCATGATGAAGGTTACCAGCCTGCCATTTCTACCAAGGCCCCTCAAGATACAGGGGTGGCAGCTCCATTTGAAGGGCATATGCAACTGAACCATTGCAAGCTCTCTCTGAGGAGAAAAACAGAAGAATATGCCTAAATTTGTGCCTCTACTGTACAGGATCAGGACATATCACCGCATGCTTCCCCACCCAGGTGAGAAAATTCTCAGGTCTGTGGATGATGGGGGATGCCACCCTTGGTCATTCCAGTTCCTCTCCACAAATCTTGGCTCCGGTATGCCTAACATGGGAGGAGACCAGTATCCATGGGCAAACATTCCTGGATACTGGAGCTGCTGTGAACTTTATTGTGCAGGACCTTGTTCTTCAGCATGGGATTCCCACTGAACCCTTGGAACTCTTCTTGTCATCACTTTCATCACTGGAAAGACTCTTTCTGGAAAGGTCACTCTCTGCACAAGGCCCTTGTTCCTGTGATATGGACTGCACCACCAGGAGCAAATCTGTTTCTACGTCCTACTTGGGGCTATCAATGATGTTATAGTGGGTCTTCCATGGTTGAAGCTGCACCAAGTACACATTGATTGAGGCACCTTGGAAATTTCCCATTGATGTGAGATATTCCAGATGTCCTAGTTAACACGGGGTCAACCTAAAAGCTCTTGAGCCAAGTGACCATCAAGGACATGCCTGGTTTGTCTTCCCACTATTCAACCTATGCTGTATTAAACAAACAGCAGGTGGAGACCTTATCACCCCAGTGTGTCTACGACTGTTCCATAGACTTGTTTCTGGGCAAGCTTCCACACAAAGGCCAAGTTTACCCTTTTTTTGTTGCGGAATCAGAAGCGATGACCAAGTACATTAAGAAAAACTTGGATAGGGCTTTTATCCACCCTTCTTCATCACCCTCAGGTGTGGGGTTCTTCTTCGTTGGGAAATAGGATGGGTCCTTACATCCATGTATAAACTACTGGGGCTTGAACTCCATTACCAGGAAAAATCACTTCCCAGTTCTGTTAATCTCCAAGCTTTTCAACCGCCTACACAGTGCTCAGTTGTTTACCAAGCTGTACTTCCCAGGGGTCATACAACCTAATTAGAATTTGGGACGGAGACTAAACCAAATTTAACACCTGTGACAGGCACTACAAATATCTGTTGATGACCTTCAGGTTGTGTAATGCCCTCACCATATTCCAATTCATTGTCAATGAGATCTTCAGGGACCATCTCTACTCTCATGTAGTAGACTACCTGGATGATATCCTAATCTTTTCTAGTTCTCTGCCAGAACATTGAAATCATGTGAGGCAGGTCCTGCAAAGACTTTGTGAAGTATTCATTTAAACAGGAAAAACTACCCTTTTTGGGATACATCATTTCTCATCAAGCCTCCACAAGGATCCAGTCAAGGTAAAGGCCATTTTAGACTGGCCCCAACCAGTTGATCTCAAGGATTTATAACACTTCCTGGCATTCACAAGTTGTTATAGGCAATTCATCCTGAACTATTCCTTCTTGGCATCTCCTCCTATAGCCATAATGAAAAAAGGAGTGGGCACAAAGAATTGGACCAAGGCTGCTATTCAACCCTTCAATCAATTAAACCCAGGATCCATGCTTGCATCACCCAGATCTGGCCAAGCTATTCATCCTCGAAGTAGTTGCATCCACCCTCGGGGTGGGTGTTGTACTCCTGTAATGTAATTGGAATAGTATACTCATGACCTGCTCCTACTTCTCAAGGAAATTCTCTCCAGTGGAGTGAAACTAAACTATACTATAGGGGACCGTGAGTTATTAGCAGTCAAATTAGCACTAGAAGAATGGCAGCATCTGCTGAAAGAAACCAAACACTCTGTTACCATCTATATGGATCACAAAATGCTTGAACACTTGGATTAAACTCTGAATCTCGGGTAAGCCTGCTAGTCCTTCTTTTCCAATCTTTTTGATTTTGAGTTGTGATATCAAACCGCTGACTAGAACCATGGAGCTAATGCTTTTTCCCGTTCATTTGATACTGAAGAAGTCCTGGAATTTCCTCAGCACATCATTGACCCAGCCAAAATTGTGATAGCAGCCGTTTACACTGTTCCTCCCAGGAAAAACAGTGGAGCCTCAGCATCTATGACAGAAGGTGCTTGAGTGGGCTTACAACTCCCAGATATCTGGACATCCTGGTATAACCCAGACATTGGAACTGATCATGCAACATTACTGGTGGCCTTAAATAAAAGCCGATGTTCAATGCTACCTGGGGTCCTGTCCCATGTGAGCCATGTAAAATACTATCAGAGCATGACCATGAAGGTTCTTTCAGCCACTGCTGACTCACACAAAACCCTGGACTCATTTGGCCACAGATTTTGTCTGTGATGTTTCCCTCTCTGGTGGTCATACCACCATCTCGATGGTCATGGATAGATTTTCAAAGATGGCACATTTTGTTCCTTTCTCTGGTTTTCCATCCATACCCAAATTAGCCAAGCTCTTTGTTCAACATATCTTCCATCTTCATGGTCTGCCCCACCACATCCTCTCGGATCATGTTTACTGCCTGATACTGGAGACGTTTGTGTCAAAATTTTGGAATTACTCTAGATTTCACTTCTACCTATCATCCTAAAGGCAATGGCCAAACAGAGCAGGAGAACCAGGATCTCAAAACTTTTTTTTGGAGGGGCCCTATGAGAACCAGAGGCAGGATAACTGGGTCTCCCTGCTTTCATGGGCTGAATTTGCTCATAATAACCATATAAGAATTTCTACAGGCGCCTCATCCTTCTTAATTGTCTTTGGATGCCACCCCAGGGAACCCTAGCCTCTATATCCAGGAAGTTTGGTTTGGCTGGGAACCAAGAACATCTGGCTGAAGATGCTTTTCTAAAATTCACCCCGTACTTTATTGGGCCATTCCTGGTGGTGCAACAGCTGGGCCCCATAAGCTTAACACTCCAGTTGCCCCTTTCCTTATGGATACATGATATGTTCCATGTCTCATTACTTAAGCCCATATTGCTCTTCTGGTGAGGTAGGCTCCCACTTCAGGCCACTGTGATAGCTACTGAGGGACACACTCAGTATGAAGTAGTAGACATCTTGGAATCTCGGAAAGTTCATGGTCATCTCCAGAACCTCATAGCTTGGAAGAGATTTGGGCCAGAAATAATGCATGGGAACCTGCCACCAATCTTCAGGCTAATCAGCTGGTGGTGGAATTCCACCACAGGCTCTCCTTCAAGCCCAGGCCCAGAAGACAGGACTTTGGAGGAGAAATACTGTTAAACCCCTTACCTTTCATTTGAAGCAACTCTGGCATAACCTCTGGCAGCATGCTATTCTACCCGGGGTAGAACTTCCTGTAACTCTGGACTCCCTTCATAGGTCTCATAGTTGGGACTTCCTGTGGTGCTGGCTGATGATATTACATCAAGTATATAAGGAAGTCCTTTGCAACCAGTGAGGGCTTCAGCAACAAGTCTCCTGGTGTGCTTTGTGTTCCAGTGCATGTTGCTTCCTGCATTGTCTCCTTGCCTTGTTTTTTCCTTGTCCTTGCCTGCCTTGTCCACTTCATTGCTTTGTCTTGTTTGTTGGTCTGTCCTTTTCCCCTTGGCTTGACTTCTTGAATTTTTGTCCCTGGCCTGGGTCCTGAGCTTCCGTGATCGCCACCTGGACCTGACCCTCTACTTAGGACCCAGCTTCGCCCCATATGCTGCCTGCCCCTACCTCTGGCCCTTTCTTCATCTCTGCTGACAGTCACCTGCCCTGACTCTCACCTGGATTCTCCTTTCTGGACTGCCATAAGGACCCACCTAAGACCTGAAGGCTGCCAAAATCCAAGGGCTCAACTTGTGGGAAAGGCAGCTGATATAGATAATGTTCCAGCTGGCCCCATCACAGGGCTCCTTCACCTTCTGTCAGTGTGAGCTTAGTGGGCTTGCTCACTAGGCTGCACCAACTGCGCTGCAGTATCAAGCGTCTACCATCCTTGCGGGTGTTACATGGTTCATCATAGGCATGGCAGTTAGACATAGTGGCAGCAAGATTCCAAGGTGATATATCAGGGACATGACAGCTAGACAAAGTGACAGCAAGACCACTAAGGTGGTACATCAGAGGCATGGGAGGCAAACATAGTGGCAGCAATGCTCCCAAAGTGATATATCTGGAACATGGCAACTAAACATAGTGGCAGTAAGATCAGGGCATGGCAGACAAAGTAGCAATATGACCCCTAGGTGGTACATTAGGGGTATGACAGGTAGCTATAGTAGTAGTAAGAACCCCAAAATGGTACATCAGGGGCATGGCAGTTAGACATAGTGGTATCAAGCCCCCTAATGTGGTACACCTGGTGCATAGCAGCTAAACATAATGGAAGTAAGACTTTAAGGTGGTACATCAGAAACATGGCAGGAAGACATAGTGGCAGCAGCATCCCCTAGGTAGTACATGTGGGGCATGAAAAGATAGGCAGAGTGGCAGCAAGGTATCCAAGATGGTATATATAGGGCATGGCTGATAGGCAGAGTGGGAGCAAGTCTTCCAAGATGCTTGCAGTCATCTTGACACTCACATGGACATACTAGAAAGCCTAGCAAAGGCATATTGATTTAAAAAAAAACAAAAAAACAGATTTTTCATCAATTCTTGTGCCAGTCTTGAGTGATAAGGGCTTATGATGTCCTCTACCTTTGAGAAGACAAGCTCACTGCTAGGCAGACTGATTAGTGGGCAGAAAATATAATGCTGAGCCACCTTGGCTACATCTGGCCAGACTGTGGACTTATGTACCCAGTATGTTAGCAGATCTTTATCCATGTCCTGATTGGGTTTTGTGAGATAGCATGTCACAGAAATTCTGATGAGGTTTCCTATGCTGTGGTGGGGCAAGGGTCTCTCTTGCCACCTGCTTTAGCTATGGTCTGTGTCAGGAAAGACAGATCTATGGGGGCAATGTGGCTTTTAAATTTTGATGTGGGGCAGGAAGTGCTAGCTGACAGGGTGCTGTTTGTGCCTGCACTATTCTCTGGGGTTACACTCTTTCCTGCACTACATCCCCACTATGCCTCTGCCTCTAGCCCTCCTCTTCCCACATCTTACCTACCAATATCTTCTTCATCTATGTGATATGCTGAGACTGGAAGGCAAAACTCCTTTTCACCTGTGAAGTGTGGCAAGCATGTATACATCCATTTGTATCAGAGATTTTAGTTTCAATAAGCATGGCATAAATAAGTTGGTCAAACAAAAATTGGGGCATAAAGACTGTTTTTTAAAACAATTGGCCAAAAGCAAGGAGCCGTCCTGAAGTGACGTAATCTAACTGAATTGGGTGTGTCTCAGACCTTGAGCAGGAGAGCCATTGTGTCTCAGACCTTGAGCAGGAGAGCCATTGTGGTCCTGGGCACACGTTAGAGTGTGTTCTCTTGGAGGCAGTGTATATTGCATTGAGCTAAGTATATCTGCTGTTGCTTAGAATTTGTGTAGAAAGCTTCTGTTCTTAATTCCTGTGTGTTTTAATTTTAATTATAGTGTGTGTTTCAGTTCTTGATAGTAAGATATTACTCTAGTAAGTTAATTTTGTTGTCTGCTGCATAAGTTGAAAAAAGAAAAAAAAAACAAAAAAAAACCCCCACCCCCCATACCAAATCGCTCTCCAGCTTGTAAACTGTTTAAGTCTCTCTGTTTTGAAATTAGCTGGCATAAATAAGTTGGTCAAACAAAAATTGGGGCATAAAGACTGTTTTTTAAAACAATTGACCAAAAGCAAGGAGCCGTCCAGAAGTGCCCTGCTTAACCCAGCTTGTACCAGGCTTAACTGTTTGACTGAGATTAAAGATCAATTAGCTTCAATTAAAAGTAATACACCCACATTGCATTACTCAGAACATAATTCCCCTATATCACAAAAAAACCAGGAGTCAAGAAAAGGAGATTCATTAGGCTCAGGTAGGCCCCACAGTCACCCATTTTTGACAGATGGGCAGCCAACAGGTACACCCCCCCACTCAAACAGGTCATTAAGTTCTTTAAAATCCAGGAATACAGTGGGCTCAGGTAGAATTAGACCTGTGATGAGGAGACACACAATGTACCAAATGCAAAAAGAACAACAAGCCATCTCTATATTAAAAACTGAAGAAGTTCTTCAGAAAAACATTGAAGTGTTACCAGAAATGAGAGAAAAAACACAATGCATGCAGTATTTCATGATCCATAACCAAAAGAAAAATCTAATTCAGATGAATAACTCTGTCAACAGTGGCACAACTAAAAAAAGAGAGAGTGAAGTGAATAGCAAATCTCAACTAATATCTTATAAGGAGTCCAGGAAAAGCAATAACCTTAAAGAGAGTACCTGGAAGGCTATGACCACAAATGCTCTGCAGGCCCTAATGGCTGAGGCACAATTGGACATTGTTGCTATCACAGAGACATGGTTCACAGAATCTCATGATTGGGATACAACAATACCAGGCTATAACTTGTTAAGGAAGGACAGAGAGGATAGAAAAGGGGGAGGTGTGGCTCTTTATGTCAGAAACAACATCCAAGCATCTGAGCTACAAGGAAGTTGGGGTAAGGAAGAAGCTCTATGGCTCGACCTAAAAAAAGATGACGGTGCATCCATTTATATTGGAGTGGTTTACAGGCCTCCAAACCAAAAGGAAGAGCTGGACAGAGACCTGGTTGAAGACATCCATAAGATAGGTAAGAAGGGAGAAGTGGTGATCGTGGGTGACTTTAATATGCCAGATGTAGACTGGAAAATCCCATCTGCAGAAACTAAAAATAGTAGAGCGATAGTGGATGCCATGCAAGTATCTTTGTTCAAACAAATGGTGTTGGAACCCACCAGAGAAGGAGCTATACTCGACTTAGTGCTCACTAATGCAGATAATGTCTCAGATGTCCAGGTGGGTGCCCACCTCAGCAGCAGTGATCATCAAACGGTATGGTTTAATATCACTAAAAGAATAGGGAAAAGAACCACAAAGACCCGAGTTTTACAGTTCAAAAACACAGACTTTGAGGAAATGGGGAAGTACCTGGAGGAAGAACTTAAAGGATGGGAGAACGAGAGAGATGTGGATCAGCAGTGGGCCAATCTAAAAGGAGCAATCACCAAGGCAACTGCTCTATACGTTAGAAATGTAAAGAAAAGCAAAAGAAAATTGAAACCTATCTGGTTCTCAAAGGAGGTGGCTGACAAAATTAAAGCTAAAAGAACAGCATTCAAGATATATAAAAGATCCCAAAGGGAGGAACACAAAGAAGAATATCTGATTCAACTGAGGGAGACAAAGAAATTAATCAAGTTGGCAAAAAGTCAAGCGGAAGAGAGGATTGCCAAGGAGATAAAAAATGGAGACAAAACATTTTTCAGATACATCAGCGAAAAGAGAAAGATCCAAAGTGGTATAGTGAAATTGAAAGGTGGTAATGATCAATGTGTGGAGGGAGACAAAGAAATGGCAGAAATATTAAACGAATACTTCAGCTCTGTGTTCACTAAAGAAGACCCTGGAGAAGGACCATCTCTACACAACAAAAAACTGGTGGGAAGTGGAATAGATGAAAATCCTTTTACAGTAGAAAATGTGTGGGAAGAGCTAAAGAACCTGAAAGTGGACAAAGCCATGGGGCCTGATGGGATTCATCCAAGGATATTGAGGGAGCTCAGAGATGTTCTGGCGGCTCCGCTGTGTGACCTGTTCAATAGATCCCTAGAAACGGGAGTGGTGCCGAGTGATTGGAGAAGAGCGGTGGTGGTCCCGCTTCACAAGAGTGGGAACAGGGAGGAGGCTGGCAACTACAGACCGGTCAGCCTCACTTCGGTGGTGGGAAAAGTAATGGAGTCACTGCTGAAAGAGAGAATAGTGAACTATCTACAGTCCGGAGAATTGATGGACCAGAGGCAACATGGATTCACCAGGGGAAGATCCTGTCAGACAAATCTGATTGACTTTTTTGACTGGGTAACCAAGGAATTGGATCGAGGAAGAGCGCTCGATATCATATACTTGGATTTCAGCAAAGCTTTTGACACGGTTCCGCACAGGAGACTGGTGAATAAAACGAGAAGCTTGGGAGTGAGTGCCGAGGTGGTGACCTGGATTGCAAATTGGTTGACGGACAGAAGACAATGTGTGATGGTAAATGGAACCTTCTCTGAAGAGAGAGCGGTTTTAAGTGGTGTACCGCAAGGATCGGTGTTGGGACCGGTCCTGTTCAATATCTTTGTGAGCGACATTGCGGACGGGATAGAAGGCAAGGTTTGTCTTTTCGCGGATGACACTAAGATCTGCAACAGAGTGGACACGCCGGAAGGAGTGGAGAGAATGAGACGGGATCTAAGGAAACTGGAAGAGTGGTCGAAGATATGGCAGCTGAGATTCAATGCCAAGAAGTGCAAAGTCATGCATATGGGGAGTGGAAACCCGAATGAACTGTATTCGATGGGGGGGGGGGAAAGGCTGATGTGCACGGAGCAGGAGAGGGACCTTGGGGTGATAGTGTCTAATGATATGAAGTCTGTGAAACAATGCGACAAGGCTATAGCAAAAGCCAGAAGAATGCTGGGCTGCATAGAGAGAGGAATATCGAGTAAGAAAAGGGAAGTGATTATTCCCTTGTACAGGTCCTTGGTGAGGCCTCACCTGGAGTACTGTGTTCAGTTCTGGAGACCGTATCTACAAAAAGACAAAGACAAGATGGAAGCGGTACAGAGAAGGGCGACCAGGAAGGTGGAGGATCTTCATCGGATGACGTACGAGGAGAGATTGAAGAATCTAAATATGTACACCCTGGAGGAAAGGAGGAGCAGAGGCGATATGATACAGACTTTCAGATACTTGAAAGGTTTTAATGATCCAAAGACAACGACAAACCTTTTCCGTAGGAAAAAAATCAGCAGAACCAGGGGTCACGATTTGAAGCTCCAGGGAGGAAGATTCAGAACCAATGTTAGGAAGTGTTTCTTCACGGAGAGGGTGGTGGATGCCTGGAATGCCCTTCCGGAGGATGTGGTGAAGACCAGAACTGTGAAGGACTTCAAAGGGGCGTGGGATAAACACTGTGGATCCATAAAGTCAAGAGGCCGCCAATGAAGAGTGGGTGACTCACCAGAATGATGGCTACTGCCTGGAGACAATACCCTTATTCAATAAACGTACCCATGCTTACTGTGACTCCAACATCGTTCTAGCTTCAACAGCAAGAGGAAATGTGGAATAAAGGATCTGCACTCACAAAGGGGGGAGTAGCTGGCTTGTTACGGCGGTTACTACCCCAAACCAAATAAGCCTGTTACTTCTATTTCTATGCATATACAGCATAGTTCTCTGCTTCAACGGCAGGGGAGAAGAAAAAACTGATACTTCACGCATATCCAGCATAGCTCCCTGCTTCAACGGCAGGGGAGAAGAAAAAAGGGTTCACACTCACAAAGCGGGGAGTAGCTGGCTTGTTACGGCGGTTACTACCCCAAACCAAATGTGCCTGATACTTCACTTTCGATGCATATCCAACATGGCTCTCTGCTTCAACAGCATGGGAGAAGAATAAACTGATACCTCAAGCATATCCAGCATAGCTCCCTGCTTCAACGGCAGGGGAGAAGATAAACAACCAATAAGGGCTGTATAACATAGTCTGAGTAAAACAAATAAGCATGGGTGTAGCTTGCTTATTGCGGCGGTTACTAGCCCTACTACCCCTAACTTATCAGCTAGATATTCACTTGGATGCAGCTCCATCACTGCTTTCTACATTAATGGTGGGGGTGGAAAGGAAATAGAACCAAGAGCTAAGAGAAACAGATAAGTATGAGAGAAAAAAGTGTGTGAAGCTTGCTGGGCAGACTGGATGGGCCATTTGGTCTTCTTCTGCCGTCATTTCTATGTTTCTATGTTTCTATGTAATTGTATCTGCTGGTGCAAGGAGTCCACAAACGGAAACATCTCTGCTTCTATTTCCTTCTTGCTTATGGAAACCCTGTATATTTTTCTGCAGAATATTTAATTAATGGATGATCTCACCCACTATGGTGCTTTTAGAACGCAGATCCTCTGTGAAATCCTTAAAGGGCTTCAGGATTTGTATCAGCTACCTCAACACAACCCAATCATGATGCCCCAGGGGGAGATCCACATCTATCTCTGTTTCCATAAACAGATCATGAAGGGGTATCTGCTGCTTCACTATCCTCTGCAGCATCATATAGATGGAATTCCTGCAGGTACCAACATCTTAAGTAAGATGCTTATGAGGCATCCTGCATTCTTTCTGATTCTAATAGAGAAGCCACTGTCCATATTTCAATGGAAATGCCTTCAATATCAGATCCTTCAGGAATAGATTCACATAGTCCTTGGACATCACTGACTGCCAGGTGCAGCAAATGTGCAAAGCAATGAATCCCCTCAAGGTTCTCATCTTTGATTGCCTGATCATTTTTTCCCACTGTTATAATGAAACCTGTCTGACCTGCCTCTCCAACCCTTGAGCAACTTTCTTATGGCTGATAGAATATTGCATAAGGTGTAAGAGCTATCCATCACTTTAAAATGATTCCAGATCAGAGATGTCTTGCAAGATCTCTACTCTATATTCCTGGCCACTGATGCTGGTATTGGAGTTAATCTTAAGGATGGATCTTGAGGAAAAATCCAGGGGCATCACTCACGTTCTTTACCTGTACTGTCTGTTCTTTGCTCAACACTGTCAGTATCATCTGTCTCCCCCATAATCTTACTGGAGGCTAAGACACTTCTGACTAAACCTCCCAAATTTTTTCAGCTACTTCTCAGGAATCCCAGACAAGATACTTCCTCAGAATCACGTTTTGGAAATAGTGCCTCCATTGCCTGACAAACAGTAACCATAGAGGAATACACTGCTGGTTTCGTCTGTTGCCCTTCTGCTGCCCCTGCACAGGCCCCTGTCCTGTTAATGCCAGCCTTGGATGGCTCTTCTGCCTTTTGCCCCTTCTTCAAAACAAGAGGGAGAGGAACAGGTGATGATTACACATGCTTTCCAAATTTCTTCTACCTTGAGTTGGCTTACACTGATGGCATTCTGTGACTTAAAGATCTCTTTTCTCTTTAGGGAAGGACTGATATTTTATTTTTAATTTTTTTTGCTGCTACTGCTAGGCTGAGCTGGTTTTGCAGCAAATCCTCTTCTTGTCCTCACAGTGGCATGATGGAATGTGAAGTGTCTACTGTGGGTTTTGAAACCACAAAGAAATTTATTGATGTTTTATCGTTACTTGCAATGTCACTCTAATGTATGCAAAATTATCTCACACACACACACACACACACACACACACACATACACATACACATACAGTGTATGTGTTCTCACTGCTCACTGACTCCTTTTCCATTCATCAAAAAGAACAGATCCAAAATGGCTCACACCCTGGCAAAGCTCTTTTTTATTTCATTCAGTGTCTGCTAACCTTATTGCACTGCACTGTGCTAAGTCAGACAGAAACAAGAAAAACAATGGCACTGCTTCAATCTCCACTCCACTCCTACTCTACACCCATTTACCCCTCCCCCATTCCATAGGTCCCAATGCTGATCCCTGTGGTGCTCCATTAATGACCTTTCTCCATTTGAAAACTGACCATTTAGTCCTTCCCTCTGTTTCCTGCCTTTAACCACAGTAGGACACTGCCTCCTATCCCATGACTTTTGAATTTGCTGAAGTATTTCTCATAGGGGATTTTGTAAATGCAATCTGAAAATCCATATTCTCTATATCAACTAGATCACATTTATTACACCTTCAAAAGAAAATCTAGGAGATTGGAAAGGGAGGACTTCCAATGTTAAAACCATGTTAACTCTTCCTCATTTAGCCATGTCTATATGGCCAGTGATTTTATTTTAAAGAATGGCTTCTACTGTTTTGCCCAACATCAATGTCAGGCTCACTGGTCTGCAGTTTCCCAATTACCCCCGAATCCCTTTTTTAAAATGGACATTATGTTGTCTACTCTCCAGTACTAATATAAATGAAAAGTTAGAGATTACTACAATTTCATTTTTGAGTTGTTTCAAAAATATGGGGTGTTTGCTCTACTACATTTTCCCAGAACAAAAGAAGCATGATTTGATTCAGCTTCTCTATATTCTCAAAGACATTTTTTGGCATCTGTTAATTTTCCCAGTACCATCCCCAGTAAAGACCAAACCAAAGAAAGTCATTTAGTTTTCTGATCTGGCCTTATCTTATGTGAATACTCATTTACCCCTTCACAGCTTTCTTGCTTCAAATATACTTGAAAACATTTTTCCGTTTTTGCCTCTCTGGCAAGCTTCTTTTAAATTTTTCTTTTGTCTTGCCATATGTGTTATATCT